>NC_092126.1:200724440-201324440 GCF_043159975.1 Macaca nemestrina | reverse complement strand
CATGGATGGAGCTGGAGGCCATTATCCTTAGCAAACTAGTGCAGGAACAAAAAAACAAATATTGCATGTTCTCACTTACAAGTGGGAGCCAAATGGTGAGAACACCTGGACACAAAGAGGGGAACAACAGACACTGTGGCTTACCTGAAGGTGAAGGTGAAGGGTGGAAATAGGGAGAGGAGCAGAAAAAAATAGCTAATGGGTACTAGGCTTAATACCTGTGTGATGAAATAATCTGTACTATGAACTCCTGTGACACAAGTTTACCTATATAACAAACCTACACATGTACCCCTGAACCTAAAATGAAAGTTTAATTTTTAAAAAAGCATGAAAAAGAACACAGGTCAGCAATACTTAGATCACAGTTACTTCTTCTTTGTAAAAGTATTTTACTCCATGGGGGTGGGGGGGAGGGATAGCATTAGGAAATACACCTAATGTAAATGGTGAGTTGATGGGTGCAGCACACCAACATGGCACATGTATACGTATGTAACAAACCTGCACATTGTGCACACGTACCCTAGAACTTAAAGTATAATTTTAAAAAAAAAGTATTTTACTGCATGTAAGCATTCCTGTATGTATCTTGTCATTCTGCAACACTCATTTGCTTTCAGAAAATGATTTGGTGCCCTAAGTTCTATGATAAGAAAACACTTTTGTTTTTAACAAATGCTGCCTTTTTTATATCTTAGTTCTTAGTCATCCAAGTTTTACCTACTCTCAGTGTTTTGGAAGATCAGTTTTTACCAGAAAAAAAAAAACAAATATTATTCCTTGATTGTTGACACATTTTTATTTTCTCTCATCTCTACCTCATTGCAAAAATATCTAATCTGTTTAACTGATTTATCTAATGTCTTGAACCCTAATATAAATGAACATAAGAAAATATAATATTTTATGTAAAATATGTAAGTTATTGATAGAGAAATGTGAAACTAATAGCATTATTTTGTGATTAAAAACATACATAGAAGAGTAGAAATGGTGCAGGCTGTTGAATTAGAAATAAAACTCATTTATATAGCAATATTTTAAAATAATGTCCACAATCATATCCATCCAAATGCCTAACTTCTCAATGTTGCATAGGTCAGTTTCCAGATATTAAAAAAATTTCACAATTGTTTTCCAGGGTTGAAATTACAAGTGAAAAATGACTAGGCCAAGTTAATTGCATAAATTCCTGTATACACCTCCATGTATTTGGATTCATAATGTAAGTAATGCTTATGAGCATTAAACAAAATTGATAGACATTGCTTCTTCAATATGACTCAAAGTGAAAGCCATATTTTATTCTCTTACCCAGACTTCATCATATATATTTTTGGAAATATATTTTTAGAAAGGGAATAACAGAAATTTATTAGGGATAAGACCTCCAAAATGATTTAGAATTGTATTCATGAGATGCTTCTAAATTGGAGCTTTCATCACAGGTCTGAAGAAGAGGTGAGCCATTCAGCAGCAAATACCATTTACAGGTTGGACCAGCCTCGGCGACAGTAAGTTTGGTTGGGGATTAGATGTCATTGAAGCCTATGAGCTACATCTTGAAAAGAGGAGGAACTTGCCTGTAGTAAACTGATAACCTTAAATAGTTTATAGTTGAATGCAAAAAATTAAATATAATGAAAAAACTTAACATTTCAAAGGTTTTTATTTTCTATAAACATTCCCAAAATATGCGAAAACATCATGAAACTCTATTTTTTCCTCCACAGAGAAGGAAAACCTCTCCCACTACAGATAAAATAATTTCTAATTCACCATCCATTTCTCTGAAAAATTTTGTATAACATAAGTCAATTATATCCCAAACATTTTAACGTAAATATGAGTTTTCCTGGAGCGAAATAAGCAGTGGTTGTTTAAAAAGTAATACATGAAAATTCTAATGCATGCTTTTAAAATATTATCATAAGTGATCTTAAAAGCAAATAGACTGAAATTTTCCACCCATTTATATCCGTGCAAATATATCCTGGCCATAATAAGTACTTGAAGGTTTTTTTTTTCCATCTAATCTTTTTATTTCTATAAATACTTAAGGTTACAATTGGGAGATGAAATGAAATGAGCAAATCTTTATTCCAAACATGGATTATTGGACATTTCTAAGTAGTAAGTCCACTACACATTGCTGTAATTGATTATAATGGTGCTGCCCACAGTTAACACTCTGTCACCATTGCCATGCATCGAGAGGTTTATAACTCAGCTGTAAACATTTGCTCTATATTGAACTGCATATTGAATATTTCAGCCTTTGAGAAGTTGCTTTTGTGAAGTTGAAAAAAGAAAAGTCAAACTAGACTTTTCTGTTACAACATTATATTTGTAAAGTAACAAGTATTTTTGGAATAAAACATTTTTCAATTTCATGAGAACTTTTTAAAGCAAGATTTAGCTGTGACAATACTTCATCAGAAATAAAAAAAGATTTAAATTCAAAAATTACTTTTTTTTTTTTTTTTTTTTTAAGACAGAGTCTTGCACTGTCGCACAGACTGGAGTGCAGTGAGGTGATCTTGGCTCACTGCAACCTGCACCTCCTGGGCCCCAGTGATCCTCCTGCCTCAGTCTTCCAAGTAGTTGGGATTACAGGCATGTGCCACCACATCTGGCTAATTTTTGTAGTTTTTTGTAAAGATGGGGTTTCTCCATGTTGGCCAGGCTGGTCTCCAACTCCTGGTCTCAAGTGATCCACCTGTCTCGGCCTCCCAAAGTGCTGGCATTATAGGTGTGAACCACTGTGCCCATCCAAAAATTACTTTGCTTTTTAATGGTCTCAGGACAGTTCTCTGTACCACTTTGGTACAGAGTATGAGCATCTATCATTTAAAGGCATGGTATACCTACAGCCACTTGAGACTTTCAGGTAACTTGTATTGAATTTGCTAAAATAACATTTCTTCTTAATTACATGTTGCCTGCCCATGCATATATTCATTTGACAAACATTTAACATCTAGTATATCTTCAACATTGGTGACTGATATGGTTTGGCTGTGTTCCCACTTAAACGTCATCTTGAATTGTAACCCCCATAATACCTACGTGTTGTGGGAGGGACCCAGTAGGAGGTAATTGGATCATACGGGCAGATTCCCCCATGCTGTTCTTGTGACATGAGACATCTCATGCAATCTGATGGTTTTATAAGTGTCTGGCATTTCCCCTGCTGGCAGTCATTGTCTCTCCTGCTGCCCTGTGAAGAGATGCCCTCCACCATGATTTTGAGTTTCCTGAGGTCTCCCTAGCCATGTGGAACTGTAAATCAATTAAAACTTTTTTCTTTATAAATTACCCAGTCTTGGCTATTTCTTCATAGTAGCATGAGAACAGACTAATGGAGTAAAAAAAGTTGAATAAAACACAATCTTTGTGGATGAAAGAGATGGGTGAACTAATATTTATACAATAAACATTAAGCCTGGTACATGTAAGTACCTCAATAAACTCCTGTTAAACTTATGTGTATGTATGTGTGTGTGTGTCTTTATTGATTGTACAAACACAACACACAGAAGATAATATGGTAGAACACAGGAGGAGTTGTTAAAGTCTGATTCAAATATCTAAACATTGAATAATTTCAAAGTTCTGCAAAAACTTGCATAAAGTTTAGATATTTTGAATTATCTATATTTATAGACAATTAGTAGTTTTTAATATACTTTCTTGGGTTAACCTGTAAATCAGAGGTGGCAAAATCAAATGTCCACAGGAATTTGATAGGTAACAGAAATGTGTGATACTAACAAGAAAGAGCCTGGGGCTGGGGGTATTGGTGAGGAGTTCCTGAATAAACCTCGAAATTACCAGTTCCACCAACAAATTAACACTTTTTTTTTTTTTTTTTTTTTTTTGAGATGGAATCTCGCTCTGTCACCCAGGCTGGAGTGCAGTGGCTGGATCTCGGCTCACCGCAAGCTCCACCTCCTGGGTTCATGCCATTCTCCTGCCTCAGCGTCCCAAGTAGCTGGGACCACAGGTGCCTGCCACCTTGCCCGGCTAGTTTTTTTTGTGTTTTTTAGTAGAGACGGGGTTTCACCGTGTTAGCCAGGATGCAAATTAACACTCTTAATTTGTAAATTTATAAAGCACCAGACCTGCCAACCAAACATGTTTGGTTCCACATCTGTATTTGGTCCAGCTACTTGAGCTGTTAAATACAACCCAGTTTGTTTTCTAGATATTTTACATTAAGAATACTATCCTCAATTTTAGTCCTGACTCTTTTTTTTGCCACTAGTTGCTATCTGTAATTTATTTCTACAGAACTTTATCCATATGCCAGTTTAAGCTGAAAATTGATTTTGTGTGTAATTGCTGAGGGAGGTAAAAGGTGATAGTAAAAAAGGTGAAGATTTAACAGACACAGACATGATTCATAAACAATAACAATTTATTGAAGCATTCATGAGTGATGGTTCAGAAACTCAAGTTAGTTATTTCACTCAATTCCACCAGATTCTAGGACCTGAATAAAATTAACCATACTAAAAAGAAACTGGTAGACAACAACAAGAATGGTACCATTTATGGGTCACCTAATACGGACTCAGGTACTTGTGCCAAGTTTTTTAAAATTGTAGCAGAATAAACCATCTCAATTGGCTTTAAGTGTATAGTTCAGTAGTGTTAAGCATATCTACACTGCTGTGCATCTATTCTCCAAAGCTCTTCTCATCCTGTGAAACTGACACTCTGTACCCATTAAATAACTCCCTACTTTACCCAACTCCAGCCTCTAGCAATCATCATGCTACCTTCTCTAGCTATGTATTTGGCTACTACAGGGGCCTCATATAAGTGGAATCACAGAGTATTCGTTGTTTATGCGATTAACATAATGTCCTCAGTTTCCTGCATGCATTCCTGCATCCCTTTGTTTTGAAGGCTGAATAATATTCCGTGTCTGTATACAGTACATTTTGCTTCTCCGTGCATCCATCAGTGAACACACGGGTTGTTTCACCTTTTAGCTTTTGTGGGCGCTGCTATGAGCACAGGTGTGTCCATATCTCTTCTATACCCTGCTTTCAATTTTGGGGTATACACCTAAAAGTATAATTGCTGGATCATATGGCAATTCTATTTTTAATGTTTTCCACATTGGCTGCACTGTTTTACATTCCCACCAATTTAATTTTAAAACGATTCTAAAAGTCTGTCAACTTCTAAGAGCCACGAGCTTTTGGACATGTCACAGAGGTTCCTCAAGTCTCAATTTCCTCACCTATAAATGAGAATTGTTACCTCATAGTGCTGCTAGGAGTGGACTGAATGAGATTTTCCTTTAAAGGTATTTATGCTTGTTGCCTAGTAACCATTTAATAATTAATTCCTGAGCAGACACATTAGGCTCTTTGATTTGTTTAAGTGTTTATTCCTGTAGAATCTTTCTTTAGTTGGCTAATTTGAATCATGTTGTGTGAACTCTAGTTATACTCTCTGAAATTAACATCCTCCTTCAGTTGTTCTGTATCCATTGTGGGCTTCTGTCACGCTGGTCTTGTTACCGGTGGTGAATCCATACGCACCTGCAGCAACCTCAATTCTTATCTCCTCGGAAAAGGAAGGGCCTAAGGCAGCAGGAGAAACCGAGGCAAGTTTCAGAGCCAGGTTGAAAACTTATTAACAAGTTTAGAGAGGGAATGAAAGGAAGTAAAGTACACTTGGAAGAGGGCCAAGTCGGTGACTTGAGAGCATCCAGTACCCCGTTTGACATTTGACTTAGGGTTTCACACACTGGCATACTTCCAGGGTCTCGCATCCCTTCTCCTCTTATTCTTCCCTCGGGGTGGCTGTCCGCATGTGCAGTGTCCTGCTAGCGCTCGGGAAGGGCCGCGTGCACAGTGTGTTTTCTGGAGTTGTGCGCATGCTCACTTGAGGTATTCTTCCCTTACCAGTCAAATCTGCCTGGAAGGTCACATACCAATTCAACTCCGCCACGCTGCCTCTTAATGTGCAGGTTTGAGCCCATTCACTCAGTTCCTGAGATCTTACCGGGAAGCTGCTGATCACCAGTTTGGGGATTTTTTCTAGTTATTGAGAGAGTTCTTTTTCCTGGTGCTGACTGTGACCAAGTATTTTAGAGAGACTGTTTAACCATCGCCTGACCATCTCTGATGGTCATCTGAAAGTCCTGGTTGAAGTAGGGGGAAGTGCTCTCCTGTCCTGCTCATGCCTGACTAGCTACCTACTATTACAGTCTGGGCTCTAATTGCTCCATCAGAGTGACCAAGGAATTACCATTCTTTTCTTGAAATTGTATACATTGCATGGCACATATTCACTATTAGTAGAAGTTATCCCTCCTTGCATCCCAACAATGGCCATCCTGTTTCTAAGGTAACAAGTGCTGTTTCAATAGGCTTTACATGAATAGTCACAAGGGATTTTATGTTGTACTTTGGACTTTGGAAGACTGCCGTGATTTTGAGGTTCATACTTTAGATGATTAAAGGAACAAAGGAGGAGAAACAAAATGTTTGTCCACCTTCCATCTCAGGTTTAGTATCTGTCCAGCCTGACCTGAATTAGAAGCAGGACTGGAAATTATTAAGGCAGTGTGGAGAAGCATTTGGGAGTTTTGTAAGGTTATCCCCCTCAGTCTCAAAGCCAATGGCCATGTTTTAGCAACATTGCTTATACCTTAGAGAAAGAAATGCAAAGAATACATTTAGTTGGAGTTTCTCAACAAATGGAACCATGTGCTAATCTGTAGACCTTATTTTAGTCCATTCACATATTTTAAGCCTAGTCAATTTTAAAACTTGTCCAATTACAATTATTAAATAACAATGTAATTATTTGCATCAAAGAATATAAAATTATTTATTTACAATGATATTTAACTTTTCTCATAAAAATGTTTTGGGGAATATACATTTATTGATCTATTTGTAAGCTATGAGAACAAAGTATAAAATATGTGAATTGTAAACTCCTCCTAGAGAAGAGTGTTTGAAAGGAAGACATGGGCAGTTCCATCAAATAAACTGGTTATTGCTAATATGGGGAAGGCTGCTGTGATCTAATTTAACCAAGAAACTGTTGAACATGAATGAAAATCAGGATGGAATGCCATCCTTCCTGTCGATGCCCCTCAGGACAGACCAGGGAAGTTCAAGGATAAGCAGATGGATGCAGATAATTTTTAGCAGAAGACATAGGTTTCATGAGAGAGGAGATAGGAGACTACAATGCTGCACAAACAAAGCTTTTAAACCTTTTTTTTGACGAAAATATATACACAAAATAAGCAACAAATTCCTTGTAAAATGCACATTGGCTTCTCTTTATACACAAAATCAAAATGCAACAAGACTCTTGAAATTCTGCAATAAAAATTATGAATGAAAATAAAAATAGACAAAAGATTTAAGCAAACACTTTACAAAGGAATATGCATACGTGGCCAATGAACACATGAAAAAGTGCCCAACATCATTAAACGTGAGGGAAATGCAAATTAAAACTAAAATGAAATATCACTATGGATGCATTAGAATAGTTAAGATGGAAAAAAAAAAAAAAAAAAAGATTGGCAATGCCAAAATGTTTGTGAGGATGTGATACAATCGGGACACTGGTACTTTGCTGTTAGAGATGGAAAATGATACAACCATTGTTTATTTTATGTCTTTCATTTAAAATGACATTTTTCAAATAAGGAATAATTGAGGGGGATCTGATAAACATAATGTCCAATATCAGTATGAGTAGAAATAATATAGGTTAGTATAAAGAAACGTGATAAATTACATATAATTAGTTTTATTTTTAAAAATCTAGTTCAATGCTACAGTTGAAATGCCTCCTTCTAGTTCAGAATGAGGGATTTTACTCAAAATAGATTTAAATGCAGTGTGAGCTTAACTACTCTGATAAAGCAAAATTGATGTCATAAAGTATTATGTGGCTCTATTTATCTGCGTGGAATGACTCGTATTTTAAAATATTTCCCTTTACTGACCTCAGTAAGGAATAGTTGATAACTTTCTCCTTCATTCCTCACTTTAAAGAGGGCCTTCTGAGTACTCTCCTGAGTTGCCAGTGCTGTGACAGTCTGAGAAAACAGCAAAAGACATAGTAATATCCAGTTTTTCCGTAAGTTTATAGTAGTCAATTACCTGAAATCACCACTACTGGATTAATTTCTTATCTTTAAGGTATTTTCTCCAAAGAGAACTTGTTAAAATAAATATATATTTCAAAATATGAAAGAAACGTGAAATAATTAAAAAGACTTAAGTGGCACGTTTCACATCAAAAGAAGGCTTGGATATTTTCTATATTCTCCTTGGAGATAGGGAAGAATACACTGACAAAAAATTTGAAAGAAACATCTTATGCTCTAATTGCTGGATGGAAAAAGAACCATAAAACCAATATTTTTATATCCTTAAGAAAATGGAAAAGAAAAGTGGGTTAAAAAGAGAATTAGCATTTATCTGTCACCAACTCCAAATAAAGGATTTTATGTACTTTCTAATTGATATACTATCTCATTTCTATATCCACAGCATTTCTAAGAAAAATTTATTATGGTCCTCAATATACAGAAAATGAATTTGTACCTTCCTAAATTCATTTGCTTACTAAGGCAAGAATTGGCAGATTTCTGACTTCTGTTATTTCTACTACCTAAGCTCTACCAATGTCTATATCTTCCATCTGTATCCAGGAAACTCAAATCTTAGTTTTGGAAACTGGCTAACTATAGAAAATACACTTGTGGTTTCTGAAAAGACTATAAATTTAACCTGAGATTCTATCTCATAAAAGCAAGAAAAGAAAAGCAAATAAAACAAAAAGACAGACAACTGAGAATAATAGTGGAAAAATGCACTGTTGGGCCATTGTGAGATCAGGGATTATATTCTATCATATTTTTTGTTTATGATCTTTATATATAAATTAAATATATATGTGATATTAAAACATATTTCAGTAGTTTGGAGATAATTTTCTAAAGAATGACAGAATTATGGTCTCTAGTATACCTTCAATACACTTAACTGAACAGACTCTTAACATTTGGTATATAAACCTGTGTTATCATCTAGTGGTAAAGTGTTAGAAATACAGACACAGACTCCCTGAATCCCCAGAAGCTAATTCATGAATCCAGAAAGTGCAACATATCATACAAACAATATGGTCTAATTGCATTCAGCTAGGTTCTCAAATATATACAGATAAAGTTGGATCACAATGAAGGTTGATAAAAGCTTAAATCTGTGCATTTAATGTTCTGTGAAGGTGTGAATAATGCTACCTTCAGAGTTGGGTGGGAAAAGTTTTATTACTTTTATTCAAATTTAAACAATAGGTAAGAAATAGCTTTCCGGATTAAGCACTGGAAAACCACAAAGCCTATGAAACATTGATGCCCAAAAATATGCCCAAAAACGAAAGTGGGAAAATTAAAATAATGGACTATAACTTAGATACAAGCACTATTCTTTCCTGAGAAGAGGAAAACACTGCCAACATGGTGTAACAGACTTGGTCTTTCTCCTAGTGTTTCCCTAAAATTCTCATGAGAAGGAACACTGATAAGATGCAAACATATCAGTAGTACATTGTGGCACATAAGTCCATGAATGCCGTTTCTTTTGGATCAGCAACGAATATAAGAGACTAAGACAGGAAATGGGTACATTATCAATCCTTCCCACACACATTCTCTCAGCACCTGTCATGCCAGTCTCTCTATAAGTTACAAGAGCTAAAGCAAATCAGTAAAGATCTAATGGGGGAAGAACTGACACACAATTACAATCCAAAATAAATGGCATGATAAAGAACTGTGCAACATCTGTGAGCCACAAACGAAAATAAAAAACTGAAATTGGGAGCAAAGAGAAGCGTATGAAAGAGGTATTAATTGAACTTAGCATTGAATTATGAGTGAAGACTTAACAGCTATCTGAGATGGAGAGGATTAGAGGCCTAGAAACATTAAAAAAGCTGTTCCGCTTGAAAAACAGTAAGAAGCTTGAAGAAGGCAAGCTCATGTGTGATGCTGCAGTAAGAAATTCTGGGCGGTCAGAGAGTAATAGCTGATGTGCAGTAGGTGGAATCGTGGAAATGATGAACAGAGAAGATAATCAGGGAAGAAAAAGTCCAACTGAAACTCAAGCTATTGACTTATTGTATGCTTTGTTTTTATATTTTCGTAATTTTGTCATCAATTTAAAGGAATAAACTTTTAGAAGTTAAACTCCTTGGAAGCATTTTGTCTATTTCGGTCAGTACTGAATTCCTCAATGCTTAGAAAAGTACCTGGCACATAGCAGCAGATGAATGAATATGTAAATATTTGTAAATTGAAACTTAAAAATATTCAGTAAATATTTATTGAGCCCTTGATATGTGCTGGCACTGTAACATATAGTAAGCATGTTGACCTTTTGCCCAAGAAGATTAAGTTAAAGATAACTTATAACGGGTGACAAACAAGCTTTTTCAAATGCCTGGGAAATCTACCAGAAGGGCACTACTGAATATGTGTATTACTCTCTTTTGAGTGAGAGCATTTTATTATCATGAATAATCACATGAGACCCTTGATCACTTGAAATGTGTCTATTCCAATTTGAGATGGCCATAAATATAAAAGTCACACAAGATTTTGAAAGCTTGGTGCAAACAAAGAGAATACAAATATCTCAGCAAATAATTTTGTATTGGTTGCATGTTGAAATGGTAATATTAAATATACTGTCTTAAATAAAATATCTCATTAAAATTAACTTACCCCTTTCTTTTTACTATATATGTGGTTGCTAAAAAAAATGGAAAATTACATACACAGCTGGCTTTATATTTCTACCAGACAGTGCTCTGCTAAAAATCAAAGATTGAATTGTTATTCTCAAAGTATGGGTTGAAATGCCTCTTTACATTTAAATTTCAGACTATATTAATTTTGAATACTGAGGCTACAGATGAATTTGCTAAACAACTTAAGTGACTTAAGTGAGTTGTACAATTAAGAACAACTGTACTCGATTCTATAGGCAGTAACCTAATTCAATACTTGATGATTCAGGTACAGATATAGAGAACCAATCTTGAGCCTTCACAAAGCTTAAGATTTCTTGCTGACTGGAGGGAAAGTAAGAAACTTTCAATAGCTTTTTCTGCAGGTATTCAGATTTGACCTAGTGCCCCAGTTTATAAATGGAATCAATTTCTTTGTGAAGTTCCACTACTTCCTGGATGCAGGAAAATAGTGCAAGCACTGAAATGGCAGAATTGGAGAATAAGATCTACGCTGCTAGTTAGCGAGCTTTGAGACCTCTCTGTCAGAGCTGTATGATTGTGACCCAGTGTGTGCTTCCTGATGGGAAGTGTTTTCCCTTGGGCCAACTCTGCTGCCAGAAATTTCAGAATACTATTTGAGGTGTGTGCATTCATGTGAAATAGCAGTATTGTGAAAATTCAACTTGGCAATTCTATGCAGTATGGAAGCAGGAATCAAATAGATGAGGAAGAAATGGGGATGCTGGAGCATGGCTAACAGCAGGGATGGCTGGACGTTATTCTGGTCTAGGAAAGTTGTGAAGGAGCTTTATCTAGGATGAACAAATAACTGTTTAAAGAGCATGTAGACTCACTCAAGGCATTTGCAAGACAGAAGGAATCAGAAATCCAACAAACTGCAATGTAACATGAGAAAAAATATTGGTAGATGATCTAGCTCTTAACACTCTTTCTGTCAGTGCCAAAGTTGAGTTCACACATGGTCAATATTCAGTCTGAATTTCAGGCAGGGAATTCATTGTTGGTTCACTGTAGTTATTAATGGTATTTGCCAAATAGTCCCAATTCTCTCCACTTCCTGACACATAATAGAATTTTATTTCCTGGAAATCTTGTGGTTTGATGGAAACAGGTGACTAATTGTATCCAAAAATTCATGTGTATTACTCCCTTTTGAGTGAGAGCATTTTATTATCAATTCAATATTATGTGGAATCTAAGATCCACAATATGCTGAGTCACATTGATTACACTACCTTTGACATAATAAGTAGAAACTAACCAGAATTAGACTTTCCATCTAACTTATTTATTATAGGGTTATGTGACATGACAAAAATCTATTTAATATAAAAGTTATTCAATATAAAAGGCTACCCAATCAACTAGACTAAAATTTTTCCATCTATACACAAACACATACATTTTTTTGGACCAGAAGTAAGGGAAGTACAGTGCCTTAACCCATAGGCTTTTTTCCCACAGACCTTCAATCAGTGTTGAGGTTTCCTGATAGGTATTTATCCTCTCTCTTTCTCTAGTAGACGCCTACATTGTCACCATGAATTGAATGCAATATGAGGACTCTCATCTGAATGATACTCAGGGTTCTGGCCTTTTTCAAATACTAGGAAAGTCAGGAGACAGCATCCACATCTGCAGTGGGAACAAGAGCCATCAATCTAAGAAAGCCCAAGGTTTATCTATCTGTAGTGAGAATTTCCATTTCTGTGATTTTTCCCCCAAAGTTGGTGTTGTTTATTTCCTTGTGACTAGCTATTGCGAAATAGTTGGTAGAATGTGTTGATCTGATAATTAATTCAACTACATCTAGCTTTGCGACCCCACTTTTCTGGTGGTAGATTTTAGAGATAATCAAATTAAGCAAAACTCATATATTGACACTAATAAAATATTCTCTTATATGGGACTTCATAACATTTTAGACCCTTGTATACATTGAGGATAGTTCCAGAGCTCTCTTTTTCCTATGGCATAATAATTTTCAAGGCCCAAAATAGTGGCTTCTCTATCAGCTTTGGTCTCTGATGGACTACAGTTAAAGATTTCCATCATTAGGCTGGGCGCCGTGGCTCAGCCTGTAATCCCAGCACTGTGGGAGGCCGAGCTGGCAGATCACGAGGTCAGAAGATCGAGACCATCCTGGCTAACACGGTGAAACCCCGTCTCTACTAAAAATACAAAAAATGAGCCGGGCGAGGTGGCGCCGCCTGTGGTCCCAGCTCCACGGGAGGCTGAGGCAGGAGAATGGCGGGAACCCGGGGGGCGGAGCTTGCAGGGAGCCAAGATGGCGCCGCTCACTCCAGCCTGGGCGACAAGCGAGACTCCGTCTCAATAAATAAATAAATAAAAGAAAAAAAGATTTCTGTTATTAGTAATCAGAAAGGTATAGACAAAAGAAAAGAATATCATTTCTGGTGTTACTGGTCTGGATTGTGATCTTGGTTACAATATTTACTAGTTGTGTTGCCATAGGAAAGTAAACTCTCCTCTCTGAGTCTTGATTCCTTCATCTTTAAAATAAAGCTAATCATGGCAACCCAGTGAACGATTATGAAGAACAAATGAGATGAAACAAAGGAAAGCCATTCCACAGATGATCAGTGATTCACATTATGATAGGCAGTAGATACGACATTTTCTTTTTGTCTCTAGTTATAGATTTTCCATTTGGTTCCTTTTTGTATTTTTCACTTTTTTAATGTTTAATTTTGAATTTTAGTGGGTACAGAGATATGTATTTCTCTGGGTACATAAGATGTTTTGATACAGGCATGCAATGTGTAATAATCATATCATGGAAAGTGGGGTATCCATCCATTCAAGCATTTCTCCTTTGTTCTACAAAAAATCCAGTTACCTTTTTTTAGTTAGTTTTAAATGCACAATTAAATTATCATTAACTAGAGTCACCCTGTTATGCTATCAAATATTAGGTCTTATTCATTCTTTCTAACTAATCTTTTTGTACCCATTAACCATCCCCACCTTCTCCCACCCCCACTGCCCTTTCTAGCCTCTGGTAATCATCCTTCCCTCTATTTCCATGAATTCAGTTGCTTTGATTTTTAGATCCCACAAATAAATGAGAAAATGTGATGTTTGTCTTTCTGTGCCTGGCTCATTTCACTTGATATAATGATCTCCAGTTCCATCCATGTTGTTGCAAAAGACAGAATTTTATTCTCTTATATGGCTGAATAGTACTCCATTGTGTACAGGTACAACTATTTTTTATCCATTCATCTGTTGAAGAACACTAGGTGGCTTCCAAATCTTGGCTACTGTGAAGGGTACCGCAACAAACATGGAAGTTCAGCTATCTCTTTGACATGTTGGTTTTCTTTCTTTTGGGTACATATGCAGTAGTTGGATTGCTGGGTCATATGGTAGCTCTATTTTTAGTTTTTGAGAAACTTTCAAGTTGTTTTCCATAATGGTTTTACTAATACACATTCCCACCAACAGTGTACCAGCGTTCCCTTTTCTTCACACCCTCACAGGTGTTTGTTATTGCCTGTCTTTTCTATGTAAACTATTTTAACTATGTTAAGATAACATCTCATTGTAGTTTAGATGTGCATTTCTGAAGATCAATTATGTTAGTATCTTTTCCTATGCCTGTTTGCCATTTTTATGTCTTCTTTTGAGAAATATCTATTCAAATCTTTTGGCCATCTTTTGATTGGATTATTAGATTTATTTCCAGTAGAGTTGTTTGAGCTCCTTAGATATTCTGTTTATTAATTCCTTGTTAGATGGATAGCTTGCAAATATTTTCTCCCATTGTGTGGGTTGCCTTTTCACTTTGTTGATTGTTTTCTTTGCTGTACAGAAGCTTTTTAACTTGATGCGATTTCATTCGTACATTTACTCAAGAAAATTCTGTCCAGACCAATGGCTTGGAGTTTTTCCCCAACGTTTCTTGCAGTAGTTTCCTAGTTTGGGGTCTTTGATTTAGGTCTTTAATCCATCTTGGTTTTTGTATACAGTAAGAGACAGGCGTCTAGTTTTATTCTTCAGCATATAGATATCCAGTTTTCTCAGCATCATCTATTAAAGAGATTGTTTTTTCCCCAGTGTTTGTCCTTGACATCTTTGTCAAAAATGAGTTCAGCATACGGGTGTGGATTTGCTTCTGGGTTCTCTAGGCTGTGCCATTGGCCTATGTGTCTGTTTTTCTTCCAGTACCATTTTGTTTTGGTTACTATAACTCCATGGTATGATTTAAAGTCTGGTAATGTGATTCTTCCAGTTTTATTCTTTTTGCTTAGGATAGCTTTGGCTATTCTGGGTCTTTTGTCATTCCATATAAATTTTAGGATTGTGTTTTGTACTCTAAATTATCTTTCAATGTAAGACCTCTATATGCTCACTAGCATTTGAATAATGATAAAGTTAAAGTGAAGTTGAAGCTGGTCCTTAGCTTTGCAGTTAGATGACGTGGCCATCAAATGAAATAGAGATTATGAAATAAGGGGAAGGCTGCATCCTGCAGTTGTCTCATTGAATAGAATAAGTAATTTGCATGACTGGTTAAAAAATTCGGGTATCCTTCCTCTACATTGACTTTAGGAATGCAATTTCTCATTTACACCTTACGTATGGTACTCAGTCTCCTTTTCTTCCTCGATACATAAATGCCTATATTAACTTCATGTTTGCCTAAATCTAATAGACTGTTCTCTCCTAGCCTTGAAAATCCTTCTCATATCTTTTTAATTTTTTTTTTTTAATTTTTATTTTTTTTGAGACGGGAGTCTGGCTCTGTGGCCCAGGCTGGAGTGAGCGGCGCCATCTTGGCTCCCTGCAAGCTCCGCCCCCGGGTTCCCGCCATTCTCCTGCCTCAGCCTCCCGAGGAGCTGGGACCACAGGTGCCGCCACCACGCCCGGCTGGTTTTTTGTATATTTAGTAGAGACGGGGTTTCACCGTGTTAGCCAGGATGGTCTCGATCTACTGACCTCGTGATCCGCCCGCCTCGGCCTCCCAAAGTGCAGGGATTACAGGCGTGAGCCACCGCGCCCGGCCCCCCTTCTCATATAATTCTTTTTTTTTTTTTTTTTTTTTGAGACGGAGTCTCGCTCTGTGGCCCAGGCTGGAGTGCAGTGGCGCGATCTCGGCTCACTGCAAGCTCCGCCTCCCGGGTTCCCGCCATTCTCCCGCCTCAGCCTCCCAAGTAGCTGGGACTACAGGCGCCCACAACCGCGCCCGGCTAGTTTTTTGTATTTTTAGTAGAGACGGGGTTTCACCGTGTTAGCCAGGATGGTCTTGATCTCCTGACCTCGTGATCCACCAGCCTCGGCCTCCCAAAGTGCTGGGATTACAGGCGTGAGCCACCGGCCCGGCCTCTCATATAATTCTTTAAAATTGCTCACCACTCACTGCACTCAGCAAATGTTAAGTTTTAATTGTGAAGACTCATTGTCTTTTGCCTCACGCTACTTTTTCTCTGCCAAGGCTGCACAGCAAGAACACAGACTCTTGCTCCAGCATCTGCTTTACTTTCTGTTTTTCCTTTGACACCATTAGATTTCTGTCTTTACACTTATTCTGGACTTTAGGAGAAGATCAACCCCTGAGTCAGACACTGCATTTGTTGGTACAAAATTGGATGTTCTTTCTGCTCTATTTCACTTTTCACAGTATTTTGGCTCTGGTAATCCTATCCCTGTCTTACTCAACTTGAAGTCTGAGCAATACATAGTCTGTAGTCTAACAATATTTTGATTTTTAACTATGATGTAAGCATTTTACTAAGCATTTAGTTAGGGTCTATATTTGGTCAACAGAAAGAAAGATGCTTAATTTATTTTCCTGGAAAAGTTTCATTCATTCATTCACCAATAGTAGTTTACTTACTAAATACCTAACAGTAAAGGAGGTGTCCAAGAAGGAAAAAGAAAATTGTCCTTTAATGAATTTACAGTCTAGCTGAATAAAAAAGAATAGTCTATTTATCATTTTAGTTTCATTTTATTAAAAATACTTCAATTCCCTTTTTTTTCACCTTTAGATTAAATGAATTTGGCAACAGCCTAACATATTTGGGCCATGTACAGAGTCAATCTAAAAACGTAAGATTTTAATGAAGAACATTCTAATAGTAATTATTAAAGTAAAAATCTCTGTTTTCTTTATATCTTTATTTAATTTTCTTTAGAAATATAATTTTGAATATTTGTCAATTTAATATGTAGTTAGATAAAAACCTACTCATGATTTCTTAAGTTCAGGACTCTACAGGGTGTACAAATGAATAACTGATGGAATTTACAATGAATTCAAAGAAGAAAATAACCATTTGGATTTATTAATTTTATTGCCCTCAAAGTTTACTTCAATTCTCAACTTAATTGTCCTATGGGTATCTATCCTTTTTTGGTTTTACTTGCTTCACACACACACACACACACACACACACACACACACAAACAATACTCATATATCATGAACATCCACACATTTCAATTTAATCCAATAGAAAACTCTCATTCACCAAAAGCTTTGTTTGATTTCCATACTTTTGAAGGCCTTCTCAGATCTATTTTCCTGCTGTCCTATTTTCTTTCAGCTTTATCCTTAAGAAAGCCTCTCTGTGATTTGAAACATTTTCCACTGTCTATTGCAATGGTTAACTTTTTATATTTATACCAATAATATGATGCATTTAAGCACTCTGCTGTGTTTTGATAAGATTCATAGGGGTCTAGGCATTTCCAGCTATATAAAAATGTTCAAAAAATAAAGCATGAGGGCAAAACTAAATGCCCTGCTGACCAAAAGAGTTCAGAAGACACGGTCGAATCCTGATCTATAGAAGCATTTTCTGAAGATGGGAGCCACGCAGAAGGCTTCATTAACTTCCAAACACTTCAAAATGAAAAGCAGGAAGAAAGTATCTTGGAAAGATTGGACAGCAAGACAACACACTAAACAGGATACACATTATGATAAGTAAAGGGGGTTGTTTGATTTAAGGAGTATTGTTTTCACTTTCCTTTTTAATGAAAATGGAGAATAAACTGGTAGCTTCGAGAGAGAAAAATAAAGTATTATACTTTTACCAGATATTGATCACTTATGCTTGCTGACTCATATCTTCTAGCCCTCTAAGTTTCAACACCAAGAAAGAGGGAAAAACACTCTTCTCACACTATAATGAACAAAGAAAAAAAGAGGAATAATGTAATTCTTCATAAAATTTCAGAAAAAAAAAGTAACAATTGAAGCTTATCATCCTGTTCAAATATAATCTGTAAGAAGAAATTATAGTTAGTGAGCCTTGCAGCATACACAGGACGCAGGATGTTGTAGTTTTTATAATATTATCTTAATATATCATTAGTGATTTAGCAATTCTAAATGTTAAATTTCTCACTTGCCCTTGGAGGTCATGCTATAAACTATTTGAAAAGTAATTTATTCAGATATGTTAGGAAACGTGAGTTCAACAGTGAATAACTTCTAAAAATATTTTATCATAAGGGAACAGAAAAATATCAACTGCAGAGCAGAAAAATATTCTGTTTCCTACCACCTTTGCCAGGATAAAGACTATTTTTTAAATAATTAATTAGGAGGCCATTAGACTGGGGTGGCTCCAGTGCCCTGGGTTTATATGTGAGCAAACCAAATCCAATTCAATGTAAACAGTCATTTTCTAGGCCAATCAGAAACTGCCACCTAACTCCTAAGGAATTTCCACTCCTGAAGCTGCACCAATCAGAAACTGCAAATTAACCTCTAAGTAGGAACTTTTCCCGGGAGTGCTCTCAATAAGGCTACTGCTCCCCTTTAGTCAATCAAAAATTTTCTTTTTTGTTCTGATTCTGCAGAGACCTATTAAAGCCTTCCCTCTGTGGCCCTTTATTAGATCCCCAAACCCTCTGTGGTCTGGAGCTACACAATTCATGAATCACTGTCTGTTCAAATAAACTTTGTAAAATTTCTATGTGCCTTAGTTTATGTTTTGGAACTGCCTAAAGGTCATTTCTCATGTCTACAACTTGGCTGCGTCTCATACTAATTGAGGTAAATAAAAGATAGAATGTTCCCAACATCAAAATAATAGGCAAATAAATAAATAAATAACAGCGAAAAACTTCTCAGGACCAATTACATGACTACATTAGGTAAAATAAATTTTTTCACTATTATTTTAACCCAAATCACTAATAGAAAAAAATTAGAGATGGGCTCTCGCTGTGTTGCCCAGGCCATCTTCAAACTCCTCTCCTCAAGTAATCCTTCCACCTCAGCCTTTAGAACAGCTATCATTATAGGTGTATGCCATTACGCTTGGCTTTCCAAATCCCTACATTTTAAGTCTCAATTTTCTGATTTATTTTTCAACTGGTGACAGAACTTTTTAATGTATTGGGATAGTTTTGATCACTATTCCAACTATCCACATGACAGAAGAGGCTCCTGGATACACGTCTTTTGTAATTCTCTTGACACTGCATGTACCAGAGACTTTATGGCATCAGAGGCTGTGCCACAGAAAGTCATTCAAAATCGACTCAAATTTTCTTTTCACTCTTATTAGTGGAAACTAACACATCATACTATTAACATAATTAATTTGACCTAAAAGCTACATACAAAACTTTCTTAACAGAGGGAAATTATTTCTTTAAATATACTCAAACTAAACTTTAAATAGATATGCTTCATTACAAGTCAAGAAAGAAAAATGAGGCCAAATTAAATTTGAATGAAGCTAATGTAAATTTGAAGTTATTACCTCTTTCCTTTTAACATGTTAGGTGGATTCTGACAACAAAGACATTCAGACTTACAATTTAGTTATGTGAAATACTAATGACGATTACCTTGGAAACAGTTACAGTTTCTCAGAAATCTACTTATGAAATCAAAACACAAATGCAATCATAACATTCTCTCTTACAATAGAAGCATAGGAAGCAATAAATGGTTGGGTCTGGAAATAAACTATCTATAATTTTGGTAGATGTGCATTTCTACCCCTCAGTTACTGACCTATCACCAAGGAGAGAAAGGTCAAGTCCATATTCAACTCACTCCACCTGCTAAAACTTGCCAATAGATTAAAAAAGGAAAATATAAGAATTAATGTGGAGAAGTATAATATTTCAAAGGAGATATCAATGAGCCAATATCCAAGTTTTTAAATTAAATTCAGATGTTCACTGAGCCAATGACATTGTCATTTGCAGTGTGTACGTGTGTGTGTGTGTGTGTGTGTGTGTGTGAGAATCTCAACAAATAGGTCAACAGAGGGTTATGGAAATTGGCAGTTGCTAGCAGTCATTAAGCCACACTTGAAAAACAACTTTTCAGAGAAAAAAGTCCACAAAAGAAGTAAGTCAAATAATTCATCATCTTCCATCAAGATTTAAGGCTATAAATTTGCTCATAATTATTTAAACTAATTGTGAGCAAAAGACTTGAATGCATTATGACAATTAGACTATGCCTTAAAAATGTAGAATCAGACAACCTTGACAGCCGCTTCACTTGAACTATTGAGTCATTTCAGTTGAAAATATTCCCAAAAGAAGAAAAAAATTAATATTCTGTGGAGCTGCATGCAAGATGGAAGCCCTCTGAACTACCTGAAGGGTTCAAGGCAGGTTTAGCCCTTCTGGACTCTGACTGTGTCTACAAAAGCAAAGTGAAGTGAAGAAGTAAAGCAATTATCCTGATTAACCAAGCAAAAAATAATTCCCTGCAAGTCAGAAACAGGCAAATGGTGAAGCATGAATTATCCAGCTTTACTATACTATATATGTTGGCCAAACTCATCAAACAACACTATTTTACTTTACATTGTTTGTGTAGACAATTTAAATAACCTAATAATATTGTGAAAGATAGCTAACCTCAAACCTTAAGTGTGCCTACATTTCTTCCCATAACATGGAGATGAAGGAAAGGTTTATTTCAGGAGACCTAGCACATATTGAAATCCGATGAAGATGAAGGGGCATTCCAACATTGCGAACGAGAATGCTATGTCTCTAATGACCACATAGTCTTCATAAGCACCCTAGGCTAGAAAGAAGTATGAAGCTAGGTCAATAATAGAGTAGAGGCCATGGATAAATCAGTGATGTATGTCTTACTTCAATCTCAGAAAACTCACACTTACGTAGGGGAGCCTAACCAAATAAAATATCCAAAGAGGAGGAGATAAAATAAATTCAAGTTTTGAATATGTTGCAATGGAACCAGATGAAAGGTTGAGTACGGAGAGATCTACTTTAGGGTAGTCAGTGAAATCCCCCCGAGATGTATTAGGTATTTCAAATATTCCATAACAAATGACCTCAAATCGAGTAGCTTAATGCAACACCATTTATGCAATCCTGAGTCAGGAATCTGGGATCTGCTTAGTTTGGTCCTTTTAATTTAGGGTATCTCACAAGACTCTAATCAAAGTTTCAGCCAGATGTAGGGTCCCATCTGGAAACTCGACTGAGAAAGGAATTTCTTCCAAGTTCATTTACATGGTTGTTTACAAGATTCAGTTTCATTTGGGTTACTGGACTGAGGGCTTCATCCAATGGCTGCGGGCCAGGGGCTGCTCCATCCTTCCCACATGGAATTGCAAACATAACAACCTATTTCATCAAAGCCAGCAAGAGAGAGAATCTGCTAGCAAGACAAAAGTCAGATCTTTGTAATCTCATTGCAGCAGTGACATCCTCTCTGGGATGAGATATCCTATTGGCTAGAAGAAAGTTACTAAAATGAAGGAGATAACACAAGGCCATGCATACCAGAAGGCAGGGATCATGTGGGGCCATATTAGACACAATTTACCACAGAAGATGTCACCTAAACCTAACCCTTGGAAAAGTAAGAGAAAGAGAATCCCAGGCAACAGGAAATACCAAAGTCCTGAGATTTAAATAAATAAATAAATACTCTTTAGTGTTCAAGAAATTGAAATAAGACAGAATAATAGAAAATTATAAATCATGAGGAAAGTGTTAAAAGATGAATTGGAGAGACAAGCTGAAGTCAGGCCATGAACATCCTCTTAGACCATGGTAAACAGTTTAGTTTTATTCCAAGTGTGAGGAAATCTATTCACAGTTTTTAGCAGAGGTGTTGCATGATCTCGTTTACTTGCTAAGTGGATAACTGAGGCTGTTGTGTGAAAAATGGAAAGGATGTCACAGTAGTGGTGGTAATGAGATGGTAATGAAGACAAGATAATTGAGACTATTCTGGACTGAGTGAGGTGACAGAGGCAAGCGATAAAAGAAGAGACATTATTCAAGTTGTATCTTAGAAGTGGAACCAACCTGGCTTAAGTACGATAGGTGAGGAAAAGGGGAATTTAATTGCTGCTAAATTTCTGGCATAAACAGCTTGATTGTATTATTAACTGAGACGCACAAGACTGTGGAGTGGGAATGAAAACACAATTTGACCAGAAAAAAATCCCAGGTTTAATTTTGGACATGTTAAATTTGAGACGTTTGTAAGACTTCCAGTGGAGATGTCAAATAGGTAGTGGGAAATAATCTGAAACTCAGACAAAAGATCATGTTGCAAATTTATCTGCATGATATTAATGAATTTTACACATAATCACTCTAGAGGATAATGCACTATTAAATATATATGTATTTGATATGTATATATACATATATATTTGATAATCTTTTTTCTTAAGATGACAGATTAGAGGCATTGTTAGCATACTCTCCCACTTGGAAGGACAAAATAGTGTTTAGAAATTCACACTGTGAACTTTTTTTCAAGAAGCAACACAGGAACGGAACAAGAAAGGATCTACAGACCCTTTGACGGAAGCAGGCGGCTGCAGCCTACACCGTGAGTCAGGCGAAGGGCTGCAAGTCGCCAGTGTGACAGGGGGAGAGACTGCATCTGGGGTACACCCCCCAACCAAGGACCCTGGGAGTCCAGGCCATGGAGGAAAACCCTAACTCCACCCAGCACAGGAACTGACTTGTAGAGGGCTGTAGAATTTAACAATAGAAGCAGCATCAGGAAGACCCTTGCAGACACTCCCAGATTCTAGTGTGGATCAAGTAAACCCATAACCATTCCTTACTGCTCCTCACAGGGGACCCTGCAGAGGACAGCCAAAAGAGTGCAGGCAGTGGTCGCAGGTTGAACGAAGTCCTGAACGGGGTTTCACAACATAACCTCCTGTGGTGACAAACTTCCTTGGTCAGGGCCGGGGCAGCAAAGAGTGAAAAGCCAGCTGCACCTGCGAGTGCATAAGTCAAGGGTGCAGTTGTGGGTACAGGAGCCAGGGGCCCAGCTTGGCAGTGGACAGGGAAGGGTGTGACCTGAAAACGGTGGCTGCTGTCCCCAGAGGAAAGCTTATGACTCAGGGCAGTGGAGAGTTCTGAGTACAGGCTGACTGGAACTCAGCTCACCTCTGCCAGTGGAACACCACAGGAGAGTATCTGCCTCCTCAAATGTGTGGGAACCATGTGGGGCTTACCACTCACCACTGCTCCCCACTCCCTGTGCAAACTCTTCTGGGCAGCAGGGGCAGCAACACTCCCCTCTGAAATATCAACCCAGTGGCCCGAGAAATGTTCCTGTCCCTTGAGACCCACAGGGGCTGCTGCTTGCCCTGTAGGCAGAGACTCCCAGCACAAACCTTCCTGATGCGGCCCCCACCTGGCTTTGCCCCACCACCTGCCCTGGTAGCTTCACACAAAAGACAGAAACTCTTGGGTGCTATATGGCCCTGACCATTATCTGAGAAACTAGAACACTCTCCCTGGGCAATATAAGGCAAGCAAAAATCCCACTGCTACTACCACAGCTGGTTCTCTTGTGCGAGCACCACCTCCTGGCTGGAGGCCAACCAACACAGTCCATTACAGCATCTCCTGGTAGAATAACACTGTGCCCAGGAAGGAGAAAATGACTGTGCAATCTCAGCTATCACCACTGCTTGCACCACTCTGGCTAACCAGGAGGTCCTGAGTCCGTCCACATGACCAGTTCGCTACTATTATAACTGGCATTCAAGAAAGCCAACATACTAAGGCTATCAATAACCAGGAAATCTCATAAAGTCTATGTCATGCCCCTGCCATCTCAGAGCTGATTCTGCCACCCACTGCTGGGAAACTTGAGAACTTGTCACAGCACCAGATCCCCTGCAGACATTTCTGAGCACCAGCGCGGACTGTGGCAAATTCCCTGGGCCTCTAGACCCAGAGGAGCAATAACACTCAGAGTAGTCTGGCTCCCAGGGACTCCGACTCCTAGGGGAAGAGGGAGCACACCACATCAAGGGAACACCCTGGGGGACAAAAGAATCTAGGCAGCAGGCCTTAAGCACCAGATCTTTTCACTGGTGAGAATTTTCTTTAACCAGAGCCACAGTTGCAGTGCTGGGTTCAGCAGGGAAAGTCTTCAGCTCTAACCCAACATTCAGACAACCCTGTTTCACATGAAGGGTCTTGGAGAGGAGGATGTATTTCCCCCTTATCCACGACCACTGGCACAGTTGAGGCTTCTTTCATGTGAGCTTGGCATGGGCATGACCATAGACATCCTTTCCGGGACACATCAGGGTGACTGCCTCCCCAGAGGAGCACCCTCCAAGTACAGGCTTGCATGAGAGACAGAGTCACATTTGTTTCTACTTGGAACATCAACACTCCTGCAGATGAAAAGAAGTGCCGATCTGATCTGAATAGCTAGAGCTCTGGGATAGAAGTGTCTGACCTGGCAAGGGAGCTGAGGCGGACCCAACCCTTCCCCCTGAGAAGACCGTAGTGGGACTCCATGAGAGCTTCTCCAGCCACCTCCATCAAGGCTGAGACTTCTGCCCACCATTGAGTATTGCATTTACCCACTTGCCTTAGCCACAACTAGTTCCTGCCACCTCCCCTACTAGACTGAAGCCTGAACCATCAAACCAGTAAATAAAATACTGGGGGAAAATAAATAGATATAAAAGTGCGTGCCATGGAAGAATGAGAAAAGCTTTAAGAGACGTCTACTATTCTAACCCCATAGGAGACAGTAAACTTGTGCACACACTGAGCACATTGCTACCAACATGTGAGAAAGACATTATATAAAAATTCTCTATAACCAAGGAACTCTGTACAGAGTCTTCACCTCTGAAAGCACCAAGAACCAAACTAGGCTATTATGAACTACAAACAGTAAAGTCTTATCCTTAAGGGGAAAAAAGAAATTAAAAACAAATAAGCACAGGCAAATCAAAAATAAATTCAAGAACAACTAGAAGAAATAGTCTACACAAATGTGAAAGAACCAGAAAAGTAACTGTGGCAATATGACAAAACAGGGCTCTACAACACACCCAAAACATCACACTACCTCTCCAACAATGGATGTAAACCAAGATGAAATCTGTGAAACACCAGATAAGAAATTCGGATGGTCGATTATTAAGCTACTCAAGGAGATATCAGAGAAAGGTGAAGACCATCATAAAGACATTTAAAAAGCAGTTTACGGCCAGGTGGCATGATGGCTCACGCCTGTAATCTCAGCACTTTGGGAGGCCCAAGGCAGGCGGATCACAAGGTCAAGAGATCGAGACCATCCTGGCCAACATGGTGAAACCCTGTCTCTATTAAAAATACAAAAATTAGCTGGGTGTGGTGGTGTGTGCTTGTAGTTCCAGCTACTCAGGAGGCTGAGGCAGGAGAACGGCGCAAACCCAGGAGGCAGAGGTTACAGTGAGCGGAGATTGTGCCACTGCACTCCAGCATGGTGACAGGGTGAAACTCCATCTCAAAAATAAATAATAAATAAATAAATAAATAAATAAATTTAATTGAATAAAAATTTTAAAAAGTTAAGGATATGAATTAAAATTTTTTTAGAGAGATATCATCAAGAAAAGCAATGAGAATTTCTGGAAATGAAATACATACTTAGAGAATTACAAAATACAGTGAAAAGTTTTAACAAGACTAGAACAAACAGAAGAAATAATTATAGAGCTCGAAGAAAAGGCTTTTGAATTAACCCAATCAGACAAAAATAAAGAAAAAAAGAATCAAAAGAAATGAACTAAGTCTCCAAGAAATATGGGATTATGTAAAATGGCCAAACCTTAGAATAATTGGTGCCTCTGAGGGAGAAGAGGAAATAGTAAGTCTGGAAAACTTATTTGAATAATTGAGGAAAAGTTCCCTGGTCTGGCTAGAGATCTAAATATCCAAATACAAAAAACTCAAAGAACACCTGGGAAATTCATTGCAAAAAGATCCTCACCAAGGCATATCATCATCAGGTTATCTAAAGTCAACATGAAGGAAATAATTCTAAGAGCAGTAAGACAAAAACACCAGGTATCCTACAAAGGAAAACTTATCAGACTAACAGCAGACTTCCCACCAGAAATCTTGCAAGCTAGAAGGGATTGGGGTCCTATATTCAGCTTCCTTAAACAGAACAACTGTCAGTCAAAAATTTTGTATCCTATAAAACTAAGTTGCATAAATGAAGAAATAAAATCTTCTGAGACAAACAAATGCTGTGGGAATTTGTTACTGCCAAACTAGCACTACAAGAAATACTAATAGGAGTTCTAAACCTTGAAACAAAAGCCAGATATGCACCAAAATAGAACATTTTGAAAGCATAAAATTCACAGGGCCTATAAAACAATAACATAACAACAACAATATCTAGGTGACAATAAATATGATGAAGAGAACAGTACCTCACATCTAAATATTCACAGTGAATATAAATGGCCTAAACGCTCCACTTAAAAGATACAGAATGGCACAATGAATTTAAAAAATCACAACCCCAATACCATCTGTATTCAAGAGACTCATCTAACATGGAAGGATTCATATAAGCTCAAGGTTAAATGGTAGAAAAAAATATTCCATGCAAATAGAAACCAAAATCGAGCAGGAGTAGCTATTCCTGTGTCAGACAAAATAGATTTCAAAGCAACAACAGCAAAAAAAGATAAAGATGGTCACTATATAATTATAAAGGGATCAATTCAACAAAGAGATATTACAATGCTAAATTTATATGCTTTAAACACTGGATCTCCCAGATTCATAGATTTATTACTCCCGAACCTAAGAAATGAGACAGACAGCAACACAGTAACAGTGGGGGATTTCTTTTTTTTTTTTTTTTTTTTTTTTTTTTGAGACGGAGTCTCGCTCTGTCGCCCAGGCTGGAGTGCAATGGTGCGATCTCGGCTCACTGCAAGCTCCGCCTCCCGGGTTCACGCCATTCTCCTGCCTCAGCCTCCCGAGTAGCTGGGACCACAGGCGCCCACAACCGCGCCCGGCTAATTTTTTGTATTTTTAGTAGAGACGGGGTTTCACCGTGGTCTCGATCTCCTGACCTTGTGATCCGCCCGCCTCGGCCTCCCAAAGTGCTGGGATTACAGGCGTGAGCCACCGCGCCCGGCCTAACAGTGGGAGATTTCAATACACCATTGAACCACACTAAACAGATCTTCAAGACAGAAAGTCAACAGAGAAACAATGGACTTAAATGACATACTAGAATAAACAAACTCTACAGGACATTCTACCCAAGAACTGCAGATATACATTCTTATCAGCACATGGAATATTTCCCAAGAAAGATCACATGATAGGCCCCAAAACAAGTCTCAATACATTTTAAAAACTCAAAATTATATCAAGTATCTTCTCAGAACACAGTGAAATAAAACTAGAAATCAATTCCAGAAGGAACCTTCAAAATTATACAAATACATGGAAATTAAATAATTTACTCCTGAATGATATATGGGTTAACATGACATCAAGATGGAAATTTAAAAATTCCTTGAACTGAATGATAATAGTTACACAAACTATCAAAACCTCTGGGGTACAGCAAAAATGGTGCTAAGAGGAAATTTTATAGCATCAAAAGCCTACAACAAAAAGTTTGAAAGAGCACAAATGGACAATCTAAGGTGACACCTCAAGAAACTAGAGAAACAAGAAAAAATCAGACCCAAACCCAGAAGAAGAAAAGAAATAACAAAGATCAGAAGAGAACTAAAGTTAGAAAAACAACAACAACAAAAATATAAAAGATAAATGAAACGAAAAACTGTTTTTTTGAAAAAATAAATGAAATTGATAGACCATTAGCAAGATTAACCAAGAAAAGAAGAAAGAAGATTTAAATAAGCTAAATTAGAAGTAAAATGGGTGCTATTACAACCAATATGACAGAAATACAAAAGATCACTCAAGGCTACTATGAACACCTTTACATGCACAAACTAGAAAAGCTATAGGAAATGGATAAATTCCTGGAAATATACACTACTACAGTGACAAGTGAAATCAAATGTCAGAATTTACCTCTTTATAATTCATCCATTTAACCAAATGCCACTTGTACCTCAAAAATTATTGAAATGAAAATTTACATATATATATACACATACACACTCATGATTGATTTTCAGATCTTCCAACATTTAGTTACCGTCCTAAGACAAGTCACATTATCACTCTGAGTCTTTCTCATTTATAAATACATGTAATTATTTTATATTTGTGACATGTATATCTCCAAAGCATAATTATTTAATTAACTATGTGAATTTAGTCAAATTATGTAACCTGACTGAGCCTCAGTCGCCTCTTATGAAATATGAGCAGACAGAACCCTCTGGGACCAGAAGTCACTTCCTTTTTCAAAATTCTGAATCTATGTTTGAAATAGATCATATATTCAGATTTAGAAGGAGTGATGTCTTAAACAGATTACTTTTTAAATTTTTAAGAAATAAAATTGTTTCTAATGTTAAAAATAAACATTTAATGTTAGCATCTAATTAGTGTACTGAATATAATATACAGGTATCTTCAAATACTTTATAGACTATAATATACAAGCATCTTCAAATACTTTTAGAAATAAATTAGAACTGAAGTGAAAATAGTCTATAGAAGTTTTATCACATTTCCTAAGCAAAATATATATTCAATATTAGCTCGATAGCAGTAATATACTTTCAAGATTTCCTTACCATCTTCAAGTCTATAATAATACACAATCAGAATATATTTAATAAATTCTGCAAAAGAAGGTAAGTGAAAAGAAATTATCTCTTTTTCATTTCAGGTCAGGTCAAAAGAATCTAGCCCTTCTATTTAAAAACAAAAATTATTACATTGGCCTAAATTATCCAAATTGGCTATTTTTTTCTTTAACATTTACCTTTGTTGCTTTCTTTATCAAATCCAGCCTTGATTAGCCCTATTATGATTACGGAGTTAATGTGCCTTTTACCAAAATTAACCTTATTGTAAAATAGACAATCCTCTTAACAATATTTGCATATCTGTTTAGTATGAGAAGTTGTGAGTTGAAATGTTCATGACTTTTCAAAAAGCAACAAATTCATTATCTAAGCATTATAATTCACAGTATAATATATAAACATTAGCAACTGCCTAAGCTATTAAGCAAATACTCTGATTTGAATTTAATTTCTCTTTGTTTTCTTCATCACAATGCTTCTCTTTCCACAGTGGTTCTTATGCATGTAGTTTTTTTCCATAGGCAATTAAAGTGTTGTTATTTTTAGGGAAGTGATTATAAAATTTCCACAGTGGAATTCCATATATGGTTTCCCTCAAAGACTCCTTAAACCATTTTTTTTTGTTTATATTTTCAGGATGCAAAACAAGATAGAATCTAAAAATCATCCTGTTTTCTCCTTTTCTCTTTCCTAGCCCCATGGCAATTTGCTACACTTGTTTGCTAAAATGCTAAAAGTTAATAAAAAGAAAAGATGGAAATAACTTCTCCCCACATAATATTATGGCTGCCACACAAACATTAGCCACAGAGTTAAGTGAAAATCCACCTACGGTAGCCTTCTTTTTGCTACAGTTGGACTGTTCTATGAAGCTTTACAGTGACAGAGTTATTCAGTTTTCATTATTTTTATCCAAATGTATCATGATAAAAAAACATTTATCTCATACTTTCTTCTGATTGTAATCAGTATGATAAAAACATGAATGCGGCATACAAAGTGTGAGGCAAAGAATTTCAAACTATTTATTTAGTATGGTTTGAGATTCTAATGGAATCTCAATTTTTGTGACATGTATATCTCCAAAACATAATTATTTAATTAACTATGTGAATTTAGTCAAATTATGTAACCTGACTGAGCCTCAGTCCCCTCTTATGAAATATGAGCAGACAGAACCCTCTGGGACTGGAAGTCACTTCCTTTTTCAAAATTCTGAATCTTGGCTGTGTCTCCACCTTAGAAGTCAGGATATTAGCACAAAATGTATGAAATCTGATGGAAAAGTAAACCCAACTTTTATTTACTGTATTTCAGTTTTGTAAACCACGATGAAATCTTCCCTCTCCCTGAGAACTCCTCTTCTGAGAATCATAAACTCGTGGGCATACAAGTGAGAGGAGCAGACACCTGGGAAAATGTGTTTGAATGCTAGAATTTAATACTTCAACGGGCTGCTAGTTCAGGTGTTTTTACAATTTAGTACCGATTTTCAACTTTCATTTGCCTCACTGCCTTAACTTTAAATCATGTGATTCTTTTTCTTACACCCTCAGGCATTACAGCTATCAATCAGCAAACTGAATTTTCCTTTGGATTTTTTCATTAGCGTTCTCCCAAAAGAATGGAGGAGCTCATGGCATTTTCTGCGTGTTGACCTTTCCAACATGGTGTCTGCATTTGCTTTTTGCTGTCCACCATGAAAGCTACAGTTTGATTCTGGTATCATTCTGTATTTCTCCTCCTCCAAAAGCTTCAGCCTGAAATTATCCTAAACTCTCTTATATTTTCAGTACTATCTTTAGCTTACTCTTACTGAAATTATGTTTTATTTTTAAAAAGTCACAATTTTGTCAAGATTACAGTGAATTTTTTCAAAAGTCAAATAGTTGGCATACCTTTTATGAATTCAGCCTCTCTAGTTTCCTGTTTCTCATATCTATTAACAAATTTTAAAATATTTACCTCTTTTTCTCTAAAAACATTGATTATATCAGTACCTCTTGATTTTCTGTTACGTATTACCCAGTGATTTTTTTAAATATATAAAAGCTTAGGATTTAACATTTTCACCATCCCCGTCTTAGGCAGAAAATCCTCCCCAAATAATAGTGCTGATTTCATTTTTATTAGATTATTATTCAGTGTTTGAAACAGCTTACTCCATTGAAGAATATTTATAGTTGGATGTGAAGGCGCTCTGGCTGCCACGTCTGTCACTCCAGCGATCACCAGGGTAGATTTACAATGACTTCGCTGGCTAGTGTCTCCTTTTTCCCTCACCGATATCCATGCTCCCCTCCAGAAACTGGGACGCCCTCCCTCCTGAGCGATGCGGATCTTTCTTCTGCGTTCTGCTGCTAGAACCTCCAAACTCTCTAGGTCTGTCTGTAGAACACACAGTAGTCCAGCTTCCAAGACTCCAGACAAGCAATGAGGTACTGTATATGGCAGTCTGCCTTTCTTGGAAGGAAATATGTATTTATAGCCGATCCATGCAGAATATTATACTTTTCTTCTTCTGTCAAACTTTTCAAAGTAAATTGTATTGTTTTATGCATTTGCATTGTTTTCCATTTAATCTCAAATGCTCACCAATTTGAATACATTCTTTTTCAATATCTTCAAATATATTAGTTGTTCTATCATTTTAATCCTCTTTTACAAATGTTCTATCATTTGTAATCCTTTTTACGTATCTCTCACCATTGCTCCCACCGCGTAAGGTGTGATTATGGTCTTGGGATGTCCCTTCACCATCATGTTGGGATTTTCTAGACTTCCCCTGTGTAAAGCCTCCTTTTTCCCGGATCCCATGTCCCTTTTCCTAAGTTTATCAGAGAAAGAAATCTCCCACTAGCTTTCTGGAAAAGGGCTCATTTAAATCATATTCTTTGACAGCCTTTATGCCTGAAAATATCTTTTACTACTCTGATTTTTAGTTGATGTCTTAACTAGGTATTTAATTTAGTGTTCTCTCAGAATTTTAGAGCAATGTCCCACTGTCTTCTAGCTTCTAGTGTTGGCTGCCATTGCAGTTTGATGCTATTCTGTTTCGTGATCCTTTGTATGAAAACGATTTCTTTTTCCAGTTTGGAAATACGTAGACTTAAATATTTGTCCACAGTGTTCTGAAATTTCACAATGATGTGCCTTAGCATGTGTCTATTTTTATACATTTTACTGGGTAATCAATGGGCCATCTAATTGGAAAACTCATATCAGAATTATGAGAAATTCTTGAATTAGTAATTTGATAATTTCTTCCTCTTCTTGGTCCTCCCTTTCTTACATTCATATTATTCAGTTATGAGGCCTCCTAGACTAATTTTTAAATTTTTTATCTTTTTATTTTCTCAGTCTCTTAAAAATTTTACTTTCTGGTAGATTTCTTCAACTTTATATTCCATCACTTCTGTAAAGTTATTTAATTTTTGCTCTTGTATTTTTAATTGCCAAAAGCTATTTTTTCTGGTAATTCATTCATACATTTTTGAATGCAGTATTTCTTATCTCTCAATTTAAAAACAAAAATGTATTTTATCCAAGTTTCTGATTGCATGGCCTCTCTTTTCTGAAAGTTGTTTTTCTGCTTGACTACCTTAAGGCAAACTTTCAGGTCAGATTGTCTTCTTAATTTTCTGATGTTTCTTGACAGCCTGCTTATATTTATAAACGTAGCACTAAAACAATGTATGGAAACTTCCTTTGTGTTGTGGGGTGGGGGTGCTGACTGAGTATGATTCTTTACTGTAGACAGACTTTTCCGATCCGTTTCTATGCAGAACCTCTGATTTTAGTTTTAGAGTTTTTCCACTTGGGCTGGTCAGTCCCTAGAGAAGTCTCAAAAATATACTATCATGGGACTTAGTCTGGTATCTGTATGGGGGTTGAGGACTGAGAGCAAAACATTTAGTTTATAAACCTTGACTAAAATCCATCATTTTCAGTAAAGTGTCTCCGTGTCTGTGCTCAGCCGTGCTTAGTGTCTCTGTCTCACTCACTCCAGAGAATGAGGAACCCCTGGTGTTCTGCTGGCTCTAACAGAAGCAGTTGTTAGACTGGGAAGAGTGGAGAAGGAGGAATGGATTCCTAACAGCTTCTTGGTCTCCTAATACTGGTGATATTAGACCAATAATTGTGCTTTGGAGGAATCTGTGATATACATTGATTGCTTCTGAACTTTCTTAACCATTGACTAGAGTTCTGCTTTCTCGAGACTGCTTCCCTTATATAAGCATGAGAAAATCAAAGAGAAACAGAGTTTAAAAATCTTTAGCAAACTAATGTTTTCACATCTCAAAACTGCCTACTGAGATCTAGAAAACTGGGATGACAAATTCAAATGTTAATAGAGACTCATGGAAGTAGCAGTTAACCACGAGTCAGCTGGTCATATAACTTTCTTCTTTCTTTAATTGCTTTAATAGAAGCAATTAATTGCAATTTCTTGAATTGCTTTAATACAAGTTGCACAGTAATATCTAAATTAAAAGTTTAAAAAAAAAACTGGGGAAACTTTTTGAAACAAACGTGACTAACAAAGGATTAATTGCCTACACACACACACACACACACACACACACACAAAGAGAGAGACGTAAGAATTAATAAAGAAACAAAACAAACCACTCACTAAATGGGCAAGGGACATAGATAGGCAAGTTATCATATATATGTAAATCAAATTGAAGAATAAACATAAGAAAATAGATCTAATATCCAGAAAAATCAAAAAGTTTAAAAGTATGACAATGCATTACTATTACATATTTATCAGTTGATGAGGTTTAAAAATAATTTTAATATCAGTATCAGAAAAGTTGTCACTTAACACATGTTTGATATGAAAATTGGCAAACATTTTCTGACAGGCAATTTAATGATAGAGATCACTAAACAATAAAAGGCAAAAAATGTCCATTTATAATAGGTAAAAATTTATAGAAAAGTTTTACTGAGATCTTTTCAGGTTACATATGTTCTACTCAATACAGAGGTTTCAACCTGTTTTCTCAATTATATAAGATATTTATTCCAATCACAGTCAATAGTCATCTTACTTAATCTATAAAATTCTAGGTTTTTTCACTTCTTATAACTGAAAATTAAAGTTACATGGTAGCTAAAAATAAATTTTAACATTTTTATTTTCATTAAATAAGCAGGAAAGATTGCCACAATATTTAATGTAATTGATGGAGATATTTCTGAACTTTATACATGATTAATTAACTATTCCTCCAAAACTTAAAACTAGAATTCAAAATATAAATGTACATATATTCATAAAAAATATTATTTATCATACTTTTTCCTACTAAATAACTGAAGATACAGTTTCACATAAAACATTAAATTATTAAAACGTTTTAAAACTAGTAATAAACATTCATTAGTTAATTACATTATATCAATTGCCTTTAGTAATCTATTTTATGTAATATTTTCAATCCTTAATTTAACTTTTTAATAATATTCCTTGAAAATTTCAATAATGTAATTGAGACATTACATGTTTGTTTGCTTTTATATGCTTGCTTTGTCCTGACAGAAAGTAAGTCTGATCTGGTTGATTGGTTTGACAACAAAAAGCAGCTTTAGGAAGTATGTTATATTGTAGATGTTTTTCCAAAATTGACCTAGTTAAATCTGAAGTTTCAAGATTGAAAAATATTTTAAGACATGCAATAAAAGTATTTTATTAAAAACACATACTGCTGGTGTTTAGAAATTAATAACTTTTTAATTCTCCTAACACTTTCTGATTATGTTAATTTAAACACTGTCTTTAATTTTTTAAAGAATTTCATTATCAGTAATTTGATATATTTCAATAAAATTTTTTTTAATATTTTTTACAGAAAATGAGAGCGTGAATGATCCAAATGCTGTGTTTTCAGTTATTTGTTTTTAGCCAAGTTTAAGGAGAACCAAATAAAGTTGTCGGCTATTAATTTATTAAAAAATACTTTTATAACAAACACTTCTTTATTTTGGACATAAAAAGTAAAAAGTTTATAAATTCTCATTGATTTAAAAAATTCTTTTCCCATCCTTTAATTTACTTAAATATGAAATGTCCATGCTTGCATTTATAAACCACAACAAAATCAAAACAAAACAAAAACAGAAAAATTGATGTTGAACCTACAGTTTTAAAACCTATTCATTTGAAAATATATACATTGAAAAAGAATTTCCTTTTATTGCATTCCAAATAATTTTACTCTTCTTAAAATATTTATCAAAATGTCTAATATATTTATAATTAATAATCAATTGTGTACAAACATTAATTGAAACTAAAATTATTCAAAATTTATTTTCTAACTTTTTATTCTAAGATCATTTTAGACATTACAAATATTGCAAAAATAGTAAATACAAATCTTGTGTATCCTCTTAGCTTTCTTAATGTTAACCTAATACATAACCATAAATGCAATCATAAAAATCTAGAAATAGGCCGGGCGCGGTGGCTCAAGCCTGTAATCCCAGCACTTTGGGAGGCCGAGACGGGCGGATCATGAGTTCAGGAGATCGAGACCATCCTGGCTAACACGGTGAAACCCCGTCTCTACTAAAATACAAAAAAAATTAGCCGGGCGAGGTGGCGGGCGCCTGTAGTCCCAGCTACTCGGGAGGCTGAGGCAGGAGAATGGCGTGAACCCGGGAGGCGGGGCTTGCAGTGAGCTGAGATCCGGCCACTGCACTCCAGCTTGGGCAACAGAGCTAGACTCCGTCTCAAAAAAAAAAAAAAAAAAAAAAAAAAAAAAAAATCTAGAAATAAGCATTGATTTAACACTAAGCAACAGATATTATTTAAGTAGCTCCCTCTATCTGACTCATTCTTTTTCTGGTTTAGGATCTAAATCCTGATCACGCATTGCATTTAGTTAGCACATGTTCCTAGTTACCTCTAATTTGGGAGAGGTCCTCATTCTTTCTTTGTCTCCCATTATCTTTACACTGTTAAAGAACATAGGTGAGTTATTTTCTACATTTTTTCCTAATTGGGGTTTTTATAATATTTCTCCATGATTAAATTCAGGTTATGCATTTGGGGCAGGAATATAATAGAACTGATGCTGCATGCTTCTCAAAACATTGTATCCAGAGGCACATGATGTCAATATGTCTAATTATTGGTGTTTTATTTTAAAATGTTAATATGCGCATATTTTGATCTTTACAAGTACTTACATTTATGATGAAAAAATTAAAGATCAATTGAAATGTACAAGGGGTGGATATATAGTTTTTCAAAATTGTTTTAAAAAATGTTTTAAGATCATAATGTAGGCAAATATTTTTAGTTATTAATTTATAATGCAAAACAGAGACGATGGATGCAGAAAAGGGTGTGGTCAAGATAGTTTTAAAAAATATTTTAAAATATGTTTACATATTATAATTTATATTTTCTATTTTTATTATTTTATTTTTTATATTTTACATATATTATCTTTATCAATAATTTAAAACATTAACTCCATTAACATCTTTAATAAACTATTTTTAAAGATTAACTTTTTACATGAATAAAACTTTTTTTGCTATTGGGAACATAGCTAGTGGGAATAATGCAATAAAAGGCAGAAATACATTGTTATTTTAAATCATTACTTATAAGCAACAAAATTGTCTCTTAATATGGTATATCCACAGAGTAGAATCTTATACAACTTTTTAAAAAATTATTATAATTGTTGACATAGGTTTACTATTTATGTTTAGTGAAAATATAAAATTTCAAAAAAGCATGCAGAATATGAGTATAGTTTTTAAGTTTGCATGTGTGTTTGCTTAGAATAACTTTTAGAAGAATGTTACTCTATTAGAAAGTTTAACAATGAAGCTCTCTGCATGGTTAGCATATATAGTTATCATAGTATTTTATATTCTCAGCTTAAGAATTCAAAATAAGAACCAAAGCCTTAAGGCTAGTTAAAAATTAAATATTTAGACTATTCTTGAATATCTACGTGTACATATTAAACGTTCCCAGTGAAAATACAAATATTTTTCAAATGGTAAGCTTTCTGTTTCATCTAAAGAACATTAAATATTCAGATACGTTATCCAGGTTTATATAGAAACAAGAACCAGTAGACTAATTTTATATCCACCGAGCATTGTACGTACATTTATTAGGCACCAGTTATGTTTTTAGGTGCCGAGAATACAAAGAAGAATGTTACATAGTTGACCAGAAATCAGGGGTGGGGGGGGGGAGCAGAGAGCAAGACGGCCGAATAGGAATAGCAACAGCTCCAGTCTCCAACTCCCAGTGCGAGCAACACAGAAAACAGGTGATTTCTGTGTTTTCAACTGAGGTACTGGGTTCATCTCACTAGGGAGTGCGGGACAATCAGTGCTGGTCAGCTGCTGCAGCCCGTCCAGCGAGAGCTGAAGCAGGGCGAGGCACTGCCTCACCTGGGAAACGCAAGGGGGAAGGGAATCCCTTTTCCTAGGGGAACTGAGACATACAACACCTGGAAAATCGGGTAACTCCCACCCCAATACTGCGCTTTACCAAGGATCTTAACAAACGGGCACACCAGGAGATTATATCCCACACCTGGCTGGGAGGGTCCCACAGCCACGGAGCCTCCCTCATTGCTAGCATAGTAGTCTGCGATCTACCGGCAAGGCAGCAGCGAGGGGGAGGGGCCTCCGCCATTGCTGAGGCTTAAGTAGGTAAACAAAGCAGCTGGGAAGCTCCAACTGGGTGGAGCTCACAGCAGCTCAAGGAGTCCTGCCTGTCTCTGTAGACTCCACCTCTGCGGACAGGGCACAGCTAAACAACAACAACAACAACAACAACAAAAAAGAAGCTGAAACCTCTGCAGACGCAAATGACTCTGTCTGACAGCTTTGAAGAAAGCAGTAGATCTCTCAACACGGAGGCTGAGATCTGAGAACGGACAGACTGCCTGCTCAAGTGGGTCCCTGACCCCTGAGTAGCCTAACTGGGAGACATCCCCCACTAGGGGCAGACCGACCCCCCACACCTCACATGGTGGAGTACACCCCTGAGAGGAAGCTTCCAAAGCAAGAATCAGACAGGTACACTTGCTATTCAGCAATATTTTATCTTCTGCAGCCTCTGCTGCTGATACCCAAGCAAACAGGGTCTGGAGTGGACCTCAAGCAATTCCAACAGACCTACAGCTGAGGGTCCTGACTGTTAGAAGGAAAACTAACAAACAGGAAGGACACCCACACCAAAACCCCATCAGTACGTCACCATCATCAAAGACCAGAGGCAGATAAAACCACAAAGATGGGGAAAAAGCAGGGCAGAAAAGCTGGAAATTCAAAAAATAAGTGCGCATCTCCCCCTGCAAAGGAACACAGCTCATCACCAGCAAGAGATCAAAGCTGGATGGAGAATGACTTTGACGAGATGAGAGAAGCAGCATCCAGTCCATCAAACTTCTCAGAGCTAAAGGAGGAATTACGTACCCAGCGCAAAGAAACTAAAAATCTTGAAAAAAGAGTGGAAGAATTGATAACTAGAATAATTAATGCAGAGAAGGCCATAAACGAACTGACAGAGATGAAAACCATGACACGAGAAATACGTGACAAATGCACAAGCTTCAGTAACCGACTCGATCAACTGGAAGAAAGAGTATCAGCGATTGAGGATCAAATGAATGAAATGAAGTGAGAAGAGAAATCTAAAGAAAAAAGAAGAAAAAGAAATGAACAAAGCCTGCAAGAAGTATGGGATTATGTAAAAAGACCAAATCTACATCTGATAGGGGTGCCTGAAAGTGAGGGGGAAAATGGAACCAAGTTGGAAAACACTCTTCAGGATATCATCCAGGAGAACTTCCCCAACCTAGTAAGGAAGGCCAACATTCAAATTCAGGAAATACAGAGAATGCCACAAAGATACTCCTCAAGAAGAGCAACTCCAAGACTCATAATTGCCAGATTCACCAAAGTTGAAATGAAGGAAAAAATCTTAAGGGCAGCCAGAGAGAAAGGTCGGGTTACCCACAAAGGGAAGCCCATCAGACTAACAGCAGATCTCTCAGCAGAAACTCTACAAGCCAGAAGAGAGTGGGGGCCAATATTCAACATTCTTAAAGAAAAGAATTTTTTAAAACCAGAATTTCATATCCAGCCAAACTAAGCTTCATAAATGAAGGAGAAATAAAATCCTTTACAGATAAGCAAATGCTTAGAGATTTTGTCACCACCAGGCCTGCCTTACAAGAGACCCTGAAGGAAGCACTAAACATGGAAAGGAACAACCGGTACCAGCCATTGCAAAAACATGCCAAAATGTAAAGACCATCAAGGCTAGGAAGAAACTGCATCAACTAACGAGCAAAATAACCAGTTAATATCATAATGGCAGGATCAAGTTCACACATAACAATATTAACCTTAAATGTAAATGGACTAAACGCTCCAATTAAAAGACATAGACTGGCAAACTGGATAAAGAGTCAAGACCCATCAGTCTGCTGTATTCAGAAGACCCATCTCATATGCAGAGACATACATAGGCTCAAAATAAAGGGATGGCGGAAGATCTACCAAGCAAATGGAGAACAAAAAAAAGCAGGGGTTGCAATACTAGTCTCTGATAAAACAGACTTTAAACCATCAAAGATCAAAAGAGACAAAGAAGGCCATTACATAATGGTAAAGGGATCAATTCAACAGTTAGAGCTAACTATCCTAAATATATATGCACCCAATACAGGAGCACCCAGATTCATAAAGCAAGTCCTTAGAGACTTACAAAGAGACTTAGACTCCCATACAATAATAATGGGAGACTTCAACACCCCACTGTCAACATTAGACAGATCAACGAGACAGAAAGTTAACAAGGATATCCAGGAATTGAACTCATCTCTGCAGCAAGCAGACCTAATAGACATCTATAGAACTCTCCACCCCAAATCAACAGAATATACATTCTACTCAGCACCACATCACACTTATTCCAAAACTGACCACATAATTGGAAGTAAAGCACTCTTCAGCAAATGTACAAGAACAGAAATTATAACAAACTGTCTCTCAGACGACAGTGCAATCAAACTAGAACTCAGGACTAAGAAACTCAATCAAAACCACTCAACTACATGGAAACTGAATTACCTGCTCCTGAATGACTACTGGGTACATAACGAAATGAAGGCAGAAATAAAGATGTTCTTTGAAACCAATGAAAACAAAGATACAACATACCAGAATCTCTGGGACACATTTAAAGCAGTGTGTAGAGGGAAATTTATAGCACTAAATGCCCACAAGAGAAAGCTGGAAAGATCTAAAATTGACACTCTAACATCACAATTAAAAGAACTAGAGAAGCAAGAGCAAACACATTCAAAAGCTAGCAGAAGGCAAGAAATAACTAAGATCAGAGCAGAACTGAAGGAGATAGAGACACAAAAACCCTCCAAAAAATCAATGAATCCAGGAGTTGGTTTTTTGAAAAGATCAACAAAATTGATAGACCACTAGCAAGACTAATAAAGAAGAAAAGAGAGAATAATCAAATAGACGTAATAAAAAATGATAAAGGGGATATCACCACCAACCCCACAGAAATACAAACTACCATCAGAGAATACTATAAACATCTCTACACAAATAAACTAGAAAATCTAGAAGAAATGGATAATTTCCTGGATACCTACACTCTCCCAGACTAAACCAGGAAGAAGCTGAATTCCTGAATAGACCAATAGCAGGCTCTGAAATTGAGGCAATTATTGATAGCCTACCAACCAAAAAAAGTCCAGGACCAGATGGATTCACAGCTGAATTCTACCAGAGGTACAAGGAGGAGCTGATACCATTCCCTTCTGAAACCATTCTAATCAATAGAAAAAGAGGGAATCCTCCCTAACTCATTTTATGAGGCCAACATCATCCTGATACCAAAGCCTGGCAGAGACACAACAAAAAAAGAGAACTTTACACCAATATCCCTGATGAACATCGATGCAAAAATCCTCAATAAAATACTGGCAAACCGGATCCAGCAGCACATCAAAAAGCTTATCCACCATGATCAAGTGGGCTTCATCCCTGGGATGCAAGGCTGGTTCAACATATGCAAATCAATAAACATAATCCAGCATATAAACAGAACCAAAGACAAAAACCACATGATTATCTCAATAGATGCAGAAAAGGCCTTTGACAAAATTCAACAGCCCTTCATGCTAAAAACGCTCAATAAATTCGGTATTGATGGAACGTATCTCAAAATCATAAGAGCTATTTATGACAAACCCACAGCCAATATCATACTGAATGGGCAAAAACTGGAAAAATTCCCTTTGAAAACTGGCACAAGACAGGGATGCCCTCTCTCACTCCTCTTATTCAACATAGCGTTGGAAGTTCTGGCTAGGGCAATCAGGCAAGAGAAAGAAATCAAGGGTATTCAGTTAGGAAAAGAAGAAGTCAAATTGTCCCTGTTTGCAGATGACATGATTGTATATTTAGAAAACCCCATTGTCTAGCCCAAAATCTCCTTAAGCTGATAAGCAACTTCAGCAAAGTCTCAGGATACAAAATTAATGTGCAAAAATCACAAGCATTCCTATACACCAGTAACAAACAAACAGAGAGCCAAATCAGGAATGAACTTCCATTCACAATTGCTTCAAAGAGAATAAAATACCTAGGAATCCAACTTACAAGGGATGTAAAGGACCTCTTCAAGGAGAACTACAAACCACTGCTCAGTGAAATCAAAGAGGACACAAACAAATGGAAGAACATACCATGCTCATGGATAGGAAGAATCAATATCGTGGAAATGGCCATACTGCCCAAGGTAATTTATAGATTCAATGCCATCCCCATCAAGCTACCAATGAGTTTCTTCACAGAATTGGAAAAAAACTGCTTTAAAGTTCATATGGAACCAAAAAAGAGCCCGCATTGCCAAGACAATCCTAAGTCAAAAGAACAAAGCTGGAGGCATCACGCTACCTGAATTCAAACTATACTACAAGGCTACAGTAACCAAAACAGCATGATACTGGTACCAAAACAGAGTTATAGACCAATGGAACAGAACAGAGTCCTCAGAAATAATACCACACATCTACAGCCATCTGATCTTTGACAAACCTGAGAAAAACAAGAAATGGGGAAAGGAGTCCCTATTTAATAAATGGTGCTAGGAAAATTGGCTAGCCATAAGTAGAAAGCTGAAATTGGATCCTTTCCTTACTCCTCATACAAAAATTAATTCAAGATGGATTAGAGACTTAAATGTTAGACCTAATACCATAAAAACCCTAGAAGAAAACCTAGGTAATACCATTCAGGACATAGGCATGGGCAAGGACTTCATGTCTAAAACACCAAAAGCAACGGCAACAAAAGCCAAAATTGACAAATGGGATCTAATTAAACCAAAGAGCTTCTGAACAGCAAAAGAAACTACCATCAGAGTGAACAGGCAACCTAGAGAATGGGAGAAAATTTTTGCAATCTACTCATCTGACAAAGGGCTAATATCCAGAATCTACAAATAACTCAATCAAATTTACAAGAAAAAAACAAACAACTCCATCAAAAAGTGGGCAAAGGATATGAACAGACATTTCTCAAAAGAAGACATTCATACAGCCAACAGACACATGAAAAAATGCTCATCAGCACTGGCCATCAGAGAAATGCAAATCAAAACCACAATGAGATACCATCTCACACCAGTTAGAATGGCAATCATTAAAAAGTCAGGAAACCACAGGTGCTGGAGAGGATGTGGAGAAGTAGGAACACTTTTACACTGTTGGTGGGATTGCAAACTAGTTCAACCATTATGGAAAACAGTATGGCGATTCCTCCAGGATCTAGAACTAGAAGTACCATATGACCCAGCCATCCCATTACTGGGTATATACCCAGAGGATTATAAATCATGCTTCTATAAAGATACATGCACACGTATGTTTATTGTGGCACTATTCACAATAGCAAAGACTTGGAATCAACCCAAATGTCCATCAGTGACAGACTGGATTAAGAAAATGTGGCACATATAAACCATGGAATACTATGCAGCCATAAAAAAGGATGAGTTTGTGTCCTTTGTAGGGACATGGACACAGCTGGAAACCATCATTCTCAGCAAACTATTGCAAGAACAGAAAACCAAACACCACATGTTCTCACTCATAGGTGGGAACTGAACAATGAGATCACTTGGACTCGGGAAGGGGAACATCACATACCAGGGCCTATCATGGGGAGGGGGGAGGGAGGAGGGATTGCATTGGGAGTTATACCTGATGTAAATGACGAGTTGATGGGTGCTGATGAGTTGATGGGTGCAGCACACCAACATGGCACAAGTATACATATGTAACAAACCTGCACGTTATGCACATGTACCCTAGAACTTAAAGTATAATAATTTTTTTAAAAACCCCAAAAAAACCCAGAAATCTCAAAAAATAAAAAAAGAATGTTACATAGTTAACGGTAAAAGGAGGCCCACACTTATATTACATAATATGCCTCAATGGACTAGATACTGTAATAGACTTAACTAGAATTCAAATATTCTTATGTGGGCTTCACATACATTAGCTTACTTAGTTTTCTTATGAGGACACTGACAAGTAGGTAAGTAAATAATACTTACATTTATTCATCAAATAACCAGAGTTCAGAGAAGATAAGTGATTTTCTTCATTTCGTAAGCTACAAAGTGATAAGACTATAATTTTATCCTAGATCTTCAAATTAAAACATACCCACTGACATTTGAATAACATTTTTATCTGTATTCCTGAAACCTGGCTACGGGTTCATTTTATGAATGATGATTTTTGGAAGATTAGCTGCATATTCAATACTCACATTGATGTTAGTGGTCCTTTGTTTCTTTAACATAGAAGTTTTAAATGAAAACAGGAAATCATTATTTAATGCTTTTAAACGTCATAAATAAATAAATGGAGTCCATTTTTGGACTTTCCATATTTAATATTTTTCTTTTGTTACTTCATTGTGCTATGAATGTACTCCCAGCATAAAATCCATAATATTTGGTTTAATTTATTTTTTGGTGACTCTATCAGCTCTTTGAGGGGAGGGGTTACTTCATATTAATCTCTTTCTTATCCTTTAGATTACTCTCTGGCGTGCATTATATGCTCAAAAGTTGTTAAGTACTTGAATCAGACCTAACTACATTACATTATTACCAACAAAACATTAAAGGCTTAGTGATGTTCACTATGTCTAGTTAAATTTTAATTTCATAGTTTATTAAAAGAAAACCTAAAATGTGTGTTTCTTGAAAGATTTTCCTTGATTTACTATTGAAATTATTTAATTTATTATTGTATTTTATAATTATATCCTTATTTTGTGTTTTTAATTTGAACTTCTTGGGTAAAATCTTAACTGTTACAAATATTTTAAACATTGGAATTACATGAGAACATAATTCATTATAATGCAGATGTTAGAATACATCAGAAGTGAAATCATGGTTCAAATAGGCCAACTACAATTGAAAGTGAATTTACCCTACAAAGCACCCTTCAACACCAAATTTACAAAGGGATTACCTTGTGGCTCTGAGCACATTTAAGTGGATTCGCATGATATACTCTTTAGCTAATCGACAATTGAAATGCAGTTACAAATATAAGTCCTTGGAGATTGTAGTTTTGGAAACCCATTGCAAAATATAACCCTAACTTAGGTTGTTAAAAAAGCAATCCAGTGTAAGCTAACACATTTTTTTTTCCCAGTAAGGAAGGCTAGGAAAACTAATTTTATTGACCTAAAAGTAGTGTGTGTCCATGAGGCTAGAAAATAATTTTTTTTTTTTCAAAGATGTATTCAGGGAAACAGAGAAGAGATCAAATTTAAAACTCCTCTTAAATGGTTCATAGAACAGCATTAATAGGAAATCCAACGGGACTTATGCTAATCTACTTTCTTGGCTAAAACTGAGGATGTAAGCAAAGTGATTTCTACAATGGGTGGATAAAATACATTTTATTCTCTCAATGTTTTGTTGTTTTTTCTTATAGGGAATATCACTATAGGTGATATTACATAGGATTTTATTCAGCCCTCTTACTTTGTATTATCAGGTAGATATTAAGAAGCATGTATATGTTTACAGAGTCATAAGGAATTCAGTTTTGGACTCTGCCCCCCAAAAATACTAGGCTAGTTTTTGATGCACCCCTTTTCCTCTAGTGACACATCTTAGTGAAACACTTTTCCCTAGATCTAGTAGCAAAATAGAGTAATACTATCTGGAATGAAGGTACCTATCCATACCTGCTTCAATTCAGTAGCCTCTCATTTTCCTGATACCAGCTTCAGCTTCAGTGAGATTCTTTTTATTCCTGCATCATGCTGTGCTGTGCTGTACCTCAGAATTTCAGCACGAGCTGTTCCCTCTGCCTGGAATGTCTTCACCAGTTTGCATATTTCATTCCCTTTTCCTTGCATATTTCATTCTTCAGGTCTCAGATGAAATGTCAGCTCCTCATTCATTTAGTTCACTCTATGTTACTTATTCTCACATTTTCACTAACTGTCAAATTTTTTTTACCATTTTCTTGATTACACCACATTTGCCACTGATTTAATTATTTGTGTTATTGTTTATTACTCTAATACAACTCCTTTCTGACCACCCAGGGACTAGCACTATATTTTGCACATAGTTGGGGGCTGACAAATATTTATATGGTGAAAGCACATTTCTTAAGGTTTTCTTCTTTTTTTCCCCTCTTTTTCTTCTTTCTCCTCCTCTGCAAACTCCTCCTACTCCTCCTTTTGCAGCAATGTAGTTTCAAAGGTAGAATCAAATTATTATTTTAAAAAGTTTGTAGCCCAAAATGTTACATACTGGCTATGCCCAAGAAAGCTTGAGGTCTAGCTCACATTCCTACACTTAATACACATTACATTTAATATAATGAGAACTCTGATTATTATACACTTGAGATATAAAAGAACTTCAGATTAAAATGATGAATTATAAGGCCGGGCGCGGTGGCTCAAGCCTGTAATCCCAGCACTTTGGGAGGCCGAGACGGGCGGATCACAAGGTCAGGAGATCGAGACCATCCTGGCTAACACGGTGAAACCCCGTCTCTACTAAAAATACAAAAAACTAGCCGGGCGAGGTGGCGGGCGCCTGTAGTCCCAGCTACTCGGGAGGCTGTGGCAGGAGAATGGCGTGAACCCGGGAGGCGGAGTTTGCAGTGAGCTGAGATCCGGCCACTGCACTCCAGCCTGGGCGGCAGAGCAAGACTCCGTCTCAAAAAAAAAAAAAAAAAAAAAAAAAAAAAAAAATGATGATTTATAATCAGTATACTGTTATACCCCTTCTATCTCCCATTTCATAACATGCTTCACATGAGCACATTACATTACAATTATCATTAATCTTCCCTGTTGTGAGGCACATGATACATAGTAGATGTTCAGTAAATATTTCTTGAATTGCATATGTTGATATATAAATTGTGGAATTTAAGGCTGGAGAGCAGACAAGTTTTCAGAAAAATGTCTAACCACAAGGATTGAAGCAAAAATCATTTCTGATTAACTTAGTTATTTGGAAAATGTAATTCCCCACCTGCAGTCTCAAAATATGTTTTAGAGCTTGTAATATGATCTTCAGTGATGTCTTAATTATGTTGGCTGAAAATAAAGTGCATTTGAAGGAGAAAATGTAACGTGATGTCACCAGAAGCCAGTTTCCTCTATGGTTCAGGGAAAGATGTGTCAAGTCCCGTTGAATTGAGTCTGAAACACAGTTTTGACCACAGTTGCTGGGTCCCTGGGCAGGTTACTTAGCTTCTAAGCAAGAGTTTACTTGTTTTCAAAACGGAAATAACACCACACCTGGTATATCTGATTATCTGGAAATAACCTCAAAATCCCAATAGCTTCTGGATGGTCTCCTGGAATATTAAGGCATCGTCAAGACCTACACACTAAAGGAAATATAGCAGTCTAAGGAGATAAATAATAGACAGCAACTTATGACAAATCATTTATTTTAAAACTAATTTTTCCCAAAATGGCCTTGAAATAAAGTTATAGCAGGTATTATTTCAAGTTTAAAATTTAAGTCTCCAAGCGAACCAATAAATATGTACTGCAATTATTTTTTAATATTTTGGGCCACATATATGCCATTTCTAAGAAAGAGGCCCCTTTTGTGTGTAATAGTAATAACTTTCATGATGGGAGTTTGAAGCTCCCAATAAAAGGTCTCCATTCCCTCAAATATCTTTGACACTGACTACCATGAGTCTAATTCCCTAACATAGCCATGCATTGGAATTCCACTGTTTATATGCAAATTTCAAAGTGGTAAAGCTGAACTACATGAAACTGATGTGGTTTGAGCATGAAATTGATGGCCAAATACGGGCAACTTAATATGGTTCAACTTTTATATTTAATCTACAATCAGGCACTAACATCTATGTGAAATTATTTGCAATGGCATCACAAAGCAAACACCACACAAATAAATAAAAATTAGACAAAATAACTTGGTTCTGGATGAGTTATAAAGAAGTCAAGACCAAAGGCAAGATATTATAAGGAAAAAGGGAATCAAGAAAAGAGACTCTTAGGTTCTTCACAAATTTTCTTTGATTAGACCTTAGCTAGACATGGCATTCGTGGTAACATCCATCACATATTGATGAATTTATCTTTGAAAAATTGTGTAAGATAAAAAACTGCAGTTCGGGTGGCCGGGCGCGGTGGCTCACGCCTGCAATCCCAGCACTTTGGGAGGCCGAGGCGGGCGGATCGCGAGGTCAGGAGATGGAGACCATTCTGGCTAACACGGTGAAACCCCGTCTCTACTAAAAATACAAAAAACTAGCCGGGCGCGGTGGCGGCGCCTGTGGTCCCAGCTCCTCGGGAGGCTGAGGCAGGAGAATGGCGGGAACCCGGGGGGGGCGGAGCCTGCAGGGAGCCAAGATGGCGCCGCTCACTCCAGCCTGGACCACAGAGCGAGACTCCATCTCAAAAACAAAAAAAGAAAAAAAAATGCAGGCCGGGTGCAGTGGTTCACGCCTGTAATCCCAGCACTTTGGGAGCCCGAGGCAGCTGGATCACAAGGTCAAGAAATCTAGAGCACCCTGGCTAACACGGTGAAACCCCGTCTCTACTAAAAATACAAAAATTACCTCAGCGTGGTGACGGCACCTGTGGTCCCAGCTCCTTGGGAGGCTGAGGCAGGAGAATGGCGGGAACCCGGGGGCGGAGCTTGCAGGGAGCCAAGATGGCGCCACTCACTCCAGCCTGGGCCACAGAGCGAGACTCCGTATCAAAAAAAAAAAAAAAAAAAAAAAAAAAAAGTGCTAACAGGACTATCATGCCTTCTCCAGCACTGGCATATAGCACACATACATAAAGCTGGGACTTGGGACTTAAAAAAATAATAATCTATAAACCTGACTCAGAAAGAAAATGTAATTTTTGCTAAAAAGAAAAAAATTATAGTATCTTCGACGATCATTAAAAATAGGAAGCTATAGGGATTCATATTATTATGAAAAAAATTTAGGTATATTGAAGGAAATATACCTAAATTTTCCTATATTTAGGTATATTGAAGGATTGTGTGTATTGGTGTTCAATACACACAAAAACACATGCAACCACCTTAATATATATTATTTAAAACGTGGATGAAGGTACTGCTGGATCCCATTAACCTAACAACAAAATCAGAGCAAGCCACGTTCTGAATAGCCTGCCTCAAAACTTCCTGAAAGCGTTTCTATTTCAATTCGGCACATCAAGTCTGAAAAAAAAGAAAAAGAAAGAGAAAGCTTGTCATGGTTTTACTTTTCCTACCTGAGTTACCAGTACCATTCCCTTTCTTTCCACCCAGGCACAGGTCCATCTGTCCTGCGGCTGCTATATTTGATGGCTGGGGGATATACGCATCTGCCCTGGGCAAACACAGCCAGTGTTTCCTCCACAAACACAGATTCCCATGACAGCCCAACAGAAAAGAGGGGGGGAAAAAATGAGAAGCTGAGGATATTACATTTCTCTTAGACCTACCACCTGATTCTCATTTGACCCACTCTCTCAGTCTCGTAAGCCCACCTTCATCACTTTTTATTCACGTGGCTCTTTTACCAGCTGGGCATATGAAATTGTAAGCCTTTGTAGTTTTCCAAGTTACTGCACAATAATCTTAGCAAGACAAGAGAACATTTAAGAAGTCCTTTCCTTTCCATCTTTGTTTAGATTATTGGACTCCTTTGCAGAGGCTATCAACTCCAACTGTGTAAGGACACCTGTCTACCAGAACAGGCTTGAGATTACTAATTCATTTCACATGGGTCACCAAACAGCTATCAAATAGCAGTAGCTCTTGTTTATTACCAGCCTAGATCAGATTCAAACTGGAGACTCAAAGCTAAAAGGCTTAACCTCCAGCCCCTTAACCCTGGGTCACTCCCAATCTGTCTCTGGGGCATTTTTAATTAATGGCAGAGTGAAACGGATTATAAATTCCAGAATTCCCATATACAATCCCTTTTGAATGCCCAACTCACTAACAGCCAAGAAGTCTTCCAATCCACACATATTTGTTCACATGATTATATCTATACAAACCAAATTAAGTGGAGACATGAGGAAGCAATCATCTTGAAAACTCAGGCTAAAATCGAAATACTTCAACTGAGGTTTGGGAATTTACCTTTTTAAGATTGGAAAAATGTGCCAGATGATGTCCCTGCGTTAATTTTAACTTTGCATGTGCTAGTGCCAAAGGGCAAAAAAAAAAAAGAAAAAAAAAGGTAGAAAATTCAGGTAATTATCCAGACCATTAAAACCTAGCCATCTAATACTGAGAGAAAAATATATATAAAGAGAGGGGAAAGCCTTAAGCAACCAGATTGAGATAATTCAGCAATTAGCCAAAATCCAACATTGCCTTATGGTATAAATATAGTTAATACTTTTGCAGAGTGGAAAAGCAGGATTGGGGGACATCAACTTTACAATTTTTCTATATTTTGGTTTTCTAATGGAATACTCCAAGGTAAAAGAAAGCTCTAGGACCATTAAATGTTCTTTTGGAGTCATGTGTTCTTTTGGTTACTTCTATGTACTTACGACTTTGTTTTAAACTGATTGAGATTTGGTACTTCAGCAGCTGTACAGAATATAATTAATCCTTTTCTAAAGCTCCTCTAGAAATAAGTATCTGAATTAAGTCTACTAATATTTATTGTACCTTAATCACACAGGTAACCATGCCCTCCGCCAGATCTTTCACAAGAGGTTACACTTGTAACATATTGAATCTTACGAAGCAATCTTCTGAAGGTAGTATTATTATCTCTATTATATAGTGAAGAAACTGAGGCTTATTTGTAAGAATATCAATTATTTGGTGTATGAAAAAACATAATTATCTGTTACAGGTTGAATTTTGCCCCCACCTAAAAACAAACAAACAAACAAGATATTTTGAAGTCTTAACCCTCAATACCTATGAATGGGATCCAATTTGGAAATAGGGCCGTTGCACGCTTAATCAAGTTAAGAGGACATCACTAGGGTGGATCTTAATCCAATTATCATGTGTGTCCTTATAAGAAGAGGGAAATTTGGACAAAGACACAGAGACACAGGAAGAACACCTTGTGGCAATGGAGGCTGAGAGTAGAGTGATACATCTGCAAGCCAAGGAATGCCAAGGTTTGTTGGCCATCAACGTGGGCTGAGAGCGCGGCACGGAATATATTCTCTCTCTGAGCCCTCAGAAGGAATTAACCTTGCCCACACCTTTACTTTGGACTTTTAGGCACAACAATGAAGAGAGAATACATTTATATTATTTTGAACCAACCAGTTGGTAGTACTTTGATGTGACGGCCCTAGGAATCTAATATATCATCCAATGAAGAAGAAATAAAATAACAAAGTGGGGAGTTAATTTTACATATTAAGCAAGTTTAGACAATACTGGCATAAATGTCTTTTATGTTTCTTTAGGTAAATACAGCTAGAATATTTCCAGCAGGAAAATAGAAAGTCTGGATTACAAAGGGGCCCTTACAAAGTTGTATCTTGAGTTCCACTCTGAACACTCTGACCATGTAATTACATTTTGCACGCACACCACACACACAGACAGACAGATCTCAATAAGTGAGACCTCATTACCTATGGAGTGAATGCCTAGCTTCTCAGCCTGGCAGTATCTTTATGATTTATACTCTTAAACAATGTCTGATAATTAGATCTATGAATTTTCCTTCTTCCCCAGGCTCATCTTGTGCTGCTACTGTAAGAAACACACTACCCTCCAGCTAAACTGAATCCTGGCTATTTGCCCAAACAGGCGTTCTGCTTTCCCACTTGCGTTCTTTTACTCATGCTGTGCCCATTATATTAAAGTACGGCCCTTCTTCCCTCTCCTTCACCTCACTGTATTTGAATCTTTCCAGCTTTGAGACAATTTGATGAGCCATCTCCTGTACTCATCTTTTGCCAATTAGAGAGACTTGGGTTCAATTATTCTCCTGTCCTGTACTTTGTGTGACTCTCCTGTGGCTTTTCCAGTTTTGTGCTTTGCCATATAGTCGTATGTTTATCTTATCTCCATTACTGTATCAGAAATCTCTTGGAGCGGGACGTAACCCTACTTATCTTATACACCTTCCCTCTACCTCCAGCACCCAGTACAATGCCTTCCAGAGTCGGTCCACTACAAATATTTGCTGAATTGATTTGAAGTTTGAATTAAACAGCACAGTATCTCTTGGGCTGAAAAACCACATTGCAGATGGCATGCTTGTATTGCTCAGTATTGCTGCACCAGTGGAGCAAGGCGTGTTGCTGCAAATTCTTCATCTGAATGATGGGAGCTACAGAGGGAAAGGTTTTCTAAAAAAAGATTATCCACAAACTAAAGCAACAAGAGAAACAGAAAACTGCTATAGAATTTTTTCCAGTTTATTCTATCCATCTAGTGGTAATTCATTTGTCTGGTAAGAATATCTGCTAGATTCCAGTGTTAGATTCAAAGTAAAGCAAATTTGCATTGGCATAGTGACTTAACTCACTAGTGTATTATTACTATGTAAGCAGGTGTACATGCGACTACAAATAAATGCTTGCTGATGGAATCCCAGCAGGGCTTCTGATGAGTTTTCATTTTGTTGAACCTTACCCAGGAAATTACTGTGTAAAAAGCTTTCTATTAGTTCTTTGCCTGAAATATCATTTAGCTACACCTGGCCAAATTCATGGCAATTATACTAACTATACAAGAAGACATTATAAAAATCTCATCAGTCGTTTATATTCATTTTCTCAAATTTATCACTGAGACTATAGAAATATACATACATATATGCATACTCAAATACCAAAAAGCACACATTAAGAGAAACTTAGTATTTAAAAGTGAAGAAAGGAATATCAAAAGAGGAAAACAGAAGTTAATCTTTCCTCAATATGGTATCCACACTAAGAGTTATCAACTCCAAAATTCAAGTTACTGTTTACTAGTAGCCATAAAAATACGTACAAAATAAATTTATGCATCTTGATTGTAGCCCTAAACATGCTTAAATGAAAATAATATAAACTCTTTTGTTGTACTATAGGATACATGAAAAAGCTGACAATGAAAATTAGGACCCTTAGTGTCACAGCCTATGACCATATGTATCAGCTTTTTCCATAACAAGTTCTGTGATATGACCAAACCCATCATGTCTCCATAGCTGTGTAATAATGAATTTTGTTATATTTATTAAAATACATCAGTAGATCTGGAGTTTAAGAATATTTTAGTCAACAAATATTCACTGTGTGCCTCCTTTATGGGAGGTTTTTCTGTGATCGATTCTGTAAACAGAAAATGTAAGATAACCTCGCATTTCAACATTTTCACTCTATTTTGAAATGAGAAATAAGACAAACATTCACATGGAAGAATATGTAAGGTAATGTATGTAATAATACATGTAAAGTAATGTATGCCAAATGGCAGAATACTTGCTACAGACAATCAGTGTGTGCTATAGAAGTCCATGGTGCAGTGAGATTGCGAATGGTAGAGTCAATGGTGGTGTGGAAGGGATCAGGAAAGTGTCACAGGGAGGGTGACCATGAATGCTAGTTTGAATGGAAGAGTTTCAATTTATAGCCATACTCCTGGTGTAATAATGTGACCTGCTTTCACTTTCAAAAGTGCTTTGACCTATGGGATAATCCTTTGCGCATTCTACCACAGGAGCTAATGAGCAAGTGTGGCCTTGAAATAAAGGTAGAATTCAAACAAGCAGAAGTGGATGTTTCTGGAAAACTAAGACAGGAAAAACGGTGTGTGCAAAGGGACAAAAGACCATGAAGCCTAGAAATCAATAAGGTGGATGACAGCAGCTTTTGTGCGACGAGGCCTTGTCTGTATTGTGAACTACAAACAAAACATGCATTGGAGACTTAGCCTTCCAGATTCAGCTTTCTCCTGAGAAAACAATAGGGTTTTTCTTCAGAGTGTGCTTTACAGACCATTACTATAGCCTGAATTTATGACAGAAAGAAGAATCATTTGGGAATATGCAGTGATTCCACTCAATGTTAAGTCTCTCCTCCTGCCAAAGGTAACCAGATTTAACCAAAAGCAACGACAACAAAGATAGATCATTCCTAAATTTGAACTCCTATAATTGATGAATAATTTTCTAGTATAAGAATGTCCCAGATATTGCATGAGGCATAATGCAAAAGCACTTTTGTAGTGTCAGTGTACTCCAATTACATTTCACGGGACATACACTAAAATGCTGCTGCTTGTCTGGAATTCAAATCTGCCTGGCTATTCCATATTTTTTCTGGCAACGTATTTCTGCCTCATCAGCCTTCAGGCGTTTCACTTAGTTACTTTTAGGGTTGACAAATCTCTCCAAGCCTTGACTCTAAACACCAGCTTCTTTAGCTTTCAAAGGTAATTGCTGGTTTGAATTTAGGTGTTAAGAGGGACCTGTATAGTTATTTATTGATGTTTTTCTGAATTTTTTTTTAGTTCCAAGTTCATTTATTATATGCTATGGATTAAAACTCAAATCTTAATTTCTAATTTGGATTGTCCTCTAAAGTAACTAAAAATAAAGGTATGACATAATCACATGAGTTCAACTGATGCTCATTTTTTGTCATTGGGCACTTCAAAAGTTGAGGCAAAATCTTCCACCAAATAAATCATGTAATGTTTCCCGAGCTCCTGAATTTCCTCAGTTCCCTGTCACAACGGTCCTGTGAGGTATTCCACAGAATGTAAGTGGACAAACAGGCTCAAGGAGCTTGGGAATGCACTTCAAAGTCCCCTAACTACTAATGGTGTTAACTTTTGTACCTAGAACCCATGATGGCAAATTTAGTCAATTTATTTACACTATAATAGAACTGTCTCCCAAACAGCAATACACATTCCTTATCATCACTTTCCAAAGATTCTCAAAACCTCCTGATATGCAAGTGGAAATGAGTTGTCGCTTTCTGATTAACTATGTGAATATTCTTCTCATGTCTTTTCTCATTTGGTTAATAAATAATGAAAATGACAGTGACAATATTTTCACTTGTTGCAAGCACTGTGCTAAGCATATTAACATGTCGCATTTTACTCGATGTTATTAAAATGTCATTGAATGATTGTGTTCAATACTCAGGAATTCCTTAAGCCATTGGAAGTATGAAAAATGACAGCAGTTTACAATCTTCTGACACACGGATATAACCTTTTGACAGGTACTACAGGAGATAAACTTTTACATCTTCATGTTCTCTATTTTTTTTTAATTAATTTATTATTATTATACTTTAAGTTGTAGGGTACATGTGCATAACGTGCAGGTTTGTTACATATGTATACTTGTGCCATGTTGCTGTGCTGCACCCATCAACTCATGTTCTCTATTTGATGGACAGATGGTGCTAGATCAAGAAACAGACTTTGAAGCCTGAAAAAGAACAGTTCTCAACAACAGGAAAAATGGCATTTATTCTCCATGAACACAAAGAAAATCAGTATCAAAAAAATATTAAAATACTGAAGTATCAAGAATTTATGTTGGTGGTTACAGATATTTGTAAGAAATTATTTTAATGTTGGAGTTAATAGAAAGGAATCCTATAAATTCAATGAACAAATAGCCAAGAGCAGCTGATTCCAGAAATTGCTAAAAACTCACAATGATTCCAGAAATTGCTAAAAACTCACAACTTTGTTTTCAAAGTTTTCAAAGCTCTGATCCAACATCAGTTACTCTAGCCCTGAAAGTCTGTGACAACATCACAGGCACCTTTCTTGGCTTTTTTCCCTTCCTGCTGCCTGCCTATCTGTGGGGAGTGAGGGTATTTTCTCACCATTCCAAGCAATTCTTTGGTTTCCCTGTATCCTTTGTGACCCACCACCCGATCCAAAAGACCCATTTCAAAGCTCCTCTTGGTTCCAGTCTTTAATCTGAATAGCTGGCCTTAATCAAATGCAACGGATTGTACAGGCAGTATGATGACCAATAAATTACCTCACTTGTCAGGCAGGGCTCACTTCACATATATGTAGCAACATAACAACGAAAATACAGGGGAGTAGCCTCCTTACTTTTAGGCCAACATAGTAATGCATTAGCCACACAACTGTCAGAGTATGTAAGCCAATTATATGCACATATAGTAACCGGAAAATAGTGTTCTTTCACTAGAGAATAAAAATAAGAAAGAAGTCTGTTAAGATATTTTCTAGTATAGGTAGTGAAATCTGAGATTACTTACAAATGACATAAAAGGTAATGGCCTTTTTTCGATATATATTGTGAATCCTTAATAGGATGGCCCAAATAAATACAGGGAAAAGCATGGAACAAATAGAGAAAGCCAAACATAAATGATTCATCACTGAATTATTTTTGTTTGGAATTTCAAATTTTAAAATTTATGAAATAAAACAACTTTATAGAAAGTGAAATTTTAAATGAGAAATTTCTAAGCTGGAGCACATTGTTAGACATTATAGCAAAATTTGATTGGGAAGTGTAAAGACCCAAACAAAACTGATCATACAGAAGTAGAGGATTGCCAGAATGGAAAATACATCTATGGTCTAACATTTGCAAGTGATGCCATTCAGTTTCTCTTTGCTTGCCAGTCTCTCTTTGTATGAAATAGTTGCAATACTGGGATCTTCTGTCCACTTCCAATAACTTGCTGCTCTTACTTCCAAGTTCCATATCCCTGATAGGGATACACTCAAAGATATGCTATCCATTGGGAATAGTGTTCAAAGAGATGCTATCTTTCAGGAGTGTTGTTAAGAGGATTTCTGCACTGGTTTTGAACTGGATTAGACATCTTTTAAGTTTCTTTTAAGTTTCAGTGGCTTATAACTGTATGATGATTTTCTTCTTAATAATAGGTATTTTTGTCAAAGCACATTAAGACTGTGGCTATACAATACAGATTAGAAAATGAAGTGTTCTCGCTGCATAATAGCATTATCAAACTTTTTATGAATAATTAATTATGATCTTGATTTCAATTGTCCATGAAACATAAATTCTGTATTTCCAAAAGGGAGCATTTAGCCTCTATTTTGAACACCAACATTGTCAGGCCATTCCATGAGTATGTTAATTTCATTTCAGGACATATCTTCTTCATGAAACTCTTCTAGACACTCATCAGCTCCAGACTCAATGGTTTTTTGATCTATATCAGGCATGACAGCAGATGTGAATCTTGGTTTATAAACTCAAGCTTTTAATTTATATTTATCATATTCTTTGTATGTATTTAAAATAAAGGCTAGCATAAAATTCCATCTTAGGCATTACTAAAATTTTCTCCCCAAGTACAAAACTTCTTGAGCCTCATATAGCAAAAATCACTGGCACCATCTTACCTCCTTCAGTGAGGACGCAGCTTTCTACGTTGTTATCAGTACAAGACTCTTTATCCCTGCTGAACTCTTCTGATAATTCTGCTGCTTCTATGCTTATGGTGTGAACTTTTGTTACAATGTTTGCAATCCCTAAGTCTAGAGTTCTGCCTCCAATGACGCCACGTGCAGCTGTCTGAGGACTTACCATCTCGCCTGGAGACTGTCACCAGTTGAACATGAATCTCTGCTACATGTGGGTAAAAGCTGACCATCAGCTTGTTTTTAGTTTACCAGAAGTCTCTCTTCCTGCTGTCTACACGGTATTTTTCTCTGTTTGTTGCTGTTGGTGGTGGTGGTGGTGGTGTTATTCCATCTCAGGCCTTTTCTGCCTAGTTACTTGCTTAAAGAAGAAAAAATAGAGATAGACCAAATGTAAACTAATAACTCAAGAAATAATTCTTCACTGATGCCATTAGGCCATTTACCTCTAATGAACACTTGTTATTTCCCTGAGAAGAATGTACTGTATCATTTGATCTAATCATCTTTTACCTCATGTTTCTCACTGCTATCTATGTAACTAATATGGGAAATATCTGTGCCAGGGTTTATATGATAATAAATCAATCTTCGGTATTCAGCCTGTGAGGGTTGTGGGGAGGAAAATGTCTTAGTGGTTCCCGTTACACAGCATCTAGCACTTATGTCTGGTCTTCTCTAAAACTGTTAAACCAACAATATTTCCTTAATTTGATGAATAATTTCTGTGATGACAATCTGCTCTACTAAGCAGGATAAGCAGAAAATAAAATGTTGGTCACTAACATTTTGTGTTTCTCATGTAGGACATAGCATTTCACCAGCAATCTTTACTTGCATTCATTTTGAATCATCTTTATTTTGTATGAAGCCCTACGCATAATGTAACAAAAAAATGTATCATTTATAACTTAAATTCAAAGTTCTGATCTTGAAGGAAAAGATAAATATTAGTGGTAAGAATAAATCTATATCCAGGAGTCTACTCAAAATTATCTAAACAATAAAATGACTGTAAAATGTTTTTCAAAAAATAATCATATGTTTTTGAAGTGCACTGGTATAAAAAAACTGAAGAACAATTTGAGATAATGCACAACAATCCACTGGGTTTGTGAGTGACCAGGCTGTGATGTTTTGGAGTCTGAATCTACTGATAACAACAGGGCATTTTTATCTTAATGAAGGATAGTAATGATGGCATGATATTCTCACTGATGACATGAATTTTGATAATTATTGATAATTTATGTATTTTGTCCATATATAATATTTATAGAGTTGAATTTATCTTGTACAAATTTATTGGAGAGAGAGATATATATATATTTTGTGATGGAGTCCTGCTCTGTGGACCAAGCTGGAGTGCAGTGGTATGATCTCAGCTCATTGCAACCTCTGTCTCCCAGGTTCAAGCGATTCTTCTGTTTCAGCATCTCAGGTAGCTGGGACTACAGGCATGTGCCACCACACCCTGCTAATTTTTGTATTTTTAGTAGAGACGTGGTTTCACCATGTTGGCCAGGCTGGTCTTGAACTCCTGACCTCAGGTGATCCACCCACCTTGGCCTTGCAAAGTGCTGGGAGTACAGGTGTGGGCCACCGTGCCTGTTCCCCATTTCCTAATACATAACATGGAAAGAAAAAAAGGAGAAAGCATAGAGGAGATGATCTGGCTGAATCTGATCTGCTGTTTCAATCATTTAATCTTTTGGAGTTAAGTTGTTTACATTTCATCATTAATCCAAACAATATCATAGACATGCAAAATAAATGATCGGCTACTATATAAACATCCATTGTATCTTATGTTGAGAAATATGTATTATACAGTGTACAGTATATAACAGAAATGTATCCCAAATATACACAGTATATAAAATATTCTGGTTTGCAGATATATTTCTAAAATAAATGAGTATGAACAAGATACCGCCGAGGTACCATTGATGGAATATTCACATTGTTATTTTCTACCTAGTTTGAATACTGTACTTGCACTGACTTTGCAGTCCTTTTCATCTCACATCCATTAGGAAGACATTCAGGGGAAGAGGGTGAGAATAAAAACCAGATAATATTATTGGGTGTGAAAGTATCAGAAGGGACTGAAAAGATTGATAGGTTAGGTATGTTCAAACAGAAGAGTGAATACAGACACTGTAGTGGATTGTAGAATCAGGATTCGCTGTGAGGCCACCATTTACTTTTAGAAATTATCCGACTCTAAAGCTGAAAAGAACATCCAAGGTAATTTTGTCCATCCTTTTCTCTAGGTAATTTATTCAAAGCCCATAGTAACTCATGATAGAATTAGGCCCACAACTATTATTATACAAATTCTAAGGTTCTGTTTGAATTACAGGAGGGCCTTAATAATATATACCACTGCAATGAAGTATCTTGTACATAATGGACACTTATGTGCATTAAATGTATGCATTTAATAATTAATTTTCTGGGAACTGTTCATAAAATGGAAGAAAAAAATTGTCATCATTTACTGAAAATGGTAGCATTTTATAGACACGATTTCAGATTAGTGAATGCCAAATTAAAATTTCTTTTCATTCTTCTCTCTCCCAGTATTCATGGTCTCAGAACTTCATCTTTTCTATAAACTTAAGTAAGTACTTTTTTATTCTTGTCTCTTTTTTTTTTTTCCATTTACTCAATTAGGAAAACAAGAGATAATTCAGATTCTTAAGGCGAACATTGTTTCACTTGCCTTTGTTCAAAACCACTTATACTGACACCTTTCAGAGTCTATTTCTCTTATTGAAGACTCCCCTGTGCTAGTCCTTTGTCTTTTATGAGGACATTTCCTGAGATTTACTCTGCACCGTGAAACAAAGCCTCAGCAGCTGTGTGTGCTCCAGCATCCAGCAATGCCACACAGCCAGTGCTGCTGGTTTTCTTTTCCCTGCCAGGCTCTTGTTTATTTGTGGGTTTGTATTGGAATGGTCTGACGGGAACTAACGGGAGTCTTACCTGCAAGGCCTGAGTCCTCAATGTTCTCAGCATGAGCATAAGAAGCCGGGCTCTGCACGTCGCAAGGCCAGCAGCCTGCACAAGTCACCCCAGTTCCCATGGTGCAGCTCTGCAAATTTTAAATATTCCTGTCGGGTTGCATTTTCCACAACACTACCACGATACGTAGAATAGATTTGGACATGTCTGAGGTGAGGGAAATGAAAGCGATGACGAGGAATTAGGTTCACTAGCTGCCTGGAAGAACCACCCTCAGACAGATCAGAAATCTAAACACACACACGCACACGCACATACCACACCACACCACACACTCAATTAATAAGCCAGTCAGTCGTCCATGAAGATCCTTGTAAAGAAAATGAGGATTATTTTGTCAAAATAATCATCATGTTTTCTGAGGGCTGTCCTGCTAAAAATGTAGCTTCTCCAGAGAAACAGCTACATGCTCTCCCTAAATAGCTCCATTTGGCTTGCATCACTGTTTGTCCTTATCTCCACTGAATAAGAACTTTCTGATATATTTCTAAAGGAAACCAATTTTTGGACTCAGTTGCAATGCACATTTCACAATCTCTTCCAGATGTGATTCTATAGAACTCTCTCTCACACTTACAAAACGGGCAAAGGGAATTTGGAGATGTCACATAGCAAATCACTTTTTCTGGCCCTTCTAGGATTGAAGAGGAGGGTGGTCCATATGACATTGAATATAGGTGAGTCACATGCTGGGCTCTGAAAAGAAAAGCATTCTCTTGAGCTGTGAATAGGAGCTCTGTATTCCCCTTTGAGGCTAACTGATACCCTGTGATGAAAAACACTGTATAAACCCAATAAGCTTTTGTTCACAGCACCAGCCGGTGTTGTTAAAGCCTTCTGTCCCAGCTCTGACAATGTTCCAGAAACCTGACCTGCCACAATAGGAAGGCCCTGAACGGAATAGCTAATTGAGCCAGATTGTGCAATTCCATTGTGATACCTAATAGACAAAAACAACAGATTTTTATGGTTGGATTTTTATATTGATAATCAGAGTAGATAAATGGATGTGTTTGGACACACACACACACACACACGTTCACATACACATATACACTCTTACAGTCCCCACAATAATACTAGGCTCAGACTTCCATCTCAAAATGCAATGGCTCTTGAGAAGTTGTCATGCAATTGCAGCACAATTGATGAGAATGTTACGAATTAGCTCTGACTGTAATGTGTCCAACTTGCTCAAGATCCAGTCCTACTCAGTTTTAATCTTTATCAATACTTAGAGGTGTTGTATCTCTAAGTTACAATAATTGTATAAAATTCTTGAAATGTACAATTCAATTAAGCACAATCAACAATGGTATATCCAATTGTTTTGCTCTCCTTGTTACCATCTTGGAACAAGGATGTCAAGCTGCTTATTAAGATCATAGAAAATACCTATGGCAAAAAAAAAAATAGGTTTTATTAAACAGGCACTGTATAGGGAAATGGAAAATTTTGATAATTACTTAGAAAAATGTAAGGCAAATAAAAACTTACAAAGCAAATATGCAAATAAAACATATAAAAATAGCAATTTAATTCATTGCTATCTTCTAAAAAATTCCTTTAGCTATCACCCAGCCTAAAATGTTTTTCTTGAGCTTCACTGTTTAAATAGCTGTAGCAAAGAAAGTTTTGCAAAGTTTGAACCTCACTGACCACCTAGTTTATGGTTTTACAGCCAAAAATACCTGGGTTCAAATAATTATTCTACTTTTTAATCATATGTGGATCCGGTAAGTTACTTATCTGGTATGAGCCTTAATTTATGCATCAGATTCTTATAAATTTGTTTGGAAATATATTTATAATCTCACTTAATTTAAGTGCTTAGCCCAGTGCCTGGAGCATAGTTCATGATACATTGTGACTATTAAACTATTTTCATAGAATTCAGCTCTACTGTAGGGTGTAGAGTAGGATAAAGAACTCAAAAGATATACCTTAATAAATTTTATCACTTTTAGTCATGTGATTTTTCATTCTAAGATTAATACAGTTTGAGTTTTTATCAATAAAAAAGTATATACTATTTTGCTTTAACAAAGAAAACTGTAGCAATAACTATGAGATGGATAGAAGGTAAGAGATTTTCTCTTGCCTGAAGGTCTGAGTTGCCCCATGAAGCGAGAGTGACTGTCCTCTATGAGTCACTCAGGAGGCCAGACTCCTTCATTCTTATTGCGCCTAGAGTGTTGTCTTCATTCACACTATGAAAAGAATGATCTAGGCCGGGCCTGATTGCTCACACCTGAAATCCCAGCACTTTGGCAAGCCAAGGCAGTCAGATCACTTGAGTCAGGAGTTTGAGACCAGTCTGGCCAACATGGTGAAACCCCATCTCTACTAAAAATACAAAAATTAGCTGGGCATGGTGGCGTGTGCCTATAGTTTCAGCTACTCGAGAGGCTGAGCCAGGAGAATCGCTTGTACCCAGAGGCAGAGATTGCGGTGAGCCAAGATCAGGCCACAGCACTCCAGCCTAGGTGACAGAGTGAGACTCCACCTAAAAAAGAAGATAAATGAAGATCGCCATGTCTGTGCTGTAGCCAGTAATCAGGTAGGAAGAGGAAATAGAAGCAAATCACCTGGAAATTTTTCACTTTAGTTCTTCCAATCCATTAGCCGGATTACATAAGCACATATTGCCATAAGAGCCTCTGAAAAGTATTGTTACTGCCATGTACCTCACGAAAGCTCAGCAAGTCAAATTGCTAAAACAAAGGAGAGGGTAGATATGGAAAGACAATTGTGAATTTATTTCAGAAAATTTATGCATCAGTTATTCATTGCTGCATAACACACCGTCCCACAACTTAGTAGCCTAGAACAATAATCATTTATTTAGCTCGTGATTTTTTAAATTGGCAGTTCAGACTGGGCTCCACCGAATGGTGTTAGCTGGCTTTGGTGGGACTCGCTCCTGTGTCTGTGGTTAGCTGAAGTGTTGCAGAGGGGCAGGCTGGCTGTCAGCTGGAGTGCTCTGACTCTCCTCTTGTCCTTCAGCAGGCTATTCGTGGTCTCCTCGCCTGGTGGTTATGCAGAGTCTTTCACTTGTACAGTGTCACTTCTGCTACATTCTGTTGGCCAAAGCAAGCCACAAGGCCAGCAGTGATTTAAAAGGTGGACAATACATTATACTCCTTGATGGAAGAGCCAAAGGTCACATAGGCAGAGAATGTAGAGGAGAAGAACTTGTCCCAATTTGTGTAATCTATCACAGAGGATAATCAAATCAGGTTTGCTATTCATAAATTTACCACAGTAGAAATATGAGAGAGAGCACTCTTATTGTGAAATGTGATATTAATTAGAGACATATCAAGTTACTCAAGAATGGAGATGGATACAAATGTAAAGTCCCTAGGTCATACATAGTTATGAACATGTGCACGTACCCTTGCATAACATTTAAATCTGAACTAGACCTTCTACAGTATACACCTAAGTCATGTGTTAAGGGATAGCCGATCTCTGTTTTGGTGGTTATGGACTCTCCAGTGATCTGGAGGGAAGAAAAGAAAACATCTATATCATCTAATGATAACAGAAGTCCAATAAATATTACAAAGTAGTAGCAAAAAAAACTGACCTGCATATCAGAATAGCTGAATTTTAATTCAAGCTAGGCCTCACAATTTAGATGATATTTACGTTTGCTTGGAGCTCACTTTTCATTGTGCATTTTGTAAAGGATTTACTAAATTAAATATAATATTCCTTCCTGTTTTGGCTAGTGTTTCTGAATCACTAAGACTAGCAAAAAAAAAAAAAAATGACTTGTCCTTTAAGGTGACTACAAAACTATTAATATATGAATGAAAAAAGAAATACAAATGATCAGGGTACCTAGTGTGAAATATCAAGATATATGGAAATGTATAGACCTATCTAAATTACGTACATTAGAACTGAAGTCCTAAAATATACCACGTCTGTAAGTCAACTACAGAGACACTTTTTCTTCAGAGGAGACCAATGTTATTATTTGAAGTAATAATAAATCATTGATTTATGTATGGTAAATATCCCACAAAAATCATAATTAGAATTCAAATACATTTATACAATTCATTATATAAAAAGGTTTCAAGTGAATTTGTTTTTTAATAAACACACAATAATTGAGTTCTAGATATGACTGTCCTATATTTTCATAATTCCAGGATACATACACCTAGATAAGAATTTTTGTCCTCATACCATATGGCCTTAGAAATCCAACACTAAGTCATGTTTCTTCTGCAAAACAGACATGAGAATGACAACCAATTTTTCATTCAACAAAAAGTATTATGTAATCCACAAAGATGTGAGCAACACAACATATGGCTACCTAAAACATATATTCATACCTCCATAGCTAGCTACTGTTTAGGAAATGCCTCCAACTTTTAAAGAACCCTATAGATTGAACAGCCTAGTGGTTATTGAACAATGGCTGAAGAACAATAACCAGCAGCATAAGTATGGCCTAGGAACTTATTCGAAATGCTGATTATCCTACCATACCCAGACAAACTGAGTCAGAAACCATTTTAAAGGATAACGGTAGTTTAACAAGCCCTACAGGTGACACTGATGCATGCTAAGGTTTGAGAACACTAAATTAGTGACTACTACTTAGCAAATCACCTAGGAAGTATATTTGGAAACATCTGAATGGAATCCGCTCATTATGCTGCCATCTAATTATTACTATCTTCTGTTTTAAATCAACGAAAGTTACCTATGTTCTCTACACGAATGACGTATTTGTGTACATTACGGCTCCTTGAAAAAATTAATGCAACTTTACCAGGAGGAATTGGACCATATGCTTAGTATCTAAAAAAAACCAAATAAATATTTGTAGACCTAATTTATTATCATTTCATACAAGATCCAAAGAAAATTATTTTTTTAAATGCTGTAAGAAGATAACTTCAATATTTCAATTGAAAGGGGATTCCAAGCAGTTCCATTGTTTTACAATCAGAAGGAACCATGTGGTTTAACAACTTCCTTTTTACGAAGAAAAAGTCGGAGCTCACAGGGGTCAGGTGATATTTTTAAGGTCCAATCAATTTGCAGTGACGGAATCTGGACAGGAATTTGGTTTCTAACTCAGAGTCTAGCATTCCCTTCTTCAAAATCCAGCTTTCCTGATGAAGTAGAGCTCCAGAGAAGTATTTCATTGTTTAAAATAATAACACAAAAACCAAATAAAAAAGGCTTTATGTGAATAGAACAATGGCAGGGGATGCAATTAGTTCATACAATATGGAAGAAATAAAATTTTAGATTTTCCAAAGACTTTTTCTTTTTCTTTTTTTCTTTTTCTTTTTTTTTTTTTTTTTTTTTTTTTTACAAGAGATCAACTTTTTCATTTTAAATCTTAAATAAGACATGACACCCTGGAATGTGGAGGCTTTAACTAAAAGCTTTTTTTTTATTTCTTAAAAATCCTTTAAGCATAAAGAAATCAAACTCCTTACCTAGAAAAACTCTTTTTATAACATCAAAAGGAGATAAATCCACAAAAGAGAAAAAAAAATAACTGTCAAAGGGGATTGTCATAGCAACCAGATAAGAACAAACTTGGCATAGAAAGCAACCTGATTATTCCTTCTTTTTAATCAAAATTACATATCATCAGGATCTGAAGCAAAACAATTGGAAAACCAGCAAAAGAATTTCAAAGTATATCACATGCGCATTAGTGATTATTAACTCTCTCAGCACCTTAGATGCAATTATTAGTTAATACAGAAATCATTTATTTTCATAAGATTTCCAGCCTCATTCCTTCCCTCTACTTCATATATTTAAAAATTAGTAAAGTGCTTTTCAAAAACATTTAAATTTATACTTTATGTTCCTATGAAAAGTCAGTTCGTACTGACTCTCAAGATTTTAAAACTGGTTTTATATAATATTCATATTTTACAGTTAGTGCCTTATGGACAATTAATACTTACATAGCTTTCAGAAATGTTCATGTTTGCTTGGTTTCTAGAAAACAGTATGTTGTTTATGAATCTGAGTTTAGTCTCCTACTTGTAGTGACCTCTTTGTAACAAGACATAGAACAGACATCTGTGAGATAAACACTTATTTTCCCTTTTCTGCAGTGTCATATGTCTAGAGGAGTAGGCTGATGAAATGTAAGCTGCAGAGTACAATGACCCTAACAAAATAGCCTCAGTGAATTTCCGTGAGGCCAAGACATGTCAACCATATTTCTTGGGTTGGTAGATCATTGCTGCCCTCTTCAACTATGGTAAATTGTGAAAGATGTAGGTTATCCTAATGGCCCCTGGGAAGATGCTTAAAAATCTCTAAAATAAAATGCTGCTGCTGCAAAAAAGAACACTAATTCTTCTAAGAAAAAATTAGATAAGTTTTCAATTCACAAAAATACTTGTGTATGTGCAAAATAAATTGTCATGAAGACACACCTCTAACCTCTTCATTTATTCCCATATCCACAACCAATTAGTTGTTCAAGAAAAATGAAAATTCTCAGTTTACCTCAATATCCAATTGAAAGCTGCTGCTATCAATGGGACATGGCTGTCAGAAGGCATGAACAGGGAATGTCAGAGCCAGAACAAAAGAGAATAAGCATTATCCTTTTCCTTAGTGGACACTCGACTGTGCCTTGGAATGAGCATGGAAAGTTCCTCCTCTGAATAAAGTAGCAGCTACATAGTGCTGATCAATCAGATGGTTGCATTAGTATATCTTACTTCTTGGGTTCTAACTGAACGTCTGAAAACCCGTGTCCCTACTAGAAAGAAGAAATGAGAAAGTAAACCTAAATGAACATTGATTGCATAAAAAATAAGAGTACTTAACAGATATGCTAAAAATTGTGTCTTAGGTCAGATTTTACAGAAGCAGAGTCTGAGGTGATATTCCTATGGAAATAATTTATTGCAAAGACTTTAGTATGCTTCATTCAATAGCTAATAGAACAAATAACAAAAATGATATCAAGAAGGACAGGCATCTGAATTTTAAAATGAGTTATGATTAGTATGCATGACAAAATAAGACCAAAAGAATAAGAAAGGTCAGTGAAGTTAAAATGCTCTAAGATATATGCATTGCACTCTGCATTGTAAAATTACTAACTTAGTAAATGGAATTATTTTTAAATATATTGAAAATATCTAAGATTATTAATTTATCTAACAGTTGAGAATGAATATTGTAAACTCTTGGATAACTGGTAAGAGGAAAGTAAAAGATTGAATAATATGTAGCCTCAGAGATTGTCTTAAGTTGGCATCTCTAGAAGTAGCGCCTTAGTTGAGAATTCTGTGGAAGTGAGTATTGAGGAAGTAACTGCAAGTAAACCTGTGAAGCATGAGGAAAGTGGGAAAGTACAGAGGAGAAAACAAAGCAAAGGTGTAGTTTCAGGAGTACCTTAGCTTCAAGGTGATCCCACCTGGTATTCTTGAGCAAAATGATGACAGATTTATCCCAACTTTAAGTTAAGGGACTAGGTTTTTGTATGCTGCCATGTCAGCCAGTGATTGGCTGCTGTTGACCTAAGGTTAGCTAATGTCCCAGGCATTTTGATCCATGTAGATCCCAACTTGCAGAGAGCAATTCTGAGAAGCGTGTAGCTTCAAGCCATGAGAAACCTACATTCACAGCAGATAGGAGTTTGGCACACCTGCCCAGAAAAGGATAACTAAGAAGGGGAGCATCAGCATCTAATGCAGAAGGGATAATGAAATAATAGAAACATTTAATTAATCCAAAAAGAGCAAAAAATACAGTGAAAAAGTATATAGGTGGGACAAATAAGAAACAAAAAATAAGATTAAAACTCAAATTGTTCGTAATTATATTAAATATAAACAGATTAATTTTTCCAATTGTAATACAAAGATTATCAGACTGGATTAAAATATATATAAGCTGCTTATAAGAGACCTATCTTAAATATAAAGAAGATTAAAGAAAACTTAAAAGAATAGATAGTAAAATCCTAAGAAAATGCTTACCAATAAAAACATGGTGTAAGCTCTACTAATATGAGGAAAAGTCAACTTTAAGGAAAGAGAATTATGAGAGAAAATAATTTCCATATTCTGATAATGAATAATTCAAACAACCAGAAGTATATAAAAAGTTAATGACATAAGCTTGAAATTTACAAGGAAGAAGTTGACAGAACCAAAAACAGGAATAGGTAAATCCATAATACTCCCATAATTGTAATGAAAAAAATTAACATGCATTGCTCAATAACTTTTAGAACATGCAGACAAAAATATCAATAAGGATATAGATCTGACAATCAAAATCAACTAACCTGTCTTTATTGACATATATATAATACTATATTCAACTCACAAAAGAATTTAACTGCCGTACAAATTCACAAACAGCATTTACCAAAATTGACATATGTTGGGTCCATAAGCAGAAGATAATCAAAAAATCTGAAAATTTTAGACATGAAACGATAAACTTTTAAATAATCTTGTTTCAAAGAAGAAAGTAAAATAAAAGTCAGAAGGTATTTTAAACTGAATCATAATAAAAAATCAGACATATCAAATACTTTTGGGATATAGCAAAAACTGTGATTAAAATAAAATGTATAACTTTAAATGTACAGGAAATCAGACATGGAAAAGTCAATGTTTTTAGTATCTATTCCAATAATTTCGAAAAGGAAAAGCTAACTAAACTCAAAGGAAGAAAGGAAGTATGTAACACACAAACATAAAAGCAGATATTGATTAAATATAGAAACATACCATAGAGAATATAAAAATTAGTTATTTGTAAAGCTATATTACATTTATTATTGAGACCAATTAAGGGAATAAATGCAGAGGGAGAGAAGAAATCAAACTACCAAAATCAGAAATGAAAAGAAGACACAACAAATTACACATCTTAAAATCAGATATTTGAAACATTTTAATATCAATTAATTTACAAACTTAAAGTCAACAAATTCTTTTTTAAAATGTACTATACCAAGGAAACAGATAATTTGAATACTATATCTATTTTAAAAATTGATTCTAGTTAGAACCTTTCCACAAAGAGATCCTCAGAATGAGATGAATTTACTTGTGAATTCTACCAAATGTTTAAGGAAAAAATAACAAAAATCATATGTAATTCTTAAGCATTATTTTTTATGACACCAGCATGATATTTATCCTAATACTTGAAAATAATATAACAAAATAAAATTACATAACAATATTTATCATAAAAATAGATGCAAATATCCTAGAGAAAAACTGGCAAATCATACAAGTGAGGTTTGTGCGTTTGTGTGTGTGTTTTCTTCCTTAAATGTTGCTAGATACAAAAAGTCATTGTGTACAACCCAGCTATATCTCTCTGCAGTAGCAAACTAAATTACAAAACAAAATATAAAAATTATACTATTTAAATGGTACCAGAATTCACCAAATGTTTAGAAATAAATCTAACTAAAGTGTATGAGACTCCTTCCCAGAAAACACTAAACACTGCTGAGAAAAATTACAGAAGATTCCATTAAATGCTATTAAAGATAACCTAATAAAATGGGAAATTAAATATAATCTGCCCTCTAGATCCATGAGTTCTGCATTCACAGATTCAGCCAACCATGGATCAAAAATATTCAACAAATATAATAAAACCAACAAAAACGCCAGCCATAAAAATAATACAAATAGAAAACAACACAGTGTAACAACTGTTTACACAGTATTCACACTATATTAGGTGTACAATACAGAGTATGCTAGAGATGATTTAAAGTAGACAGAAGGATTGCATAACTTACAGGCAAGTTCTGTGCCATTTTATACAAGGAACTTGAGCATCTGTGGGGGTCATAGAACCAATCCCCCTCAAATGCTGAGGGATGACTAAAATGTTCTTGCTTTGGAACGAGTACTGAATAAATGTCAGTTTCCCCAAATTGACCTTTACTATATCAATGCAAAATTTCAGCAAGCTTTTTTCAAGAAATAAAACTAGAACATTAAGAGATGAGTTATATGCTATTTATATGTTGACTATATCTTGATTTATATCTTGATTAGATTTGTGACATTGTCCTTACTTTCTATGTATTTTGTTACTATTGTTTGTTGTGCAATTTTAATCTTATAAGCCCATAATAAAATTATTATGCCTTTCAACTTCAACCAGTATTTTTCTTCTTTTTTGTTTTCTTTTTTCTTTCTTTCTTTTTTGTTTGTTTGTTTGTTTGTTTGTTTTCTTTTTTTAGACAGGGTCTCACTTTGTACTTTGTCACCCAGGCTGCAGTGCAGTGGTGCAAACATGGCTCACTGCAGCCTCAATCTCCTGGGCTCAACTGATCCTCCTGCCTAGCTGGGACTACAGGCATGTGCTGCCGCACCCTGCTAATTTTCATATTTTTTGTAGAGCCGAGATTTCACCATGTTGTTCAGGCTGAATCAATATTTCTCTAAATATTTATACACATCGTATTTAATGAATAAAAACAGAATCAAAATGTCCTAAGATATTTAAAAATTTATAACTTTTTGATAAAAATCCTCTTAAAGTCACAAATTTAATATATCAAATTGTCTGAAATGCTTTAGTCATCTTAAGGAAGAGAAAAAATATGTAAAATATTACACACATTACGAACTCATTACTATACACTTGCATATAAACACTGCATTTAAACATAGAGAATTTAAATGTGTTCTTTATTGTCACTATATTTATACTTCTACTTTCTTGAGATTGCCTTTCTAGGATTATTATTGACACTTTTCTAGGATAATGTAATACATTATATTTATATCTGCATAGGATTGCTACAATCAGAAGAACCAAAAATATAAAATTGCAGAACAAACACTATTCAGGTTTTCAGTAACAACTGATTTTATTTCCAGGTTTTGGTTCTAGAAATTTTCAAATCTAAAAAACAAATTAAATGTTAATGTTAATGAACCCTTTTAAACTCTCTAAATTATTCAATATTTAGTGTTTTGCTGTATTTATGTTTCCCTTTGTGTGTATACAAGTGATGTGTAACTATTAAAAATAAATTGCAGACATTTTGAAACTTCATTCTTAAATTGTTCAATGTACATTTCCTAAGGACTTTTTTAATAACCATAAAATCATTATCATAACTAAGAAAATAAAAACAGTAAAATTATCTAATACAAGGTCCATAGTTAAATTTTACAATTGTTCTTAAATGCCTTATATATCTGTTGAGTTTTAAAATTTGCATTGTTTTTGTTGGTGGTGGTTTTCTATAATCTGGTATCCAATAAGGTTCACACAATGTATTTAATTATTCTTTTTTATCTATTTCTAGCTAGAAGAGGAATCTTTCCCTTTCGCTTATTTTTCATAACAGTAATTTAGAGTCCAACCAGTAGTTTTACGGAATTTCACATATTCTGGATATTTTCTTATTGTCTCTTCATGATTATGCTCAGGCCAAATGTTTTCATTTTTTTCCCACAAAAATTCTGCACAGTTAATGTTGTGTACTTCTTATTGTATACGCTAAGATGCAAGCAATCTTTGGAGATACTTTGAGATGATGTTAATGACCTGTTCTCCCACAAACATTCGCCTAATAGGTTTAGGATTCATTGATGATCATTGTCTCAACACTGCGATTTATGGAAGGTCTTGAAGTAATTTAAAGAAGAACTCATTAAAAGTAAAAACTATAGTCAGACAGTTAGAGATGTTTAAAAGTTTATCTAATGGAAGAAGTACATACACAATATATAATTCTCAGGGTTTATTTTATTGTTTATTTTGTTAATGTTGCTAAACATTTACATATGGCTTTTAATATAAACCAGTTTCTAAGTCGTTCAAGATTTTAAAATAAAGATGTAAATGATCATCAAAATGCATAATGTCTAAGAATCACTTTCATTTCACTCAAAGCATATTAATAGATAACTGTTATAAATATATATTAATTTTGTATTCCTCTATGTAATTCGACTAAATTTAATGTTAGTTTCTAAGATTTAAAAAGCATTATATATAAATTGAGTAAACCAATTGTCTTTTGGGATTTTCATAATTAATGAATGATTATAGACATTATTTATTATGTCCTACCTTAAATTTAAGAAGCATTTTCTACACTTTACCTTAAATTCCTTTAATTATGGTAGAAATGAACAGGAACATTTACCTATGTACTTCAAATAGAGGAGTGTGAGCATGAGAATGATGTTTGTCACAAGCAAATAATTACTTTGAGGATTTACAAATATGTTCAATAGACCCAGAATTATTCAAAAATAGGAAATTAATAAAATGCCCATTTGGAAAACCTGATTTTGAGAAATAATCTGTCCTTCTCAGTGAAAATAGTTTGTGTAACATTATCAGTTAATATTTAATCTCAGGATTGGTAACAATAAATTAGTAAGTATAAAGGAAAGGTAGAAACCTTCTTCCTCTTTCCCTCTTCTTCTCTCCCCATCATTTTCTTCCTTACAGATTCCTAGTTAAGTGGTACATAATGGAAAATAAAATACTGGTCTTTCAATGAATGGTAACTAACACTTATCAAGTAGATATTATGCATCGATCATGGGGATAAGCCTTTTTATTAATTACAGAATCAGATTTAACATTCAGGAAAAGCTTATGTAGTAGACACTATTACTCCACCCATTTTATAAATAGAGAAACTAAGGACTACAGGATGTAGTCAATTTGTGTATTGCACCTACCTACTCATTCTTTCCTAAAAGAATCACAATTTTTGTCAGTTATTCAATAATCATGCATGAGTTCGTATTCTCGGAATCTTATCCAACACCAATTTATTTCAATAGAACTGATACCAGTAATTGTATGAGACCCAACTCCCCAGTTCTTCAGTCATGAAGAGAAGTTGTCTAATAAGCTTCTGGAAAAAAATTGTAATCATTAATATCAACGGACACAGAAAAAAATATTTTAGCTTCTTCCCCTGGATATGATTGTGTTTGGGTAATAACAGGATTACTTGCAGTATGAGCTACAGTTTGAAGATGAAACTGACTATGAGCATGATAGATTTGAGAGATAAAATAAATTCTGCGTCTTTGATAAGATATGCATAAATGCTAGCCAGGGAATGAACCAGTCCTGAAAGTTGTGCTATCTGTCCTTATTGTGTAATGAAGTTTAAGCCAGTTTGACTCAGGGTTGCTTTGATACATAATCAAAAGTATTCTAATTAAAACAGAGGTTGTATTAGTCGGAGTTCTCCAGAGGAAAATAGCCAAATATATATATTTCTGCCTATACATAATATATATTTATATAAATATATTTCTGTCTATATTATATGTAATATAGACAAAAATAGATTTTTTGTTTAACAAGGAATTGGCTCATGTGATTATGGACAATGGTGCCTCCCAATATCTGCACGGAGATTCAGCAACCTGGAGACCCAGGAAATCTTATGGTTTAATTCTAGACTGAGTCCAAATGCCTGAGAACGATAGGAGCCAGTGTTGTATTTCCGCTCCAAAAGCTGGCAGACTCAAGACCAAGGAAGAGCTCATGTTTCCGTTTGAGTCCAAAAGCAGAGCAAAAGTTAGTGTGCCAGTCTGAATCTGTCAGACACCAATAATTCTCTCTTATTTGGAGGAGAATCAGCTTTTTGTTTTATTCAGGCCTTCAACTGACTGGATAACGCTGACCCACATTACAGAGGGCAGTTTCCTTTACTCAGTCTACCGACTTAAATGTTAATCTCATTCAAAGCACGCTCAGAAATAATAATGTCATGTTTGACCAAGTATTTGGTATCCCGTGACCCAGTCAACACATAAAATTAACCATCACAAGTCTACCCATTGTCAACTTAGCACATACATACTTTTTAAACATATGAAATCTTGACATAAAGATAATGACAAGGTCATGGTCCTGCTTAATATGATATAACTCTCCAGTGTACAACCAAAAATGCATTAACCCCCCCAGAAAAGTAAAGTTCTTCAATGATACCTACACTTCTCCTTGATATCTCATAACTTAAAAACTATATGTAACACTAAATATACTTAAATACTATGTTATAAAGTCGATATATCTTATGTCACATGAAAAGTGAATAAAAGGAAAAATAAAACAGATATTTGCTTAATATGTATGCATATATTCACACACACATATGAACATATATGTACATATATATGCATATACACACACACATTCATAACAAAATAAGGAGGATGTACTCATGACAACTATGGTCTTCATTTCTTTAACTTGTTGTGTGATTATAGCTGCTATTTATATCTACCTTCTTCCAATGCCCATTCTGCATTATCTTTGTTTTCACCAAGCACTTCAGCTGGCCATGATTCTTAAGCTAGTAGAGTAACTCGAACTTCTATAAAGGACACTAGCAGAACTGTCTAGATGGTTGTAGTTTCAATCAACCTTAATTATAGGACATGGTAATAGTAAGAGACACCTTAAGGGATGCCCTGTATTCCAGACATACATTTTCTTACCTCCATTGTGGAGTGGTAGTCCAATTTCTTTTTGGCAGTCAGGATCAATCAGCCCAGCCAGCACAGTAACTTCCTTTCCTGTCTGATAGTTCAGAGAAATAAGAACCGCAAAGTGATGGAGTGGCAGTCTTAACCGCCACTCATTAGCATATTTGAATCGAATCAAATAATAAATTTCAGAAACCACGAAACAAATCCAGAAAACTCATCCTTAAAATTCTGTTCTAAGAAATAACAAGGATCAGAGCAGAAATAAAACAAAGACTAGGAAAAAAATAGAAAAAAATTGATGGAAGTTTTGTCTTTCTGAAAAAATAAAATTGGTAAAACTTTAGCTAGATCAATTTAAAAAAAGAGAAGGAGCCAAATAACAAAATTAAAACTGAAAGTGGGAACATTACCACTGATAGCAATGAAATACAAAAGATCCTAAGGGCCTTTTATGAACAGTTATTCCCAAATTGGACAACCTATAAAAAAGTATAAATTCCAAGAAACATACAACATACCAAGACTGAATCATGAAAGAATAGAAAAACTGTTCAGAATAATAATATAAGTAAGGAGATAGCTTCACTGGTGACTCCTACCAAACATTCAAAGAAAATTAATACCAATCTTTCTCAAATTCTTCCACAAAAAAATAAAAGGCACACTTGCAAACTCATTTTATGAGGCCAGCATTACAGCATATCAAAACTAGACAAGTAAGGACACTATAAGAAAAGAAAATTTTAGGCCAATATCCCTGATGAACATAGATGCAAAAATCCTCAATAAAATACTAGCAAGCTGAATTCAACAGCTCATTGAAAGGATTTATCGAGGGATTTATTCCAGGATGCGAAGATAGTTCAATGTATACAAATTAATAAATGTGATACACATTAACTGAATGGACAAAAATTATATAATCATTTTAATAGCTGCGGAAAAGCATTTGACAAAATTCAATGTTTTAATGATAAAAATCTTCACCCAGTTAAGTAAGGAAGGGATGTACCTCAACATAATAAAGGGCATACATCGCAAGTCCACAGCTAACATCATACTCGATGGGAAAAGTTGAAATATTTTTTCTCTAAGATCAGAAATAAGACAAGGATGCCCACTCCCATTGCTTCTACTCCACAAAACACTGGGAGTCCTAGCTAGAGCAATTAGGCAGGAAGAAGAAATAAAAGACATCCAAATTAAAAAAAAAAAAAAAAAAGAAGTAAAATTGTTTCAAGGTGACATGATCTTATATATAGAAAACTCTAAAGACTTCATTAAAAATTGTTAGAATTTAGAAATTCAAATCAAAATGCAAAATCAGTTGTGTTCTTATACGTTAACACACTATATGAAATGGAAATTAAGAAGATAATACCATTTATAATAGAATAAAAAAGCAAAATAAAATACATAGGAATAAATTTAATCAAAAAGGTAAAAGATCCGAAAACTGTAAAACACTGATGAAAGAAACTGATGACACACATAGAGACATATGCCACATAGGGACATTTTGTCAATGACAAGCCACATACGCAACAGTGGTTCCATGAGATTACAATACTCTTTTTTTACTGTAACTTTTCTACAGTTAGACACATAAATATTTTCCATTGTGTTACAATTCCCCATAGTATTCAGTCTGGTAACATGCTGTACATGTGTGTATCCTAGAAGCAATAGGCTATACCACATAACCTAGGTGTGTAGTAGACCATATATACTGTCTAGGTTTTTGTAAGTACACGCCATAATGGTCATACGACAATAAAATTGCCTAAGTATGCATTTCTCATAGGTGTCCTCATGAGTAAGTGACACATGACTGTAAACAAAAACATATGCTGTGTTCATGGATCAAAATCAATATTGTCAAAATATCCACACTACCCTACTATCTGCCATACTACCCATGCTACCCCACCTACAGATTCAATGAAATACCTATCAAAATTCCAATGACATTTTTCACAGAAATTTTTAAAAATCTTACAATATGTACAGAACCACAAAAGACTGCAGATAGCTCAAGCCATCTTGAGAAAGAAGAACAAAGCTGTAGACAACACACTTCTTGATTTCCAATTATATTACAAAGTTGTGGTAATCAAAACAGCCTTATACTGGCATAAAAACAGACACAAAGGCCAGTGGAACACAACAGAAAGCCCAGAAATAAACCCACATATATACAGTCAACTAATCTATAACAAAGTTGCCAAGATAACAAAATGGAGAAGGATGGTGTCTTCATTGAATGTGTTGGGGAAGCTGGATAACAACATGCAAAAAAATAAGAAAGAAATTATATTTTTACCTTACACCATACATCAAAATCAACTCAAAATGAATTAAATATTTACATGTAAGACCTAAAATTTTTAAATTCCTAGAAAAAAACCTAGGGGAAATTCTCTATTACATTGGTCTTGTCAAGAATTTGTTTATACAATACCAAAATCATAAGCAACAAGAGCTAAACTAAATGAATTGCACTACATCAAACAAAAGAAGTTATGCACAGCAAAGAAAACAAAATAAAAAGGCACCCCAAAGAATGAGGCAAAATATTTCAAACCATATATCCAAGGAAATAAGAAGAGGAAATTAAAAAGATAATATCAGTTATAATAGAATCACAAAGCAAAATAAATCAATATCCAAAATATTTAAGAAACACATAGAACCCAATAGCAAGAAAACAAATAATCTGTCTTAAAAATAGACAAAATAACCTGAACAGGCATTTCTGAAAAGAAGACATGCAATGGCCAACAAGTATATGAAAATGTGCTGAATTTCATTAATCATCAGGAAAGCGTAAGTTAAGACTACCATGAGAATACCTCACACCCGTTAGGATGGCTTTCATTAAAAAATTCAAAAGATAACAAGGTCTTCAAGCTTGTGGAGGAAAGAGAATCCCTTATACATTATCGGTGGAATGTAAATGCGCACCGTCTTTATGGCAAACAGTATGGAGGTTCCTCACAAAATAAAAAATAGAACTACCACATAATCCATCAGTCATAATCGTGGGCATATATCCAAAGGAAATAAAATCAGTATGCTGAAAAGATATTGTCGCTTCCATGTCCATTGAAGTATTATTCACCATAGTGAACATACAGAAATAACTTAAGTGTCAATTGAAAGATAAACGGATCAAGAAAATGTGATATATGTGCACAATGGAACACTATTTAACCTTAGCCAAAGAAGGACATTCTGCCATTTGTAAAAACACCGATGAATCTGGAGGACAGCATGCTATGTAAAAGAAGCCAGACACAGAAAAACGAATACTGCATGATCTCACTCATAGGTGGAATGTAAAAGACTGGAACTCATAGAAACAGAGGGCAGAGGGTGGCTACAAGGAGTTTAGGGATGGGGGAAACAGGCATAGTGGTCAAAGCGTACAAACCTGCAGGTCTAAGATGAATATGTTCTGGAGACATTCAGGAGGGTGACTACAGCTAATGAAAATATAGAATTGATATTTGCCAAGAGAGTGGATCTTAAGTATTCTTACCATACACACACATGCACACACACACACAGAAAGCTAATTATGTGAGGTGATGAAAACATGAATTGGCTTGATTGTGGTAATCATTTCACCATATATATGTACATCAAGACATCATATTGTATACCTTGAATATATACACTTTTTTTTTTGCCAATTATATATCAGTAAAACTAGCAGCAGGGAGAAGGACTTAAGGACCATAAGCCAATATCTAAAGCTATATAGAATCTACCTCTAAACCCAGCCACCTGCTCAGTACTCAGAACCTTCCTCCAAAAGCACACTAAACCAGTATCTGCTCCCCACCCAAGCTAGTAATGATTTCAAAGATCTGCTTTCTCAGAACCACTCTCAGTATCAAGATCTGGATTAATCAGGGTTCACCAGAGAAACAAAACACGAAAATGTTTATTCATTTATTTATTTTATCTATTTATTATAATAAACCAGGTCATGTGATTATGGAGGCTGGCAAGTCCCAATATCTGCAGAATGAGTCCGGACGCTGGAGATCCAGTAGAGCCCACAGTTTAGTTCTAGTTTGAATGCAAAGGCCTAGGAACCAGGAGAGCAAATTCCAAGCTGAAGGGTGGCAGTTTCAAGACCCAGGAAAAGCCAATGTTTCCATTTGAGTCTGAAGACAAGAAAAAAGCTGATGTATCAGTTCAAAGGCAGACAGACAAAATAATTACCTTTCACTTTGGTCAGTTTCTGTTTGTTTGTTTTATTCAATTCTTCAACTGCTTGGATAAGGCCCACCAAATTATAAAGAGCAATCTGTTTGACTCATTCTACTCATTTAAATGTTAATGTCATCCAGAAACACCCTCATTGAAACACCCAGAATAAAGTCTAACTAAATATCTTGGCACTCTGTGGCCCAGCTGAATTAACACATAATATCATCACAGAGGTTAAGACAGTGAATAGTAGAGGCAGGATTTGAAACTAGGTGCTCTGAGTCAAGAACTTTGGTTTACAAACACTAGTAAATATTGATATATATACTTCAGAGAAAAAGGAAAGTTATAGCTTAGGTGAAGTATAAATAACCCTGAAAGGAGGCTCTGATACAAATTACCATCACCATGGGTTTTTCATTTCGCTTAAATTTCCCAACACTGTCACAGACACCAAAGAAATTTCTTAAGACTTCTTCTTCTTTTTTTTTTTTTTTTTTTTTTGGTAAGCAGTTTCTTCTATTTGAAAGTTTGGAGGATGAAGTTAAAGTTTCTTCCAAAAGCTTCAGGTTTTCAGTGATTAGAATGTCCATAGTAACAGTTTAAGAATAAGAATTTCGATGGAAGAATTTAATTTGGGGTTCTAGTGAGATATGCATATGGAAATATCCAACAGTGGCCAATCCACAATTCAATTGAAAGATTCGAACAAGGTACATAAACCTGTCACTGTGGGGTCTCCTTTTCCTTTATTATATATATATATGCCATACCGAGATATATTTCAGATACCACACAATTCATCCATTTGAAGCACACAAGTCAATAGTTTTCAGTATATTCAGAGTTATGTCACGATCTCCATAGTCAACTTTAGAATATTTTCATTATCTGAAAAAGAAACCTGGGTCCCATAGCAGTCATTTCCCCTCTCCACCCTACGTCTCAGGCATAGGGAACAACCAATCCACTCTGTCTTCAAAGATTTGGCCTACTGTGGAGAGAAAATACCATGGAGATGGTATCCATAGTGAAAGAAGAGCTGTGAGGAGGGCCTCCGGGAAATACAGGGGAGCTTAGCAGGTGTCTTATGAAAGATCTAAAGGGCAGGAAATACACTCACTGTTTGGAGATGGAAACAGAAATGTGCCATTGAAGTGGGATCATCCTGTTTGCCCAAAGTGTATTAGAACAAGATATGCACAAATGTTTCTCACGCACCAAATGTGTCCCATGAATGAGATAGTTTAACTGAGGACCTCGAGTCTGCTCTAATCGGCCACTTAGGGAGCAGGTGAACCTACGACGACAAGGCCTAGAAGGAACCCCTGGGACTATGGAAGCAGTTGCAAGTAACCAATAGATATACACTCATTCTTCACCCGAGGTCAGGAGTTTGAGACCAGCCTGGCCAACATGGCAAAACCCTGTTTCTACTAAAAACACAAAAATTAGCCGGGTGTGGTGGCACAAGCCTGTAATCCCAGCTACTCGGGAGGCTGAGGCAGGATAATTGCTCGAACCTGGGAGGCGGAGGTTGCAGTGAGCTGATATGGTGCCATCGCACTCCAGCTTGGGTGACAAAGCAAGACTCCATCTCAAAACAAACAAACAAACAAACAACAAAAAGAAGATATACATCCATTCTTGTTAAATGAACTACAGAAGAGAGAGCCCAGCAAGAGACCTTTAAGGAATCCTCAGAAGTTCCTTGCCAAGAAAGTAGCAAACATAGTCCAGCCTCATGACCTATCTGTCTTTTCTTCTAACAGAGAGAACAATCAGAGCTTTCCAGCTTGGTGATACCAAGAAGGGCCTGCTAGAGGGGACAGAGAGGAGGAGTAGCTAAACAATCTCGACATATACCCAGGGGAAAAGACCTTCCTGGTACAACAGGAGTGGCCATAAGATACTTTTACACAAGAGAAGTGCGGTTCTCTTACTTCTTCTCCAAGCTTCACAGATCCAAAAGGAGGTTTTGCTCACTGAAAGAGCAGTTTGGGCATATTCAGGCATCTCTACAATAATTTTCAAGGATACAATGTCATTCTGTCTAAATTTGCCCTTAGAAGATGCACACTTCACAGCGTCTCTTTGATGGTTTCCTTTTATTTCCCTGTAAGATGGTGATAAAACACATTCCTTAGATAATGATAGGAAGACAAAAATTAAGACATGCATGTAAATTGTTTTGCTCTTTATAAGTAAAAATTATGTTTTTGTTTTATTATTTTTGCCATTATTATCTTCTCAGTACTACTAGAAGAAGAACACTGTGGTGGTTAAAAATAGTCTCTTTAACCAAACTAACTAAGGTAGAATCCTGGCTCCATCTTTTAGTAACCATGGCATGGGGCAAGTAATTTTACCTCTGTTAGCCTCTTTTCTTTCATCCATAGAGTAAGAATGATAATACAGTATTTCTTGCAGAGTTTTGGTAAAAATTCAGTGAACTACAACAGAAAAAACATTCAGTAAATGTTAACCAGTTATTGAAATTTAGTATTCATAGAGGTTGCTGGCACCACGGCCGGGATTCTCCACTGTGGGTCCATGAAGCCTGGCTGGAGGGGCAAACAGAAAAAGCCACCAGCCAAGATCATGTGTAACTAGTGCCCTCTTGGGATCAAAGAAAAGAATCAAAATTACTAAGGAATTTGGAAAAGGAAGAGGCATGACGTGGGAAGACTAATCCCACAAGAGCTGTTTATCAAGGACTCCACTCGGGGACCAGGAGTGGAGGCATCCTGGTCAGTTGAATGAAGCTGAAAGTTATTTTTTGGTCTAAGAAAATAAATTGTCTGAATAGGGTCTCAATGTGGTTTTCACAAGGGTGGGGAAAGTTGATTTGGGTTGTATGAAGAAAAGAAAAGAGAACAACATTTACAACCACAAAAGAGAGTACGAAGTTTCCAAAGGTGGCAAGAGGAAACCAAGAATTTTGTAAATAGCTCATAATTCAGTTTCATTCACATCCTCAATCCAGCAGGATCTATAACTGAGATCAAGTTCCTCCCTCTCTCTCTTCCTTTTAATTTACTACTGTTTTTCCCTTTAGATCCATTCATCTTTTATTCTAAATAGAATATTCATGATTGATTAGGTTACTACAGGGCACTTTCTGTTTAAGAGCTGATGGGAATTTTCAATGTACTAATAATTTGATATGATGTTCAAGTTATTTTATTCTTACTGCATTATTTTATTTAACCAAAGCTTAGTAAACTCTCTTGTAAATTTGTTTTAAAAACAAAAGAAAAAATAAAAATATTTTCTCAATACTTTGCCTTTTCAGTGTCCACTATATTAAATTACTTTCTTCTAAATTGTATTGCATTTTCCCTGTAGGAACTGACTGCTGTCTAATGGATTTATGCAGTGTTTATATAAGGTAAAGAACACTTCAGTAAAAAATTGATTCAATGTATGTACACTGTAATTGTAGTAATGTAACATGACAGGGTGAAGTTTTTTTTTTTTAAGTCTGTTTTGTAAAGGCATTCTTGGAATTTTGAGACTTTTCTCTTTGCAAAATGGTCTTCTTTTGTGGCTTGATTGTACACAAAGCAAAGAAAGCATAGGAGAATATATGCCTCTCTCGCTCTTTCTCTCTCTCTATAGATACAGATAAACATATCTGTATCTATATATTTAAAATTGAAGAAATTACCAATTCCCTATTCAAAAATTATCATAAAATTACTATAACTAAACTATAGTAATTATACTATAGTTTAATGGTAAACTTACTATAACTAAACTATAACTAAAACATTTCACTTGAGATACTTCATGCTGATCATAAATGAGGAGCATGGATTTAGAAGCTAAAAATATATGGAGAAAGAACATTCAGGAGCACAGCACTTGTTGCCATGCATTCTGCAGGAACTGTAACTTCTCCTTCTCATCAGTGTCCACTAAGTTCACCTCTTTTTGCATTACATAATTAGCCAAATCAAATAGAAATACAACTTTGCAATCTTTTCGTATTAGGGCGCTACATTATTAATTAAATAAGTACCTAGAGCCCAATGGTGGATTATTGCTCCTGGTCAATATATGTTATGGGATCATAATCTCTATTTTTAGGTCATGATTAATAATCTAAAAGTTGGAGGTTGAATTTCTTTAACTATCCATTATGATTTGATTCTGAAGCTGTTATAAAAATTGTTATTTGGCCAGCCAGAGTTGTCATTAGGACTCGTCACCTCCACTGCTGGCCCTACTCCCATTTCGAGGCCTTAAAGGTCCATAGTCAAAGACAACAAAGGCAGCCCGTTTCTGCCACGACTGTGAAAGCCAGGAGCTTCCCTGCCGCACGTTTGCCTCCTGCTGTGAGCCAATTCACAATATTGTACTTTTCGTTCAATTACAACTCACGAAGCATCACTTTTATAAGAGCCTAACAACTTCGGCTAACTACTTCTCTGCACGAACATGACAACTTCTGTCTCATCCTTCCATTTCACCTTTCCCTTTCCGTAGTTGTAGGTTTTATAATTAGCCTTACATGTCCCTTCCTTGTCATTAGACTGTGAATCCACTTAGATAGTGACCATGTTATCCTTCACTCGACGCACCCAATGCATAGTTAAGGTGAACTCTGCAGATAATGGCAGAGAGCCAACAGGCTGATGTGAGCAAATTTGAAGTAGGAGCTTAAAACCTGATGAGATTTTTTTTCTAAAAGGCTGCCATAAGAGCACAAAGAGACTTCAAACCTGAAAAAGAGTACACTAAAACTAGGAAGCACAGTGTCAAAAAGAAATACTACAAACACAGGACATTGACCCAAGGCCACCTGACCTGTGAACATTTCTCATGTTCCTCCCTCTCTCTCCCCAGGTGTGAACATTTGGCCCTCTACTGAACTCTTGTTAACCCAGTTGCTATGGTTTCAAAGTCTGTGTCTCCCCAAAGTTGGTATGTTGGAATCTAAGACCCAATGTGATAGAATTAGAAGGTGAGGTCTGGCTGGGCGCGGTGGCTCGCGCCTGTAATCCCAACACTTTGGGAGGCCAAGGCGGGCAAATCACCTGAGGTCAGGAGTTCGAGACCAGCCTGGCCAACATGGCAAAACCCCATCTCTAATAAAAATACAAAAATTAGCTGGGCATGGTGGTGCACACCTGTAATTCCAGCTGCTCGGGAGACCGAGGCAGGAGAATTGTTCGAGCCTGAGAGGCGGAGCTTGCAGTGAGCCAAGACAGCACCACTGCACTCCAGCCTGGGTGGCAGAGTAAAACTCTGTCTCACAAAAAAAACAAAAAAACAAAAAAAAAAAGGAGGTACAGTCTTTAAGAGGTGATTAAGTCATGAAGTTTCCACCCTCATAAATAGCAACCACCTTAAAAAGGGCTGGAAGGAGCTAGCTGGGCCGCCTATGTGGTTCTACCTTCCACCATGTGAGGATACAATACTTGCCCTTTCTGCCACATGAGGATGTAGCAAGAAGGCCTTCACCAGACATCAAATGCCAACACTTTGACCTTAGACCTCGCAGCCTCCAGAACTGTAAGAAATAAATTTCTGTTGTTTACAAACTACCCAGTTTCGGGTATTTTGTTAAAGCAGCACAAACAGACTAAGACACCACTCCTTCCTATAAACCACTTTTTCTACATGCCTGTTATGTGCCAGCCACCGTCCACCAAAGTTCAGACTGTCCACTTGATTTGTATCCTATGGTGTGTGGGGTCTTTTTCCTAATAATTTCACTACTCCTGCTTTTGAAAAAAATTCTACATACCTCATTTTGTAAGAAAAACATCTCAAAAGTAAACACATTGAGGAAAGTTCCTCCAAAACTTGCTATATATTTGTAAAGTTTAGGTGACCAAGCAAGAATTGGGATTAAAACAAGAAACTGACATCTATTTTGGGTGAAGGAGGTAAAACTAGGAGCAAATGACACAGTCAGGGACATAAAGCAGGAATGCTAAGCCAAACATCAATATTAAAACAAACAAGGAGGAACTCTAGACCAGACGTGTAAACTGAATCAGAGCAGGGCCTGTGATGCGAGTAAATTTAGAAAATGAATGGTCTTTGGAATCTAATAACCACTGGTGTATATATGGAAATATAACCACCTGATAATGTAGAGACCACATTACCTTGGGAATCTAATAACCTTGGGTATATCCACATGATTGTGTCCACCTGACTGTATGCTTAAAATGACTGTTCTCCCAGGAGTTTCTGACACTCCCCAAATGGCATTTAATACACAGACATATCTTTTGCAATGTTCAGAAATTGATGATATTAATTACATGGAGAGACAGCAGATTCCTTGAAAGTGGAGACTGTGATTCATTTTTCTTTAAGAGGCAATAGAGCAAGATGGTTAAAAGCAAGGGTTCAAACACTGGTGTGCTGACGTCATTCACTCTGGTCCCAAGACTACACTGATAAACATTAAAAAATTTTATGATCCAGTTGTTAAACCTCTATTGATTGCCTGAAAGCTGCTATGGTAGGAGTATCTAAACAATGAAAACAGCAAACACCACAAACACTTGTCTTAGAAAGCCCATTGACCAGCACAGTATTAGCCCAGGTGTTGGATAATCTGGGACCCAGCTAAACCACATGTTATGGGGAAATTCTGTAATTAATTGTGAAGAAATTATTTAAGCCATCTGGGCCTCAGTTTCCTCAAATGAAAAATAATGGTAAAACCTGTTTCAGAGTGTCACTGGGGAAATATCCAAACTGAGGGTTCTGTTTCCTGCCAAGACCTTTTACTTACGTATTTCTACAAGTTTCTGCTCTTCCTTCAAAATACATTTATTTTCATTTGGAGCCAATAACCTTTACCTAATTGATTACATTGATAATGACGGTATTTCAAACATGAACAACACTTTGAGGGGGTAATTATACCTCTCTAACAACCTTCAAATCATAGTCCATAACTATCTGTCCACACATTTGGGTATCATAACATTGAAAAGGCTAATATAACATTTAGTTAGATAGCGATGCCTACAAAAAATAATTTCAGTGGCATAGAACATATTAAACACCACATTTGAACTAAATATATGGTTATATTTGAAATGAGATAAATATGAATGGAAATCTGAGTGCTGTATTCACGAAGCTTGGGAAAGTGGAAAGCTTGCGAGACTGGAATCAGAAGACTTCAGGTTTGGTTTTAGCTTACTACTATATATTCTGATTTGTGGATAAATCATTCAACTTTAACTTTTAAGCACGTATCTGAGGGCCAGAAATCCAAATATCTGTTATATTTACATGCAAGTTTATCTTGAAGACTGAATTAGATATCTTAATAATCATTTTATAAGATGTAAATTAATGTAAAAAAAAAGATTTGTTATACCCTAGCAGTTAAACTACTACCAGTAATATGGTATCTTTTTATTTTTAAAAATGTCAGATTGTCCTAAGCTATTTGATATAATTTGAATGTTTGTCCCCTCCACATCTCACGCTGGAATGTGGTTCCCAGTGTTGAAGGTGGGGCCTAGTGGGAGGTGTTGTATCATGGGGACAGATGTCTTACAGATGGCTCAGCACCATCCGCTTGGTGAAAAGTGAGTTCTTGCTCTGTTAGTTCACATGAGAGTTGGCTGTGTAAAAGAAATCCGGCACCCTCTCCCATCTCTCTCTTGCTCTTCCTCTCACCACATGACATGATGGCTCCCCTCTGCCTTCTGCCATAATTGTAAGTTTCCTGAGGCCCTCACCAGAAGTACTGTGCTTCCTGTACAGCCCCCAAAACTGTGAGCCAAATAAACCTCTTTTCTTTGTAAATTTCCCATTCTCAGGTATTCCTTCATACCAGCACAAGACAAACTCACACACCCTCTATAATGTACTGGTTTAGACAGATTTCTGACTAAAGGGATGGGGAAAGTAAAACGACCTTTAAGATTCTTCTTTGGTTTAAAACTGTGAAATTTTAAAATGCCTATTCTTTGAATTGCAAACTGGTAAAATATCAGAGGAAAGAGTATTGATTTATGAAAAATTGGGATGATATAAATAATTTGAGATTTCCAAGTAAATCACATAGTGTGTCAAAAGAATTAAGAGTAATTAATTTCTTAGGTTTTTCAGGAACCAAAGGCCTCAAAATCCCAATGGAAAAAATGTTTATATCCTCAGGGAACATCTTAAGTGGTGACAGTAGCTCTAATTAATTCTGAAATTCATCGTAATCTACTGGCCAAGGCACCCACAAGTGTTAAAGAGAAAGCTATTATAGGTAAATTAATAGTCCTACACTAGTAACAAAGCCACAGTTAGCTTATTTAAATAAATATTCTTAAAAGGAAACCTGTTTCCTAACCTTTTATGAAATTATCTTTAATCGAATGATAACATTGCATAGTGGTTCAAAGCACATTATCACAGATTCTGGAGCCAGACTATTCAGGTTCGAATCACAGATCAGTCTCTTGCCAGATGTATAATTTTGGGCAATCTGTCTAATCTTTCTGTGCCTCAGTTTCCTTACCTATAAAATGAGAACAATACTAGTACCTTTGTTATGGCCTTAGTGTTATAAAGATCAAATGAGTTCAATTACGCAAAGTACTTAGAACAACATATGGCATGTATTTTGTCATTGCTGCTGTAATGAGATGCTGATGCTACCTCCTCCTCTAGCATGCTCCCTATCCCTGCTCTTCAAAAAAGCACTCACAGAGTCACACATCTGTCTAACACTTTGTATTCCCTACTTTAATCCCTTTTATTGAGAGGAGTGCTTGACTCTATTAGCCTAAAATTAAGGCTTTTCTCACTACCTATACAATATATTCCATCAAATACTCTATTAAAAGTTTACATATTTGATATAATTTAACATTCACTAATACCTGTAATGTAAGCATATTATTGTCTCCATTACACAGAAGCAAAAAAAGGAGACACAAACACTTTAAGTAACTTGCTTGTGGTCACCTGTGTAGTATGTGTAAGCTAAAACTTCAACCCAGATTTGATTATTGAACAACTCATACTCCTACACTAAGCTGTGATGATGAAATCAGAACAGCAGTAGCCTGTAGGAGATAGAGAAAGGAGCAAGGCTGGTTGAAATTGGTAAGATGAAACTTACTGGGATGATAAAACATGGTCTGCATTGTGACGGAAGCAGTGGTTACACGACACATACATTTTTCAAAATTACCAAACTGTACACTTAAGATTTGTGCACTTCTTTTTCCCACTTCTTTGTTAACTATGCACTTTAAATATGTGCATTTTGTTGTATATAAAATATATGCCTCCAAGCCTTTATGTTATTTATGTACTATGCTTCCTTACCCGCAAGAAACCTTAATAGTGACCCAGAGTAATTGTTCTCCTATTGTTTTATTATTGTGGTTGCACCAACTTTGTGCTACACGTTTACTTACATTCTCAAGTTTTTTCAGTGTTTATAGATCTTGCTTACAGCATGGTTTTCTCAATAGCATAGAACATAAGTTTTATTTCTTTTCTTCAGCAACTGCATCTAGCTATATATAAAGTCATCTAGAAAAGTGATATGTGGGCCAGCTGCAGTGGCTCTTGCCTGTAATCCCAACACTTTGGAAGGCTGAGGCGTGTGGATCACCTGAGGTCAAGAGTTTGAGGACAGCCTGGCCAGCATGGTGAAACCCCATCTCCACTAAAAATGCAAAAAATCAGCCAATTGTGGTGGTGCAGGCCTGTAATCCCAGCTACTTGGTAGGCTGAGACATGCGAATCGCTTGAAGCTAGGAGGCAGATGTTGCAGTGGGCTGAGATCGTACCACTGCACTCCAGCCTGGGAGACAGAGCAAGGCCCTGTCTCAGAGAGAAAAAAAAAAAAGAAAAGATATGTGAGTATGTGAGGAAGGGGGAGAAACATCTCATATTTTTGGCATGCATCTTTCTAGTCAAGTCTCTCTGTCCTTAACTGGTGAAAAAGGTGTTAAAGCCATTCGAGAGGCTGAGGCAGGACAATCACTGGAACCTGGGAGGTGAAGCCTGCAGTGAGTGGAGATTGAGCCACTGCACTCCAGCCTGGGGACAGAGTGAGACTCTGTCTCTAAAAAATAAACTAAATTAAAATGCTAATGGCAAATAATTCTATGTTTTTATAGGACTAATACCATTAATTTGGGAATAAAATAATTTGCATTAATTTGTGAAGGACATTTTAATTTAATTTCTTCCTCATTGTGATAATAACTGAAAATGCAAAGCTCCCCTATACACACATGTACACAAACACACGCACTCAGGCACGCACACACAGACACACAGGAGAAGGGCTGCTTCAAGAGGAGGATAACAATTTTTCATGTTGTCTCTCATTTACTTACAAAATAATAATGTGGAGGAGCCCTGATTTTGAATGTTATCCTGTGTAAAGAATAAACATGTGGTCACTGGCCTTGTTCAGAGAATGATCATCCTCAAGAGGCAGACGATCCTACAGCGTGAAAACAGAATGCAGCCCTAGGTCGCACTTTAACGCACCTCTAGCTTTCTCTGTATGGTTTAGAAACTGGAGGGTAACAAAATAAGGGTGAGGGGTGTATTTAGCAATTTCTTTAAACATATGTGTGAAGCTTTGTCCTTTCTGTGGAAGAACCTATGTTGCTTTTAGGGAAAGGACTGTTGAATCTGGACCTATGTTTACTCTCTCTAGAATTTGGTATTTGTTGTTGGGAAAGGGGTGTGTGTGTGTGTGTGTGTGTGTGTGTGTGTCCCAGATGACTAGAAATAATAAAGAAGAATATACCAAACTCACATTGGCTGGGATGAATTAACAAGATCAAGACTTAGAATGCTAAATTTCATCCTAGACAGACTTATTCAAAAGTACCGCAGCCTGTTCCATGTACTTTAGAATTAATATCTTAGACTTTGGCTTATATAGTGCTGATGGCTATTTTGTCCCAGAGAGTTTGCAAGTGGAAGAAGAAGAACGACACCTAGAGTAAGAAAAGCCCATGCGAATTCCTCTAAAGATTATAGGGGTGAGTTGGATAATTATGTAGTAGAAGTTTGAAGAAAGGATACTGTCTGTGAAGTGGGGAGACCTTCGCAAAGCTAGGATCTAGAACGTATCTTAGGAGTGATCACTGCAAAATGGTTTGGACACTCTTTCTCGGCCTAAGAGAAAATCTCATTTGGTGTGCAGTTGTCTTTAGTTTTTACAGGGCTTTTCCGTTCAGCAACTTCCAATTCTTCCTTCAAGTCTCAAGTACCTACAGCCTTTCATGGTGATGAAACGCAGAGTAAGAGGAAGGACCATCAGGGGAAATGTTGGTCACTCTGCTTGTGCCCTTTTACTGGGGAAATTCGGAAAAAGTTTCACAGTTAATAATTAGCAGAGAAGGTCACTATGGCTCATAATAAATGGCAAAATGTCTGGCAGAGCTCCACAGGAATAACAATAGACACAAGGCAAATCTGAAATGGGGATGCAAAAGTCTCTTTCCTCTAAACATGCTACAGTCAGATCGCCTTTTAAGGAGATGAGAAAGTAAGAGAGCTCTGAATAAATACAGTAAAAATACAATATTTATATTCTTATGACTTTTTGTCTATTTTTAAAAATCTCAAATCTCAAATGCAGTACTTTGATCTTTAAATGAAAAGATAAAAATATTCAAAGAGGCTTCTCTGCAGTAACTTAACGTCTTAGAATTGTCCTAGGTAAGACACACTGGCCACCTGTGAAGGAATAGTTGTATATGTGGGATGTCCAAACAGAAACTGGGTTTTCGTTGTTGTGCTTGTTGAAATATAAAGTGCCAGCATTGTGATGATTTTATTTTTAGTACATGTCATCTGAAAACCCACCGATGAATGAACATTTGAGCCATGCAAATGTATTTCCATTTGAACTTTTTATTTCTTTCTTACTTCAAGTGACATCAGTTTCACTGCCCTCAATATAAACCATATACATTTCATTCAGAAGGGAAAAAAAATTCATATATGCAATGGCAATTCATATTGTAAAGGAACCAGTAAACCCCTAAAACCTTATTATCTTTATAAATAACTTGATAATCTGCTGTGTGCAGGGCATTAAACATCTCTGTTCTAAACTTGCTTATAATCTAGTTAGGGAGGCAAGAAAAAAAATACTGAGATAAATAATGACGCAAGACAGCATATGCTAAATATATTCATTGAATTTTTTTAAAAACATCCTAAGTAAATTTCTTTCTCTCCTGCAGGGTATAAGGAAGCAGGCTGGGCATTATGAAAGATAAAAAAAAGATTTTTTAAGGTAAAAATGGATCCTTTAAAAAATTTAGTTCATTGGGTAAGACATGGAGAATATGAAGGCAAGGAGTGACTTAGAAGAGAATGAATATGAGAACTAGCTAAATCTAGTGAACTTCAGATTTTAAAGATAGAACACTGATTTTACTGTGCTTCCTTAAAATCCTTGTCATGTCATCATGCTAGAGAATCCTTCACATGTATTCTTGATATGGAGAACAAACCAGATGAATAATGCTGTAACAATGATGGCTAACTTTTTTTTTTTAGTATGACCTACAAACTAGGCACTGTCTTGCACTTGTCATTGCCTCTTTAGCTTTATTTCACACAAGGACTATACATGCTTTCTGCAATTGCAATGCTGCCTCTCTGAGGAGTGCCTTAATTGCTTCGGTGACACAAGACTCCAGAAGGACAGAAGAAAATGTATACAGCATGTTTCCTTCTCAAAGAATCTAAAAACTGCCCAGAGGATGGGAATGGTAAATGAAAAACTCATTTAAAAGAACTTGTCCTAAATTCCTTAAGAATATTGCAAAGCACAGTAGAGGTTAGAGGGATACAAGCTTTGGACTGGAGTAACCATGGAATACTTCAGGAGGAGACAGCAGATGAGTTGGTCTTTGAATGATGGGTAAGGCTGATGCATGGAGTCATAGGAATCATTTCAAGCATAGCATTAGGTTGGTGCAAAAGCATTTGTGATTTTTGCCACTAAAAGTAATTGTGGGTTTTGCCATTAAAAGTAATTACAACATTAGGCCAAAGTTGTAAAGCCTTGAGATATGGGAAGGGAAGGGTCAAGAATGTTTAACAATTTTTATAAGAATTTTGAAGTCAGTCTTTAATTTGAAACTACACATCTGCTATTCACCTTCTGTGCAACCTAACAAATATAATCCCTCCATTTCTTCATCTAGAACGTGGAAAAATACTGATGTAATAATGTTTGACAAAATTAAATGTAATATCCAATCACAGAGCCTGCCACTTGCAAGGGCTTTAAAAATAATAGTAATAAGTTGGTGAGTGAGTTTACTGCTAACAGTCAGGTACTGGCTGAGGAATGTCTATGGACATGGTTTACTGTATAACAATGTCCCTTCAAGAAAATGTTGAGTCTTGATGAGTTATCACACCCTATAATCCTGTGAGCTTTGTTTGTATTGATATGTGTTTGTTCTGTTTTGCAAAAGTGTTACCGTTTACAGCATAGGGCAACTTGAGCCAGTCAGTTTACAAGGCTGGTAAAAATATGTCTCTCATTCTTAGGTGCTCAATGTTCTTTCCTCACATTGGGAAGCAACAGTTGTCTACTTTGGTTAGAATATAGAGCCCAGACATGCAAGGAAGTTATGAAAGATAAGGCTAAAAATGCAGTTTGAAAATAGATTTAAAGAACCTTATGCCAGAGTGACAAATTTTAAATATCACGCTCATCTACTTGCTTGCTCATCTAGATCAATAAATATTTTCAACTTAGCCATCACCTCCTCTATGAAATCCTGATTCTTTTAAGTAAAACTAATCAGTTCCATTTTACGACATGGCTGAACTCTACAAACTCATTGCATTTTACCTTGTTTACATTGTTATATCCTCACCCTGGATGGTGAATTCTGTACATAGACTACCTCTTAGTCATTGTATTTTCATCTATTATGTTCATATGAAATCTGTCACACAATAGGTTCTCAATAAATGCTCCTAAATTTCAGTTGTGCTACTCAACCTGTTTTATTGTTGAATCTCCTAATCATTTGTTGCTAAACTATTAAGATAGATTTTTCGCTTTTCCACAAATCTCAAAATTACACAGGCAGTTCTTGTTCAACATGTAAACTCAGCACACGTGTGCTTTTCCTGAGATTTCTATTGGGTTGGTCACTCCTGTAAAATTATGCCAAAAACATGTTTTTAATGTTATTAAACTCAGACAAAGAAAAGATCAGTAGTTAAGACCATAGTGGATGAGAGATTTCAACAAATTTCTGAAAGATTAAATGCAGCTGGACTAGTGGTGATGATAAAGAATCAGAAGTCCTTTCCTAGAATACAGGTTAAGAGAAAAATAGCAGTGGAGGGAGACACGTACCCTTGAGATGACCCTATAGAGAGAGGATTCAGCGATATCAGAGTGTCCCAAAGTTAGAGATGGGACTGAAAACATGAGAACAGTTGAAGGTCTCCATAGGAAGCAATTTCCTCTCATCTTCACTACTCCCATCTTTCAGATAATAGACACTCATCTGCTGGACAAAAATTCTAGTGTTATTACCTAAATAAATTGAACATACTTTCTGGACAAACTAGGAGAGTTTGAAACAAAGTCTTCTTTATCTCAGCATTTAGTTGTCACTCAAAATGATGTCTGGAACCTAATCAACTCACCCCAAAGCAATCTGACAAGGGCGGCCCTTATGTACAGAAACCCAGTCAACCTTGCCACTGAACTTCTTCTTAAATATAAATAAAAAAACAAGGATAACCAGATATTAAGGTATGCAACAAGATTCTGCAATAAACAGCCATACTTCACTCAAAAGAAACAATGGGGTGAGACTTCAGGCTTCCAGGACATAATACCTTCAAAGACTATGAAGCAATGTCTTCAAAATTCTAAGAGAAAATGTTTTTCAATATAGAATTTTATATACAGGAAAGCTATCAATATTGCATAAGACAGAGTGAAGACATTTTTACACTCTGGTTTCAGAAAACTTATCATGTTGCTTAAGAAATAAATAAAGATGCTTAGGCAGATCAAGATAGTAAAAAAGACCAGAGGAAATACAGGGGGAAAAAAGCCAGGAAGGAAACCCCTTACATGCTGTTTTTACCCTGCACTCCTCCAAATCCATCTTGTCTTCCCGACTCTAGGCCCTGACTGATATACCAAGTGCACAGCCACCTTAGTCCCACCCGAGAGGCAGAGACATAACCTTCCATGAACTTCTTCACCAGCTCACCTCTACACCACCACCTGGAAGCTGGACACGCTGGCTTCTGAAAAGGTCCTGCAAGTTCCAACTTCTTTACCTACGCCGGTGCTTCAGGGAGGGTGGCCTCTGTGTGATTTTCCTACTCCCTTTTCCAGACCTTACTTCCCTAGTTCCTCCCAAAATTGTGTGAATTCTCATTTCTGTAAGGAATGACTTATTCCACATTCAATAATATTCATAATGGATCTGCTTCTCTAATTCAAATTGGATTGACACAGACCCTTTAGGAAGAATATATAAGCCAATCACATGATTTGTCTTTACAGTAAATATTATTTTTAGTCTCATGCTAAACTAGACATTGCTTACTGGTTTTCAGGTTTTAGAATAAACCTGTGGAAAAATCACGAGAGATTGAACTATAGTGTTACAATAGGCATAGATTTCAGTGTTTAGAGATAAAAACTGGGTGAAGAAGGTATAAAGAAGATTGGATCTACTGATGCCTTTGATTTCCAGGGTAAAGAATGAACCAAAGCATGCTTTATGAAGTCGCAGTATGGATTAATGAAGAAACTTGGTGGACAGGTACCTGGAATTATTTGGCAGGAGAAGAAAGCAGAGAAAGGAGGGTAGTGTCATTAAACTAAGTCTTTATTAATAACAAAAAAATAAATAGAAGAAACCCAAAACTGAGGAATCAGGAAATAGCAACACAAAGCATATTATTTCGAGATGTAGGTTTGATTATTGAAAGACTAAATATAGAAATGGTTATCTCTAAAAGATCAATAATTAGCAGGTAAGGTTAGCTCCTTTGGGACAAAATCAGGACACAGGTGTTGGAAGGGATTGAAAAGACTTTTACATTTCCCCACACACCTTTCTGTGGGATCGAATGGTGTATTATATGTGTATTAGTTTGATAGGGCTGCCATAACAAAATACCACAGACTTGGTGGCTTAAACAACGGGAATTTATTTTCTCACAGCTCTAGAGGCTGGAAGTCAAGGTCGAGGTGCTGGTGGGATTCATTCCTCCTGAAGCCTTTCTCCTTGGTTTGCAGATACATTCCTTCTTGCCATGTCTTCACATGGTCTTTCTTCCTTGCCTGCTCATTGCTACTTTTCCTTTTTTTTTTTTTTTTTTAATATATGGAGTCTCGTTCTGTCGCCCAGGCTAGAGTGCAATGGCGAGATCTTGGCTCACTGCAACCTCTGCCTCCTGGGTTCAAGTGATTCTCCTGCCTCAGCCTCCTGAGTAGCTGGGATTACAGGCACCCACCACCACGCCCAGCTACTTTTTGTATTTTTAGTAGAGACAGGGTTTCACCGTGTTGGCCAGACTGGTCTCAAACTCCTGACCTCAAGTGACCCGCTCGCCTCGACCTCCAAATGTGCTGGGATTACAGGCGTGAGCCACCGCGCCCGGCCCCCTTTTCCCCTTTTCACAAGGACACCAGTTCTGTCAGATCAGGGCTCCACCCTTATGATCTCATTTCACCTTAATTACCTTTTCAAAGGCTCCACCTACAAATATAGCCACATTGGAAGTTTGGGCTTCAACATACAGATTTCAGGAGGACACAGTTCAGTCCCTAATGATTCTGTGAGTAGAATTTATTTACAGTAACTAAATAATTTATTTTAATTTTAAAAATGTTTTGAAAAGTTGCCCCTGGAGTATAAGACTGGGTGTGTAGGTGAGACAATGAGCTTTCTCATTTCACCTTAAGCCTTTGTATACTATTTAATTCTTTTAATTGGGTATAAACATTTTAATATACCTAATAAATGAGCCATAAGGAGAGAAAGCTCATTAGCACTGTGATGGCCTCTCCTCATGTGAAACTTCCAAGGCAGCTCCTACTCTCTGGCCTCCCAACTACCACATGAGGGCCACTTATTTCTAAGCTCTAACAATAGCTAGCAAAACCTGTCTTCTGTTATTTTTTGTTTTTTTATTACTTTTTTCTTTTTGTCAATTAGTTTGACAATGTGTTTTCTTCTTTCCCCTCTCTCCCTTAGTATTCTTATACTGTGGATTTCATATGGATATTCTAATGTTTCTCAAAACAGCATAAATTCCTTTAGTACTGGGATGCTACCAGAAAAAACTGGTATTCTTCATAGATTGTAGTGGTTTGCACTTAGGAGGTCCTCCTAAGTAAGTAGCAAAATAAGGAAGAAATCAAGAGGGGAGAAATGACAATGCTAATGAAAATATTTACACAGGATATAATCGCATTTTCCAATTTCTTTTCTGTGTGCTAAAGAAAGCATATACATAAAATGTACTATATTTCATGGCTAGACAACTGACCCTGTGGAGTGAGTAGAGGAGAATAATTTGTAAGGATTATCTAGAGAGACACATAATAAGAAAGCTGAAGTGTGGAACCCAAAATCAGTCATTCAACACTCAGCTGATACAAACAAATAAGAAGCAGATGGGGAGTTAACTCAGAGAAGCAGGGTCAATATTGGTAAAATGCAAAATGAAATCAGCAATAAACTCTAGGGTCTAGTTAAGGCCTAAACAAATCTGCTGTACATTTAGCTCCCGGCCAGATGTTTCTGGAAGAAAAGGGAGGATTCTATGAGGCCTGAGGAGTGGCATAGAGAGATCAAAGACCGGAACCTTCCAGGCCTGGGGGAATTGCTCTGTTCCATTTGAGGGCCTATTTATAATGTAGAAATGTCAACTCCATGTTGTCAGGCTGAGCTGAATGTGTATTTGTAGTATTTGCATTTGAGGAATACTGACACTGTGGTCTTGGTTGATGTTCGTATCAATTTCATTTTAATCCTAAATTCATAGAAGGCAGAGATGAATGCATACTTTATTAAGGGGAGGCTTTATTTCAAATTTAAATATTTATAGTATTTGTCAGTTCAGTGCACATTGAAGACATTGATCTGACTTCAAAAGTCTATCACAGAAACCGAACTGACTGCTGAGAACATGTTTATCCTTAACACAACACAAAGAATAATACTACACTGTCATTGTTTGGTCGTTCTGTGGGTATAAACGGCATTAATTGTATTTGAGTCCATTTCAAAACAATTATTGCAGTTTCAAGCTACCAATCAAATATTCAAGGTCACTTCTTAAAGTCTGCCATTAAATAGATATTTAACAAGATCAGTAATAAGAGCTGTGAGGAAAGAAGCTGCTGCCCTCAAAAATCTCATGATCTACACAGTCAAGTTTCCCACATATTTTAAAATTATGTATTAATACCAAGAACACTGCAAGCTACCTTAGAAAAGAATAAAATACTAACCAACTGGTTATCTTGCCTCCATCACCATGCTGACTTTTACTGTGATTTAAGATGAATTCAGAAATAATGTATAAGAAACAGAAAGAAAAATCAAAAAACTTAAACTTTTTTCTTCAAATATACAATTCAAGTGGTACTGCTCTAGATCAAGCTTAAAGATGGTGCAAAATGTTTTCCTTTACATTCCTGAAAGAGAATTCTTTGTAGTTTCTTTGTCTTTCTCTCTCTCTCTCCCTCTCTCTCTCTCTCTCTGTGTGTGTGTGTGTGTGTGTGTGTGTGTGTGTGTTTGTGTGTGTTGGTTATTAGCTATCCATAAACTGGGTACATATTAGATAATGTGTTCAATGTAAACTAAACTTTTAAACCACCAGAACAAAACTTGAGTGTCCTGAGTGTGACATATTAAAGTATTGTTATGCCAAAAAATATTTGTATTCTAAGGCTCCAATACCCCCCAATTTTCTGTAGCCCTGGGGGTCCAAAAGATATGTTATTTTCTGAGTTTCACCCCCCAGCAGGCAGGCCCCTGGGCTTCCTAAAAACCCACTACTGAGTTGCTTCTCCAACTATCCTGCAGAGGGTGATGGCTCACTTGCAGTCCCAGTCCACTCCACAATGGAACCCCGCTTGTCTGGTTTTCTGCAGAGCCAGGACCTTCCTGGGGGAAGGGCTTTTAAGGAATACCTTCCCCCTCCCTTAGGACCAAGGTTGTTGGATATTAGGTTTGTCAATTTATATAACTAGGGTCAACCGAGGTTCTCCGCGCATAAGGGTAAGTAAGCACTGTGATTGGGCAGCTGTACCTGCAATACTTACCGTGTCAGCCATACACTGTGCCAGAAACATCCTACTTCATCTGGCCTTTCAGACCTTCATCTGGATCTCTGGTCGTCACAGCAGACTCATCCTGCTTTGCTTTGTTCAAGTAATTTTATTTCAAAGTATTCACTGCCTTTTTCTGAAATCCTAGTCCATCTGAGAAGCTTTTTTTAAAAATTGCATCTTATTATAGAGAAAGAGTTGCAATCGTAAGCCCTTTCATCTCAGAAAACCCTTGTATTCCTATACAAATGTGACTCGCTTCACCACCACCAATTCCACACACACACACACACACACGTTTCATACACCAGGAGGCTTCATCAGTGAAGGACTTGATGAAGTCACTGAAGATTTTTCAGAAAGATGCAATAGCTTAATTAAAATTAGAAAGTTAAAAATATTGACTTGGTTATAGATACTACATTTTAAAGGAATTAATCAATCATATGAATTGATTCCCCAAGAACCTGCTAAAAAGGCCGAATTTTTAATTTTGGGAGAGAAAAAAAGTCCACCAACTACCTTTAGTATTGTAATTCTCTTTACCCTATTTATTCAAGTAGACAGACTTAATTCATCGGGAGAACCCGCTCCCGATGTTTAACGTGGCTTCTTTTCTATTTCCTAAGTGTCTTGGCTGGGTTGAGAAATAAAGGGAAAGAGCACAAGAGAGAGAAATTTAAAGCTGGGTGTCCGGGGGAGACATCACACGTCGGCAGGTTCCGTGATGCTCCCTGAGCTGTAAAACCAGCAAGTTTTTATTAGCGATTTTCAAAAGGGGAGGGAGTGCACGAATAGGGTGTGGGTCACAGAGATCACATACTTCACAAGGCAATAAAATATCACAAAGCAAATGGAGGCAGAGTGAGATCACAGGACCACCGGATGAGGCGAAATTCAAATTGCTAATGAAGTTTCCGGCACGCATTGTCGTTGATAACATCTTACCCGGAAACAGGGTTTGAGAGCAGACAACGTGTCTGACCAAAATTTATTAGGTGGGAATTTCCCTCCTCCTAATAAGCCTGGGAGCACTACAGGAGACCAGGGCTTATTTCATCCCTTTGGCTTCGACCATAAAAGGCAGGACGCATTAAGGGGGCTGTCTATAAGCCTACCTTCAGCATGCATTCTCTTTCTCAGGGATATTCCTTGCTGAGAAAAAGAATTCAGCGATATTTCTCTTATTTGCTTTTGAAAGAGGAGAAATATAGCTCTGTTCCGTCCAGCTCATCGGCGGCCAGTTCAAAGTTACCTCTCTTATTCCCTGAACATCGCTGTTATCCTGTTCTTTTTTTAAGATGCCCAGATTTCACATTGTTCAAACACACATGCTCTACAAATAATTTGTGCAGTTGACACAATCGCAGGGCCCTGAGGCGATATTCATCCTCCTCAGTTTACAACGAAGATGACAGGATTAAGAGATTAAAGATATGCATAGGAAATCACAAGGATATTGATTGGAGAAGTGATAAGTGTCCATGAAATTCTCACAATTTATGTTCAGAGATTGCAGTAAATACAGGCATAAGAAATTATAAAAGTATTAATTTGGGGAACAAATAAATGTCCATGAAATCTTCACAATTTATGTTCTTCTGCCACGGCTTCAGCTGGTCCCTCCGTTCGGGGTCCCTGACTTCCCACAACATTAATTGAAGATGCCCAGAAAAGCTTTCCAAACACAAATCTAACTGCTCTGAGAACTCCTCCATGTACTTCAGAAATGCTTTATTCTGTTTTCTCATATTGCTCCCATGTCTTAAGCACAAGTGTGTCTCATGTTCTCCTTGGTACTTGCAGTAGATCAAAGACTACCACTAGGGCCTGCCCTTGAGAGGTAGCCTTCCACTGAGAGGTGGCATCTGATTCCACTTCCCTTGAATTTGGGATGACCTTAATTACTTGCTTGAACACTAAAATATGGCAGAAGTGTTTTTCTGAGACTTCCGAGATTTGGTCATAAGAATCTTCTGCCCATTTCTTAGAACGTTCACTCTGGGGGAAGCTAGCCACCCCATGAGGCAAGCTTGTCCAACGCATGGCCCAGGATGGCTTTGAATGTGGCCCAATATAATTTCATAAATTTTCTTAAAACATTCTGAGATTATTTTGCTTTTTTTTTTTTTTTTTAGCTCATTGGCTATCGTTAGTGTTAGTGTATTTTAAGTGGCCCAATACAATTCTCCTTCCACTGTGGCCCAGAGAAGCCAAAAGATTGCAAAAGATTGGACACCCTTGCAGCATAGATTCCAACCTTCATGAGATTAGCTGTTAGGAAGCCTAAGCCTGCCAGGCAGAAGGAAGAATGTGGAACGAAAGATCACCAGCCAGGCCGGGCGCGGTGGCTCACGCCTGTAATCCCAGTGCTTTGGGAGGCCCAGGCGGGTGGATCACGAGGTCAGGAGATCCAGACCATCCTGGCTAACATGGTGAAACCCCATCTCTACTAAAAATACAAAAAAATTAGCCGGGCGTGGTGGGAGGCACCTGTGGTCCCAGACACTTGGGAGTCTGAGGCAGGAGAATGGCGGGAACCCGGGGGGCAGAGCTTGCAGTGAGCTGAGATCGTACCACTCACTGCAGCCTGGGCCACAGAGCAAGACTCTGTCAAAAAAAGGGAGGGAGGGAGGGAGGGAAGGAGGGAAGGAAGGAAGGAAGGAAGGAAGGAAGGAAGGAAGGAGGGAGGGAGGGAGGGAGGGAGGGAGGGAGGGAGGGAGGGAAGGAAGGAAGGAAGGAAGGAAGGAAGGAAGGAAGGAAGGAAGGAAGGAAGGAAGGAAGGAAGGAAGGAAGGAAATGAAAGGATGGATCCCCAGTCAGCCCCAGCTCTCAGCCACTGGAGCCAGGAGTCAGACATGCACATAAAAACTACCTTGACCTCCAGCCCCAGGACATCCAACCTGGAGAAGGCCAAGGAGCCCAGTCGACAGCCAGAATCAAAGATTCATAATGTTGCCACAAATATCCAATTTGAATCGCTAATGTCTTTCTTTCCTGTGGCTTTAATAACAAATTACTCCAAACGAGGAAGATTAACACAATAGAAATGTATTCTTTCACAGTTCTGGAGGCCTTAAATTTGAAAGGAGTATCACTGAGATGAAATTAAGGTGTCAACACAGCCTCACTCTCTCCTTCTAGAGGCTGAAAAGGAGAATCCATTCTTTGCCTCTTTCGGATTTGGATGGCTACTAGCACTTCCTGGCATACAATCACATCATTCCAATTTCTGCCTCCATCTACACAGCAAATTCTTTTCTATGTGGGTCAGTATGTAATCTCCTTCCACACTTTTCTAAAAGGACCCACATAATTACATTTAGTGCCCATCCATATAATCCAGAATAATCTCCTCATCTAAAAATTCTTCTCTTAGTCACTTCTTTGGCCTTATAAATTAATACTTACAGATTCTAGAGATTGGGGCTTGGTATATCTTGGGGACATTTTTCTATCTACCACTAAATACATTATATCCTTTATTCTTATTTACATCATCCATAGCAAAAATTCTTAGACTTCCAATTCATTCTTCTTTTCTTATACTCTAATTGGTATAAGATTCTATATCTGTCCCCTCACTTTTGTTTTTTTCTCCTAACCTTCACAACATCTACCACCTTCCCTACTACCTTCACACAAATCATTGTCAGTTTTCACCCTGCGTTTGGTCTTTGTTTTCAACATTCCATTTACCTTTTTGCTCTGATGCAAACACGACAGTCTATGAAGAACATTGTTTCTCTGCAGTCTTCTTAAGTGGCCACTGATTTTTCTCCCTTTCTCATGCCACTGGGAGTGGAAGTGCATGGATATCTTTCTTGTTCTCCTTTGCCACTTTTAAATCATTTTTTCTCCTTCCCTAAAATTCTTCTTGTTGAATCATCTTACCATATCACCCACCACCATTCATATTGCTGATATTATAAACTTCAGTTTTTTATTTATGTCTTTAATACTATTTTAGTCTTAAACCTTGGCATTTTCAACATATACAGATATGATCTTTTCAACACGCTGGCTTCTCAACCCCGTTAGTAAATGACCTTGTCTTCCACTTTTTCAGATATACACTTTAATAGTCATAACCTTAACTTTGTTGTTACTAATAAATACAACTTTTTCATAATCTCAATTGCATGAATTCCATTCTTTCACCATTATGCCTTCTTTTTTAAGTCATTCGATGACTTTGCTCTCACAATTCTCTTCTCTCTTCTCCTCATCAGTTTTCTTTCTCTACTGGATCATCCATCATTATGCAAACATATAGTTAGTTCCCTCATCTTAAACAAACAAACATTCTCTTTCCTTACTTCTCACTCATAAAATTAAAATATTTCTGACATTATTGTGGTAAAAAAGACACTTAGTGTTCAATCAAATGGAAATATAAGATCTAGCCTTAACTTGACCAATTCTCCAAAACTATAATTATTGATAACAAATTCTACTACAAGTTTTTTCTGTATAATCATAGAGAAGCAAAAGGCTTAAAGAAAGAAAAAAATAATTTTTATGTATATGTACAATGCAGATTGGTGCTTAGAATATTATGTGTAATCTGTTGTCTCATTCTTTCTACCCAGAACCTTTCATATAATGAACAACAACAACAACTGGTAGCGCATTGATTGTTCCAAATGTAAAGCAAATACTTTTCTTTTCTTTTGTATATTTTCTTGGTGAAAGGGTAAAGGGGCCTTTAAGAAAGAGGCATGTTGAAAAGCAACCCTTGAATATAAATGTAAATTACAACATTCCCATAAATTGTAACGTATCATTATCTTGCCCATTCTTTAAAGAAAGAAAAACAAGACTAATAATCATGCAGTTACATATTAGAATAGTTTCGGGTTTTTTCATTAGACTATTATGTTCATTTATTTATAAATCAAGATGTTTAGCACCAAGGTGACCCTTTCTGACCTTTTAGATGCCCTACTGTGAAAATTGCTTCTCATTATTGCTCAACTCTATTGTCAGTAGGCTACTCCTGTCTGTATCTTTATATTGCCGTCTTTCTGTATTTGGATAATATAAATCTTGCCTCATTTCTTTACTTCCTTGAGTCAGTTGTTTTCTAGTCAGATGCCAAATAATTCCTCAGTATTTCTAATTGAATAGCAAATGGGAAGATGAAGTCTAATGTTCATTCCTTCCATAATAGTCTTCATCACAGAACAGAATATCATATGGACATTGGATGCTTCTTAATTCACAACTCTGGTCCATTAGTGCCAGGATTGAAATCTCTTTATATACATTAAATCTTTCTCCTTCAGTAATATGTGATGTTTAGCCAATCTGTCAAAGTATTTCTTTTATCACATTTTCACTGTCTACTTTTGTACAAGATCTCATTGTCAAGCTGCATTTTATTGATGCAAAGAAATTTTATATGCAATTTCCATTCTATTAACTATTCCAAAGGATAATACATCTTCTAATGGTGCTGAACAGTAAACTACAGCCAGTTCTGAGCGGCTGTCTGATGTTTTGTTCAGCTGTCTTTTGACCCTTTCTGACATTTCAGCCATTTTTTGGAGGTGTTGAGGGGCTTTTACTATTTACCTAAGAAAATACTTAACTAGTTATAACTTGTTTGAATGAAGAAGTAGCTGTTATGTTTCAAATTATTTGTTATAAACAATGATACTTTCAAATAAAATTTCAGTGGCTAATTCAAATATGGTGAATGTGAAATATCTGTGCTTATTATCAAACTTGTTGTACATAAAAATGCTATAGATATTGTTAAAAAAATAAAGTACACTGTTATTTAATACTAATGTCTTAGCTTCAAAACCAGAGTCCTGTGTTTTTAAATTAACACCTCAAAATGATACATAGATCTGTGTGGGCAAATTACTTACCCAGCCGGGTCTCTGTAGCTACATCATAGGGTTATTTTAAGGGAAAAATTGGTTAAGGTATGTAAAGCTGTAAGCCTGGAACACTGTAGGACCATCCAGTGACATTGTATTTATTATCAGTAACTTAAAATCTAGGACATGAAACCCTAACTCTGTCCTTCACAAGGGCAGTGTGAGCAGCATTTTAATGGCTCCTAGTATTATTCTTTGTGATTGTCCTTCCTATTAGACCAGTTTTTATGATGGTATTGATTCATCCTGGGATGAGTAGTATTGTTAGCATGAGCATCTAGGCCACACAGGCTGTGACCATGCAATTGTCTTTGTCCAAAAGGGAATTTCTTGGTTTCTACTATAATTCCTTCCATATGCATTTCTGCTCAGATTTCTGAGGGAGAACGACTTGCATACAGATTGGGCCAACATTTTATATTATTTAAGGTAAATTTCTAATAGTACCATCTTATAATGCCTTAAATATATGTTTGATCACTCAAGTATTTTTTCCTTGAAAATAAAACTAAAACCTCAAATTGCATAACATTATAGTTTTCATCCAGGCAGTGCAAACATTTTATTGACTTTGGCTGCTGCCACGAAATAACTAAATGTAAATGTATATTACCTTTTTTTAAACAAAGGTAAGTTAAAGGTTAAATGAGCTTATTCCTAAATAAATAGGTTTTATAGTTTTAGATCTCAAATCATCTACCTAAATTTAGTTTAATAATTGCAAATACATCCAAGGTATATTTGAGAATTTGTTATTTCTTTGTATTACTGCCAAAATTTCAGTTTGTAGTTTCTGACATCACTAACACCTAAAACAGTGTGATACATGGAGTTGGGATGTAGCTAGAAATAACAGAAGAAAATTAAATCACTTACACAGGCAATCCTGAGGTCCATTTACATTTGAAAAATAAAACCCTTTACCAGCACACTTCTGAAATCACTAAATGACCTTGCAGAGCTAAACCTTTTGAAAGAGAAAATGAATAAGAAGATGGGGAAAGAGAAAGCATAAGAGAAAAAGATGAGAGAATTTCCAGTGAATCAATAAACACAATAAGAGCCAAGAACAAAATGCACTTCGAAGAGCCATTTTGAGATTGAGATTAAGAAACTGCCTATAAACAAAAATGAGTTTTCCAAAGATTGAAAATATAAAACGTCTGATTTATTTCTTCACCATATCTAATATGTCTGGTGCTGTAAAGACAAAGCTTACAATCTAAAACAGAAATTTCATGTTTGAAAAGGAAGTTAACAACTAACTAGTTCAGACTCTTGAAAAATGAGAAATGTAATTATTAAAAATTGAAATCACTTGCACAGGCTGTGAAGCTGTTGTTTATCAATTCTGTAAGATTCTCTCTCCATGGCTTCCCTCCTCCTAACTTTCAGTGTGGTCACCTATTCACAGCAATGGCACTGTGATGGTTAATACTGAGTGTCAACTTGATTGGACTGAAGGATACAAAGTATTGATCCTGGGTGTGTCTGTGAGGATGTTGCCAAAGGAGATTAATATTTGAATCAGTGGGCTGGGGAAGGCAGTCTCACCCTTAATCTGGGTGGGCAAAATCTAATCAGCTGCTAACACATCTAGAAAATAAGAGGCAAAGAATGTGAAAAGAGAGACTGGCCTAGCCTCCCAGCCTCCGTCTTTCTCCATGCTGGATGCTTCTTCCTGCCTTTGAACTTTGGACTCCAAGTTCTCCAGTTTTGGGACTCAGACTGGCTCTCCTTGCTCCTCAGCCTGCACACAGCCTATTGTGGGACCTTGTGATCGTGTGACTCAATACTTAATAAACTCCCCTTTATATATATACACACACACATATATATTATATATACTTATATATAAATATATACTATTTACTTATTAAATATATACTTATGTATGTATTATATAAATTATATATTATATAAATTATATATATTTATTATATAGATATTTATTTATATATTTATTTCATATATATATTCCATTAGTTATGTCCCTCTAGAGAACCCTGAATACAGGCACATTGCCCTGAACAGAGTAATGATCCAGAAATGACCCATAGGTGACCAATCAGGTTCCTTTTTTGGTCTTTCACTTTGAACATTGAGAAAAGAGAGGTTGTAATCTAAAGGAAAAAAAGGTGACTTGGAGCTATAAATAACTGTGAATCTCCAGCCACGGGAGAAAACCAACCTCCAGTAAAATGTTAAGGGCAGCACAATTTATTATTATTATATTTAGCCCTTGAGTCCTGCTATGTTTGAAGTCAGATCCAACTCTGGACGTGCAAGTGAGAAAATCCCTTATTTCTACTGTGATTTGTACAAACTGATTTCCATCACTTGTAACCAAAAGCGATCTGCCTAATGTGGTATCTGTACTATAATGTGTATCCTTCAGAAGTACGGTGTGGCAGCATTTTTGTAGCTACTGCAGGGATGAAAAATATCTTTCTTTCCCATCACTATGTTCATGGCTGAGGCCTCAAGAGATTAACAAGACAAAAGCATATAAATTTATTTAATATGGGTTTTATATGACACAGGAGCCTTCAGAAAGGAAGACCCAATGAAATAGGTAAATTTGCATATTTTCGTCCTTAGGTTTGATGAAGAATGGAAAGTCATAGAGAAATATAATTGAAGGACAAAAGGATATGACCGAATGGTTATAAATTGAGGTGGGGGGGTAGAATTAGCAAGGCCTGTTTATTCAGATTCTTCTCTGTTTCCCAGTATCTTCAGAGATAAGGACGCCCCTCTCCTCTAGTTCTAGGGAAGGTACTTCTCAGATGAAAGTCTTATGACCTGCTTCAGAGGAGAAGGAAGACGGAAGGTGAGAGCGACCTTCCTGATCCTGCTGTTTTCTTAAATGCCAAGGTGCCATATTTTGGGGTAGTGTGACCTGAATTTCATAGCAGTAAATATAATTTTATCGTTATCTTTTTTTTAATTCATTTTATAATTGTATTGATCTACCTGGGATAAACATGTGCCCATCTAAGTCTATCCAGAGGCAGTCTCAGAACCTAAATCTCATGAAGGCATTGTGCTTTCTCTGTAAATACTCTCTTTTTTATATATCTTAGATTTAGAAATTTGTTCAGTATTCTTCCTAGTCAATCACAAAGCTAAAACAAAGAATTAAAATCCTTGCTATGTGCTAGGTTTTAGGGGATAGACAATTTATGTGGGTGTTTGGTTAATAATGTTAATAACAAACTTATTGTATTAGTTGATAATATCCACTTTAGAGATAGAATAACAGGATTAAACAAGTGAAAAAGTTGGAATTTAAACCTGAAGATGGGGGAATAAGATTTTCTAGCACTCATTCTATTATGTAAACATCCATTTGAAAGAACTATTCATGCCTGAAAATACTTTTACAAGAGTTACAGAATCCAGGTGAGGTATTACAGTGCCTGAGTATAGCAGATAAATAATAAAAGGTGCATGGAAGAGGATAGCAAGGACAGGTTCACAACACCCACATTAACCCTTTGCCAAGCCTGAGCAGCACAACTCAAGAAAAAAATACTCTACATGGGGAAGGAGAGTGAACCAAGAACAGTTCTGTGATGAACACCAGCTGTGCAACCTCATGCCAAGCCAGCTTCCACAGCCTCAGGCTCCAGGCTAGCCATCATAGACTAAGGCTTCAGGCCTTCCCGAGGCTTTAGGCCCACCCCAGTCCACGGCCAGTTCCAGTGGACTGCAGCTCCACAGTGTCATCCAAAGTACTTAGCCAGTAACTGTGGACCCAGGCCTTCAAGCCAGCATCCAGGCTCCAATAGATCCAGGCTCCAGGCCCAACCCAATAGACTCTGGTGCTGTGCTTGCCCCCATATTTCCAGTTTTATGGACTGAAGCTCTGTGTCTGCGTCAGTAGCAGGCCATCCCCAGTAGATTCAAATTGCGGGCCTTTCCCCATAGACTGAGGTACCATGTCCATCTCTATATGAGTTCTGCCCCCATAGACTCAAGCTCACAGGCCCAGTGCCATGACAGCCCCTATGCACATAGGCTCCAGGAATTCCCAGTGGACCCAGGCTCCAAGCCATTTACCTGTTTACCTAAGCACTAGGTCAGTCTGCTTGAGGACCCCACCCAACAACCCTGCCAGGGAGCCCACTCAGAATTTCTGGACAAACTGATTGGTGAGGGGCTTTCTTGGCCAAAACCAGACTGTAAGACTGGAATAGGTGCCTGCTTCTTCAAATACACAAACACCAATGCAAGACCACAAGGATCATGAATAATTATAGAAATATGTCACCAGCAAATAACAATATAAAATACCAGTAACTGACAATAAGGAAATGGAAACCTGTAAACCTCCTGACAAATAATTCATGATAACCACCTAAAAGAAGCTCAATGAACTACAAGAAAGTACAGATCAACAATTAAGCAAAAATCAGAAAAACAGTATGCAAATGAATGAGAAGTTTAGCAAAAAGACAGAAACCATTAAAAGAAGAAACGAAAATCTGGACCTAAGGAATGCAATGATTGAATATACAAATTTCCTGGAAAACTTCAACAGTAGACTCAATCAAACAGAGGGAAAAATGAGTAGTTTGAAGACAGGTCATTTGAAATTGCTCCATCTGAGGAACAGAAGGAAAGAAAAATGAAAAATGCTTATATGAGTTATGGAAGACTGTAGAATGAGCCAATATATATACTGTGGATATCACTGAAAGAGCAGAGAAAGAAAAGAAAAATGAGGAGGAAAGTTTATTTAAAGAAATAGTGAAAGAAAACTCCCTGAATCTGATGAGAAAAATGAACATCCCCATTCATGAAGTACAAAGAACCCCAAATAAAGAAACTATACAGAGATCTTCATGAGACATATTAAACCATTCTCAAAAGTCAAAAACAAAGCGAGAATTCTGAAAGCAATAAGAGAAAAAGCAATTTATCACACACAAAGGAAACTCTCTTATCACAATTAGCACATTTCTCAACAGAAATCACAGAGGCCAGGAGAGAGTGAAATAATACGCAGACAATCCCAACTTAAGATGGTTTGACTTCTTTTATTTTTAATTTACAATGTTGCAAAAGTGATATGCGTTCCTTAGAAATCATACTTAAGTATGCATGAAACCATTCTGTTTTTCATTTTCAGTACAGTATTCAATAAAGTACATGAGATATTAAATACATTATTATAAGACAGGCTTTGTGTTAGATAATTTCATCCAGTTGGAGGTTAATCTGATAGATTGTAAGCATGTGTAAGGTAGGCTAAACTAAGATATAATATTCAGTAAGTTAGGCATATTAAATGATTTTTGACTTATGGCATTCTCAATTTATTATGGGTTTATCAAAATATAACTGCATTGTAAGTTGAGTAACATCCATACTTAAGTGCTGAAAGAAAAAACTGCAACCAAGAATACCAAAGCTGGCAAAAATGCCATTTAGAAACGAAGAAGAGATAGGAACTTTCCCAGACAAACCAAAACTGTAGGAGTTCAGCAACTCTAGTCCCACCTTACAATAAATGCCAAGGGAGATCTTCAAGTTGAAATAAATGGATACTAATGAACAGCATGAAAACATATAAAAGTATAAACCTCACTGTACAAGCAAGCATGTAGTCAGACTATGAATACACTATATGTATTGGTAGTGCACAAATCACTTTTAACTCTCGGATGAAAGTTAGGAAAGTATTTTAATAATCTGTCATTAAGATTTGTTAGTAAAGGTATCATATATGATATACATACATTGTGAATCCATAACACAAAATATGGCAGGGGAGGAGAAGTTAATTTGTAGAAGTTTTGTATACAGTTGAAGCTAAGTTTTTATCAGATTAAAGTGAAATTTTATAACTACAATTTATGTAAGCCTTATGGTAACCGCAAAAAAAAACCTGTAGTAGATACAGAAAAGATAAAGTAATCAAAGTGTACCGCTGCAAAATTTATCAAATCACAAAAGTCAGCAAGAAAAAGAAGAACAGAATAGACAAACTAAAAAATCATCAGAAAAAAATAACAAAATTATAATATTAAGTTCTTATCTATTACTAATTGCATTAAATGTAACTAGTTCAAATTCTCCAATCAAAAAATATAATGGCCAAATAAATTTTTAAAAATCTATTGGAAGGGTGCGGTGGCTCACGCCTGCAATCCCAGCACTTTGGGAGGTTGAGGCAAGCAGATGACTTGAAGTCAGGAGTTTGAGACCAGCCTGATCAACATGGTGAAACCCCACCTCTACTAAAAACACAAAAAAATTAGCCAGGCGTTGGGATGTGCACCTGTAGTCCCAGCTACTCAGGAGGCTGAGGCAGGAGAATCACTTGAATCCAGGAGGCAGAGGTTGCAGTGAGCCAAGAGCGCATCACTGCATTCCAGAATGGGTGACAGAGTGAGACTCTGTCTCCAAAAAAAAAAAAAAAAATCCAACTATCTACTGCCTACAAGAAACTCATTGTAAGCCTAAGAATACACATAGGTTAAAAATAAAAGGATGGAGAAAGTTAGCTCATACAAATGATAATGAAAAGAGACCGGGGAAGCTGTATTATATCAGATAAAATAAACTTTTAGTTGAAAACCATCACAAGAGAACAACAATGTCACTACATAATGACAAAAGGTCATTTTATCAAGAGGATAAGACAATTGTAAATACATATGAATCCAACACTGCAGTTCATAAATATAAAGCAAATATTAAAGACCCTGAAGGGAGAAATAGGCAGTAATATAATAGCAGGGGACTTCAATATTCTACAATTAACAATTAATAGAACATCCATAGGGTAAATTAATAACAAGGAAACAGAGGACTCGGATAACTCTGTAGATTAAATGAGCCTAACAGACCCACACAGAGCCTTCCACCCAACAACAACAGAATACACATTTGGAATAAAATCAAGGATCTTTTAGGACCACAGAGGTATGAAACTAGAAATCAAAACCATGAAAAAAAATGGAAAACTTCATAAATATGTGGAAATTAAACAATACATTCATAAACAGCCAATGGGTCAAAGAAGAAATTTAAAAATATCTCAGACAAATAAAAGAAGAAACAATACACCAAAACTATGAGATGCAGCAAAAGCAGTTCAAAGAGGGAAGTTTATAACACTAAGTGCTTGCATTAAGTGAAAAGAAATATCTCAAATGAACAATCTAACTTTAACTCTAGGAAACAGAAGAAGGAGGAAAACTAAGCCCACTGTCAGCAGAAGAACCAAATAAAGCTCAGAATGGAAATAAATGAAATAGGAAAGCAATAGAAAATATTCATAAAAGTAAAAATTTATATTTTGTAAAGATAAAATTGACAAAACTTTAGCTAGACTAAGAAAAAAAGAGAGAAGACTCAAATAAATTAAAAAAATTATAAATAAAAGAGGATACATTACAACTAATATCACAGAAATACAAAATACCCTGAGACTACTATGAAGAATTATACACAAATAAATCAGATAACCCAGAAGAAATGGATAAAGTCCTAGAAACGTAATACCAACTAAGATTGAATAACAAAGAAATTAAAATTCTGAACAGACCAATAACAAGGAGATTGAATCAGTATTCAAAACCTCCTTTACAAAGAAAAGGCTGGGATCTGGTGGTTTCACTGATGAATTCCACCAAACATAAATCCTTGAACTCTTCCAAAAAAATTAGGGAACACTTTCAGGCTCATTTTATAAGGCCAATGTTATCATGATATCAAAGCCTAAGGATACCACAATAAAAGAAAATTATAGGCTAATATCTCTAAAGAATATACATGCAAAAATACTCAGTAAAATACTAGCTAACCATACACAATAATCAAGTGTGATTTATCCCTGAGATACAATGATGGTTCAATAGACAAAACATTGAGAATGAAAAATAAAAATCATATCATATCCATAGATGCACAAAAAAGATTTGACATAATTCAGTGTCTTTTTATAATAAAAACTCTAAATAAATTTGGTATAGATGGAAAGTATTAATACCTCAATATAATGAAGACCATATATCACAAGCCCACAGCTAATGTCATATTTAATTGTGAAAATCTGAAATATATTTCTCTAAGATAAGAAAAAAGGCCAATCTTAACACTTTCATTCAACATAGTATTGGAAGTCCTAGCCAGAGCAATTAGTCAAGAAGAAGAAATGGAAAGCATCTAAATAAGTAAGAGAGAAGTAAAAATTTTTTATTTTTATCTTTGGAGATGACAAGATCATACATGTGGAAACCCTAAAGACTTCACATATACACACACAAAAAACTCAGAACTAATAAAAAGAATTTGGTACAGTTTCAGAATTCAAAATTAACATACAATGTTAATTGTGTTACTATAAACTAACAAGAAACTCTCCAAAAAAGACATTAAGAAAACAATCCCATTTACAACAGCGTAGAAAGGAATACAATCTTTAGGAATAAATTTAACCACGGAAGCAAAGTATTTGCACACTGAAAACTATAAAATGCTGATGAAAGAAGGCACAAATAACTGTTAAGACATCATATGTTCAGGAATTTGAAGAATCAATACTGTTATAATAATCATACTAACCCAAATGATCTATAAATTCAGTATAATCCATATCAAAATTTTAAAGACATTTTTCAAAGAAATGAGAAAAAGCAATCCTAAATGTCCTACAGAACCACAAAAGACTCCAAATAATGAAAGCAATTTTAAGCTAAAAGAGCAAATCTAAAGAAATCACACTTTCAGCGGGGCACGGTAGCTCATGTCTGTAATCCCAGCACTTTGGGAGGCCGAGGCGGGTAGATCATGAGGTCGGGAGATCGAGACCATCCTGGCTAACACGGTAAAACCCTGTCTCTACTAAAAATACAAAAAATTAGCCGAGCGTGGTGGCCGCGCTTGTGGTCCCAGCTCCTAGGGAGGCTGAGGCAGGAGAATGGCGGGAACCCGGGGGGCAGAGCTTGCAGTGAGCCAAGATGGCGCCACTCACTCCAGCCTGGGCGACAGAGCGAGACTCCGTCTCAAAAAAAAAAATAAATAAAAAGAAAAGAAAAGGAAAAGAAATCACACTTTCTAATTTTCAAGTGCATGACAAAGCTACAGCAAACAGAGTAGTCTGGTACTGGCATACAAAGAAACATACAGACAAATGGAACAGAATGGAGAGCCAAGAAATAAATCAGCACATTTACAGTCAATAGATATTCAAGTGTCCAAGAAGCTGAGAGAACCACTACTCTCTTCAACGCTGTCAGACAGGGACATTTACATCTGCAGAGGTTTCTGCTGCCTTTTGTTTGGCTATGCCCTGTCCCCAGAGGTAGAGTCTACAGAGGCAGGCAGGCCTCTTTTAGCTGCAGTGGATTCCACCCAGTTCGAGCTTCCCAGTCACTTTGTTTACCTATTCAAGCCTCAGCAATGGTGGGCACCCCTTTCCCAGCCTTGCTGTCACCTTGCAGTTAGATCTCAGACTGCTGAGCTAGCAATGAGGGAGGCTCTGTGGTCATGGGACCCTCTGAGCTAGGCGCAGGATATAATCTCCTGGTGTGCCATTTGGTAAGACCCTTGGAAAAGCACAGTATTAGGGTGGGAGTGACCCAATTTTCCAGGTGTTGTGTGTCACAGTTTCCCTTGGCTAGGAAAGGGAATTCCCTTATCCTTTGCACTTCCTAGGTGAAGTGATGCCTCACCCTGCTTTGGCTCTCTCTTGGTGGGCTGCACCCACTGTCCTGCACCCACTGTCCAAAATGCCCCAGTGAGATGAACCGGGTACTTCAGTTGGAAATGCAGAAATCACCTGTCTTCTGTGTCGCTCATGCTGGCAGCTGTAGCCTGGAGCTTTCCCTATTTGGCCATCTTGGAACCGCCCTCATCGCCTACAGTTTTATCTACATTTGTTTTTCCTTCCATCTTATCTGTAAGCTGCTTTAAAATTCTCTGACATTATGTCTTTTTTTTTTTTTTTTTTTTTTTTGAGACAGAGTCTTGCTCTGTCACCCAGGTTGGAGTGCAGTGGCATGACCTCGGCTCACTGCAACCTCCATCTCCTGGGTTCAAGTGATTGTCATGCCTCAGCCTTCCAAGTAGCTGCGGTTATAAGCATGCAACACTACGCCCAGCTATTTTTTCTATTTTTAATTGAGATGGGGTTTTTCTGTGTTGGCCAAGCTGGTCTTGAACTCTGACATCAAGTGATCCACTTGAAGGTCATCCTGGGTCTATCTACACCTCAATCTCCCAAAGGGCTATGATTACAGGCATGAGCCATGGCACCTGGACACCTACATTAGGTATTTTATTAAATGAGATAAAACAGTGTCATACACTTAAACAGTGGCATAGTTCCATTTTATCTTCTAAAATCCTGTATTAACACCAGTCTCTTTCAAAAATTTTATTCTATTCTCTTGATAATCTACAAATCACATTCTGCTGACACAGGTTTACAGGATATGCTAAACTATGTATGAACTGTTTTAGAAACCTCCTCTTATATTCATCTCCTAGTGAAATCTACTGATTTGTTTATTTCATTAAATTTACATTCATTCAAACGTTTATATATATAAAACCAAATATATACATGTTTCTCTGTGTGTGTGTGTGTGTGTATGTGTGTTATATGTGTGTGTATATACACAACTTGCTGAAGGGCTCATCCTCACTAAAAGCTAGAACTATGAGAAAGAAAGAAAGAAAAGAAAGAAAGAAAGAAAGAAAGAGAAGAAAAGAAAAGAGAAGGAAAGAAAAAAAGAGAGAGAGAGAAAGAGAGAAAGGAAGGAAGGAAGGAGAAAGAAAGAATGAAAGAAAGAAAGAAAAAAGAGAAAAGGAAAGACAGAAAGAAAGGAAGGAAGAAGAAAGAAAGAAAGAAGAAAGAGAAAAGGAGAAAGAAAGAAAGAAAGAGAAAGGAAGGAAGGAGAAAGAAAGAATGAAAGAAAGAAAGAAGAAAGAGAAAAGAAGGAAAGAGAAAGAAAGGAAGGAGAAAGAATGAAAGAAAGAAAGAAGAAAGAGAAAAGAAGGAAAGACAAAGAAAGGAAGGAAGGAGAGGGAAAAGAGGGAGAAAAGGAGGAAAAAATGTGACAAGAAAGCTTGTCAGTCTTGGCTTGGGCTCATAATGGAAAAGAAAGACTTCTCGGCTGGAATTCCACAACCATAAAGCTGTTCATATTAGGTTGTGGAGTTAGAATTTATGTTATCTACATATTCCAGGGAGTCCCCTAAAAAATTAACATTAAAAATGTTTCCAATTTGGTTATAACTCAAGGACACTTAGAAAAACCAAAAACAAAATTCTTTGGAGGAACATGCCCTTAACCAAAACTTCCAAGAATTCCAAGGAATAAAATCTAACTTTGGAAGCATACGCATTTATTTATTCCCAGACATTGTGCTTGGCATTAAGGATGTAGTGAAGCTGAAACTTTTCTTCTGAAGGTTTGAGTCTAAGTCCTCTGAAATGAATTGACAATCAACAGATTCACAGGAGAAAAGATATACAAATTTATTCATGTGCACATGGACACAAAAGTCCCACAACTATGAAACTCAAAAAAGGGACAGATAGTTGAGGCTTAAATACCTTCTTCATAGTGATACAGAACAGCTGGTTTCCTTGCTAAACCCCCCCCCCCACCCTCAAGCCTGGAACCTTGGCCCTAAGTGAAAACAGCTGACCCCATTTTTCACCCAAATGATTACCCTTTAGCCTGCCATGCCTCTATCCCGTTCCCATAAAAAGACTTCAGCTGGCAGAGCAACACAAGGATTGAGTGTCTGAGATACAAGGTGCTGAGCAGTGGGAGTACAAGCTGCTGAATGTCAAGGATACAAGTTTCTGATCATCAGAAATTACAGATAGACATGAGTAACTCCAAACCGTGCAGCTTCAGGAAAAGATCACCTTCTTCCCACACCATCCCCTTTCCAACTTCCATCCCAGAAAGCCATCACTCAATAAAATCCTCTGCACACAGCACCCTTCAATTCGTCCATGTGACCTGATTCTTCCTGGACACTGGACAAGAACCTGGGTGCAAAGAGGGCAGGCACACAACACAGATGCTGCTGCAGGGCCTGCACAAAGCCTGCTCCCACACTCACTTGCTCACGTGCTCCCTCTCTCAAGGAGTGGTCAGCGGCAGGTTGAGTGAAATGAATCACTCCAGTTCCCACCCATGAAGGCTGTCAACGTCAAGAGAACAGCCCCATCTCATCAAAACAGAGGAAAGCTGGGGGCTGTAACTAATTGTAGAAGGGGAGTAAACGATTTCCAGCGTAACTGAATGGATTTGAAGGAAGACACTATCTGGTAAATGATTGTCTTTGAAATGTGAATGATCCAGAGAGACAGACAAGATCTTGTGACAAAGTCTATCTAGAAGCAGTTACATTCCTTAGTCATCTACCTGTGATAATGAAATTTCAGGGAGAATATGGAAGGTAATTTTGTGGCTTTGGTGAGTCTGGTCATAAGGGACATAAGGAAATTTCAGAGAAAAATTCATCCCTGAGTAGGGGCAGAAGAGAAACAGGAGAGATCAGGAAGTCATTGATTCTAAGGCAGCCTCTAAGGCCTTCCTATTTTAGTTCAAAGTGCTCAGCATGCCAAAGTGTTAGACTTTTGGGCTATTGTTTTCAGAGTTCCAACAGAGACATACAGTGCACAAAAGCAGCCACAAATCAGTCCTCATAGAGTAAACTGACCTTTTATTTTAAAATAGTTACTCTAGATTTTGTGTCTAAAGTAGATTGAAGAGAAATAAGACAAGAGGAGAGATGAATGAGGGGCTGTTGCAAGCATCCAAAAGAAAGAAGACAGTTACTTGGACGAGGATGCTAAGAGTGGAACTTTTAAAAAAAAATTTGAAAATAGGAACAATAAGATTACTTCCAGATTGCATGTGGGGCCTTAGAAACAAAATTATTAAAGATAAAATCAAGATTTTTGGCTTGAACAAAAAGTCACAAAGGATTGAGTGACCATTAACTTTAGATGTAGAAGACAGAGAAAGAAGTAGATTTAGGGAGAATAAAACTGACTTTTAGAAATACTATGTTTGAGATGCTGAGTGTTATAAAGGCCGTATGTTGAGAATCATTTGGAAATGAAAATATAGACTTAGAGAAGTCTCAGCTAAAGGCACAAATTTGGAATTCACTGGTATCTAAGGAATATTTAAGGTGTGAATGAAACCCTCTAGAAAAAATAAATTAAGGTAGGGTAAATAAAAGGCTAACTTCCAATGAGTAGCCAGTGAGAAAAGATGAAGAGGAAGTAATCAACTACAGCCAATCTGCTAATAAGCCAACTTACCATGGTGGCTGAGTACAGATCACTGGATTAGCAACATGAAAATAATTAGTCATTTTCATAAGAGCTGTTTCAATAGATTAAAAGGAGAAAAAGCCTTATTAGCATCTGAAAATAATTGGAGGTGAAAGAAAATATTAAATGTAGAAAAATCTTTCAAGAACTTTTACTAAAAGAGAAACAGAAATGGGGCAGTGGCTGGAGAGCATGTGCATCAAAGTGAAACCATCAGGAAGAAAGTTTTACAAAATCAATTAGGGGAAAAAAAAAAAAGAAAACTCAACTAGGCTTGCAGCACAATCAACAGCAATCATTAACTCAGCTCGCCTTTTGTCCCACAACCTTGTAGCTAATTGCTGCTTACTGCCCAGGATAACGTAGCCCTTGACACAAGACTCTTTGTTCCTATTCTGTTCTAGAGATAAAATCTAAGACACTGTGAGATCATATGGTTTGCATTTGAATTTCTCCTTTTGGTTCTGCGTATCAATAAAACTACTGATGAAGGACTGAGAAAGGAGCTGACTCATGGAGGAATGCAGTTTTTCACATCCCGATAATTTTGTCTCTCTTACCCTGATCTCTTACCACTCCAATTTTCCAGCCTCTTGCCATTATCATTCCCCTTAAAAACTCTTACCAAGAACGCCTTGTAGAGACAGATTTGAGACTTGAGGATTTCTCCCATCTCCTCACTCAGTGGCCTTTCATTCTCTGTTGCAAACCTCACCGTCTCACTGTGTTGGTCTGTTGCTACACAGTAAGCATATGAGCCTGGAAGTCCTGTAAAAAAAAGAGACACTTTTTTTTTTTTTTTTTTTTTTTGAGATGGGAGTTTCGCTCTTGTTGCCCAGGCTGGATTGCAATGGCATGATTTCGGCTCACCACAACCTCTGCCTCCCAGGTTCAAGCAATTCTCCAGCCTCCCGAGTACCTGGGATTACAGGCATGCACCACCACATCCAGCCAATTTTGTATTTTTAGTAGAGATGGGGCTTCTCCTTGTTGGTCAGGCTGGTCTTGAACCCCCAGCCTCAGGTGATACACCCACTCAGCCTCCCAAAGTGCTGGGATTATAGGTGTGAGCCATGACGCCCAGCCAAGACCCTTTCTTATAACAAGATAAATTATAGGATGTTTCTATGTTGGTAGAAGTGCTCCCATAGGTAAGGAAAAACTGATTAATAACAATAAAAAGGAACAATTGCTAGGGCCTTATTATTGAGTAGGTAAAAAGGAAATAGGTTCCATTGACCAACTGGAAGGGTTGGTCTTAGGAGCATGAATCATTAAATTACGTCAGGAGGAAAGACCGTGTTATATTGAAGGGAACCAAAATGTTTCACCCTAAAATATACTTCTTTGACATATTTTGAGATGACTGTTCATAGAAACAGGCCTACAAACAGAATAGTCCTGAAAAGCTGTCTTTTGTGGAGATTTGTTTCTGTAGAGGAAATCTACATTGATGCAGTAAGGCATTCTCTGAGGCCTTGTATAGATACAGAATAGATCAACTAATATTTGATACCTCTCAAAGCCTGAAAGAAATATTTAGCATTTATTCTCTCCAAGGACTGCTACCTGTGAGGTTTCATCTACATACCAAGACCACCATATTAGGAATAAAAGGATGATTCTAAGCCACTAGATAATGCTTATCAATGGAGAAGGCACCAACTTAAATCTGCAAAACAAACCTTACTGTTGTTTACTGTGCTTTTTTCTGGTCACCTCTCTATCACTGGCCTCTTAATAGCCTTATTTCTTTGTTCCAGTTGAAGATGGTATTTAAGCCTACACTCTTAGCCACCTGAGTGAGATTTACTCATTTTTCTAAATATCGCCTACGTGTACATGAGGTATACATGTTTATAAACTTCTATTGTTACTTTTTTCTCTCTCTTATTGATTTGTGCCTTGTTACAGGTGTCTGTCCCAAATAAAAACTCAGAAAGGGTAATGGGAAAATTATTCTTCTTCTCCTATAGCAGCCATAAGAATCAAGAGGACAAATTCCTTTACTTCTGATTCAGTACTACCAGGAGTGAGCAAGAAAATCAAGAGTATCTTCAGAGAAAAATTTCATGATGTAGAAAATCTGGGGAATGACAAATCATGAGTTCTAAAGATGAGAGTTGAAGAGTGTACAGGGCGGAAAAGAGATGTAGGATAAAGTTAGTAACAAAGGGGTTGTCTTGAGCAAAAAGAGATGTGAAACTGGTAAATAACCTTAGCATACCATGGTTCTTATAGTTATGGACACAAGTAAAATTGTAGGGCATAATGGTATTTTTCAGGTGGGTCTCCAAAAGCTAGTGAGACTATGATATTTGAGGTGGGAGAGGAGGGATTTTTCCAATACTATGTACTGTTCTGGGGTATTTCCTTACTTCTGCCAGGGAGGATGTGAAAATTGGGTAGAAGATGAAACTCCTGAGCTTTGTCTCTTGCCAAGGAAGATGTGGAAGTGAAGGAGTGGGTGATCCAGATGAAGGTATGAAATAGGAAACAATGTAACCAGACTGTTTCCAGGAGTCAACTTATTCTGTCTGATAGTAAGAATGAGAATTGATAAGTTTGCAATAAATGGATAATTGTATAGTTTGTTAGTGAGAAATAAAAATGAAATCCTAAACCCCACAACTGACTGATTGGATCCCCTCTTGGGCAAGGGGGATTCTAGAGTAACCTTGAAAACTAAGTTATTGACCATGACAGCAGAGGAGGTCAGACGTGCCTGCTATATCCCCTCCCTCACTAAGTGCCATTAGACTCTCTTTCTTACAAGCTAAACAGAAGTCTACAAAGGATGCACCGTAAGGACTTTTGTGTTCTCTGTGTACTTTTGACATCAGACAGCCAAAAATTTCACCCTCGGATTATGTTAACACTGCCATTTTTTAAATGGGACATATGAAGGGGCATGAAGTTTAATTGTGCATGCAGTTATTTATTCTTTTATAAATATTAATTACTGTTCCTGTAGCTTACTGAATATGTACATTTGCCCACCCCGCCCAGCATAAAATTCCTGTCCCCTTTCTCCTTCCCTTGACATTTCTGTTGCCACGTGCATTGTGCATTTCATCTTTTACAACACCATGCTCAGCTGAAACAAAAATAAAGATTCCTGCTTAAGCATATTTGATTCTGTGAGCATATTATATGCTTGTTGAATTATGCCTTCCAAAATACAATTTTTCAAATTAAATTTGTATTATTATAGATGATTATACCTAAGCCATTATCTTTGTTACTTATAGAAAGATACATAAAATTATCTGCCATATGAATAATTATTAAATAGATTTGTTATAAAGTTGAAAATGTTTATTGACCTAATGAGTAAAAAATTAAATGAATTAAAGTTTTCTCATCTCTAAGGCAGGGGCTAGAAGATGTTTTCTGTAAAGGTCTGGATAGTTAATATTTTTGGCTTTGTGAACCATAAGCTTTCTCTGCCAACTACTCAGCTCTGCTGTTACAACATGAAAGTAGCAACAGCCAGCACTTAAATAATGAGGGTGGCCAGATTTGGCCCAGTTGCTTAGCTGTAGTTTTCAGATCCTGCTCTTAGGTATGATTTTTATTTACTTAGGTTTATCGTAGTTACTGCTTGCTTTCATTTTAACACTGAAATCTCAATAGCATTAAGATAAAGTCCAAAATGGCAGCACCTAATATTAAAATGGTTAACAGTCATAAAATGATTTAATGGATGTCACTTAGACTCTGGCTTTTCCTCTAGCCATAATGGGTTGTATTTTTGAGAACTATCCTTCCTGATGGAAAAGTGTTCTTAGTAACAGAGCTGAGGTATTTTGATCATGGTTAATTTGCAACAGTCTTTAAATAGCCTTGTGTTCAAAAACCAGTTGAAAATCCTCCCAAATAGCTTATAAAGATGTATCTCTTACTCATTTCAGGTCTCTGTTGAAATGTCTCCTCAGTAAGGTTTACTTCTTGATTTCCCAAAATACAAAATTGCGATACCCTCAGGAACTCTTTGACACTCCCTCTTCCCTGCTTTATTTTTTCAAACTACTTATCAAACTACATATGTTGTATTTCACCATTTACATTTTAGGTTCTGTCTCCTCCCATTTGAATGTAAGTTCAACAAACAGAAGAATTTTCATGTTTTTTGCTCACTGTTGTATTCTCAGTACCAAGAAATGCCCATGAAATACAGTGGACATTCAAAAATATCTGTTGCATAACTGAATAAATGGTTATTGATAAATATGTTAATATTAGCCAGATGTAATCATCTTGGAAAGTATCAAAAGAGATTTTACTCTTTGATTAAAAAAAGAAAATAAAGTAATACATTTATTACTAGTGATAAATTCAATAAAGCTTGAATTACAGTTTTAGTGTTGTGACTTGGAGTAAGTCAGTGAACCCCTTCTTAGAGGCATCTCATTTTCCTCAACTATAAAAGAAGAGTGTTAGACTACATTGTCTAAGGGTGGGTTCTCACTGGTTTCCATTGCTTTTACTCTCTTATTACTAGATCTATATCATCCGACTGGTCTCCCAGTTGGGTAAAAGCTAAGCAGGGATCTTAATACCACATTAGTGGAAGGAAAAAAAGTAGCCTCTACTATTCTGACTGTCAATCATCTCCAAACCGACTGAAACATTCCTGAGTACCAAGTTCAGTAAAAAACAAATCTAGGACAGAATTGAGACAGGAAGGTGGGAAGGGCTCCCTGGCAAAACTCCAGCTCACCTGTGCACTGGGAAAAATGCATACTGGAGTTTGAAGTTTGTGCATTTGCAGCTAGGGAGGAACCTTGCCTCTCCTCTTCCTGGGTAGAAACTGAGATTCAAACTGTGAGGCAGGAAGCGAGCCAGCAGGGATCCTGGCTTTGCAGACAGTCCCCATTTTTCTTCTTTTCCCTTTTCACCCAATAAAACACTGCCTTATTTACCCTTCAAATTGTCTGTGAGCCTACATTATCATGGCCATGTGATAAGGACCCCCATCTTTAGCTGAATTAATGAAAAAGTGCTGCAACATTTTTGGCACCCAACATGGGGCTCGAGAAATGATGAGTGAAATAGGAACTCTCACTGTGGTTTCTAAGCCTTTTCATCCTCAGACTTCTGAGCTTACTGGACACCACACCTCCTCCCCCATTGTTCCCAGGGGTCAGGAAAGTCAGTCAGCCTTGATCTTCATGGCTTTTTCTTTCCTTTTTCAGGACAGACCAGTGAGCAGTGGCTCCCTCTCCCCTTCCCTCCCTTCCAGGGCTGTGATCCATAACCCAAGGGCCCCACATCATGGTCCCTGCTATATGCTACAGGAGCTTTGCCCTTCCCCAGCCAAGGGGTTTTACTCCATCAGACAGTAATTAAGCTTTTGTCCTGGTGGAGGAATCAGTTGCACAAGAATAAGAGATTCTTCCCCAGGCATTTTTAAACTGTTTCTTTTCTTCCCCTTCTCTATCCCTTCGGCAGGTAACTTTTAAAGTTTTGTCTTTTTTTTTCCCTTTTGGAAGACATCTTACTAGGCTAGGAATGATAAAGATCACTGTTTATATTCTCTGTAAAGTTTTGGTTGTGAGAAAGGATCTTATGGGGACTGGGTTTCCTTCTGTCTATGTAGTTATATGTGTGTGTATGGTGTCTTTAAAGAGCTCTAATTAATTTGGCCTAAGGAAAGACAAACGCTTGGATCAAATATTTTTAAACAGATAAAAGCTGTGGTACCTTCCAGTTCACGTGACTTTAATCTTTGAGAAATAAAAACAGCCTTAAAGACTATCAGTAAAATGCAGAGGTCATTAAAGTGTAAATAGGTGAAGTAAATTATGCAGGTCAGATGCAAGGTTTGCTAAGTGTTTAAGGTTATAAACCACTTTTTGGGTTTTGAGAACTTTTCAATTTACCAGCTTCACAATTGGCAGGTCCTGAGGATAATTGGAACTACCCATGCCCTTAATTATGCTGGAAGAAGGCAAATCTTGGCTGCAGTTAGCACACAATTAAAACAACTTACCAAGTTTTACATTAAAGTTAAAAATTTCTAGGAGTTACCATTATAACATGTAATTGAGACTACCGGAAATAGATTTACATGCAAGTTGTGTAAGAACAATAAAATTTGTTTTTGTTTGTTTGTTTGTTTTTTGTAAAAGGTTGTAAGAAGGCATGGAAATGTAAATTTTTGCCTAGGGTTAAAGAATTGTTTTCAATTAAATAAGGTAAAGCTGAAGGTTCAAACAAGTGGTGGAAAGATTGTGGAAATTAATCCTGCAGAAGAGATTCTCTGTGTGAAGATAATGACTAAATTCAAAAAAGGTATTATATGATCATTCCGTAAATTGAGCATTGAAATAAAAGCATAGCAAAGTTTTCTTAATGCACTAATCTGCTCTTTGGCAAAATCCGTAAATGGTTATAAAAGGTTTTTGCTTCTTTAAATTTCTGAGTCATCATTTTGGCAAAATAAATAACTTATGATAATCTGGAATTCTATTTCATAATATCAAGTGTTTCAGACTTTGAACATATTTAACAACCTTCGCAAAATCATACTTCAGTTTCAAAACTGGGTTTTTCCTAATGCCTGTTTTTTTGGATACTTCAGAGGACCCCTGAAACATCCAGAAAAGAGGTAAACAGGATTATTTGACATGTTTAGGTACATGGGATTGCCAAAATGATGTTCAATCTCCTACAGGTTATATTTTGGTAAATAATACTAACCTATATTCCAAAATTGTATGGGATTTCTAAAATTCTAATGTCTAAGTATATGCTATGAATCATAATTATGGTTGTTATGTTGATTTATTGTAAACCAGGGAGATTATCAAACTTCTTTATCAATTGTGTTTCTAAGTGTAACTACCCTGGACATTTTGTTATTTACAGACAATTTGTTGTCTTGTTTTAGTCTTTTTCAAAAGATGGTTTATAGTAAGCTATAGAACTGTGACAGGTGCTCTCAAACATGGGCTTCTGATAACTATGGAGACCGTGATATTGGAATAAAGAAAAATGTACAGGGCTCATGAGAAGCTGAAATGCTTATGAAGAGCACTTTTTTCTAAGAAGAGAAGGGAACCAGGAATGCCTGCCTCCCTCTTTCTAGACGGGTGACCATTCTACCTCCAGGTATTTGCGAGGAAGAGATGGGAACCAGGAATAACTGCTCCCCTCTTTCTACATGGGTAACCATTCACCTTCAGTCGGTACCCCTTTCGATTTCTACATGGGTAACCATTACCTTCAGTCAGTACCCCTTTCGATTTCTACATGGGTAACCATTCATCTTCAGTCAGTACCCCTTTCGATTTCTACATGGGTAACCATTCACCTTCAGTCAGTACCCCTTTCAATTTCTACATGGGTAACCATTCATCTTCAGTCAGTGCCCCTTTCGATTTCTACATGGGTAACCATTCATCTTCAGTCAGTACCCCTTTTGATTTCTACATGGGTAACCATTCATCTTCAGTCAGTACCCCTTTCAAATGCATCCTGAACCCCTGGGACTCTTTTGAAAAATGCCTTCTTTCTTTTTTCTCGTCCTCTGTTGTCTCTTCACTAATAGGCAATTGGGTCTCTGTACTATGGGACACTGCCCTCAGATGCATCCTCCAAACTGGAAAGAGTTAATTTCCCAAACGTTAAACTGGTTGGCTTAGGATTGGGCTCAGGAGAAGCGAACCCAGAAGCCCACCATGCTGGCAAAACAGTAACGTTTCTTTTTACCAGTCAGGCTTTTGGCATCCCTCTCCCTGTGCAAACTGGTAAAAGGCCTGGGGATTTTTGAGCTATCTTTACCCCTCCCTTTGTTTCATTTCCATACATGTTTTCTAATAACTTGGTTTGTCTCTTCTTGCCTTCAGGCCATCAAACTCCAAATTGTCATGCAACCGGAGCCTCAAAGGATGACTCCTTCTGCTGGGAACCCTTAGAGAGGCCTCTGAGGGAGCTCTGACTGCCATTTTCCAAAACAGCGTCCCCTGTCAGCAGGAGGCAGTTAAGGTCTGCCTTCATCCTTATCCTTAGTCTACCGGTGGTTCAATATACTTCTTTAAAGAGGGGAATGAGACAGACAGGTGGGAAGGGCTCCCTGGAAAACTGCAGCTGACCTGTGCAGTGGGAAGAATGCACACTGGGATGGAGCCACAAAAGTCTGCGCATTTGCAGGGAGGAGGAGCCTGGCCTCTCCTCTTCCTGTATGGAACCTGAGATTCAAACTGCAGGGCGGAAAGCTTGCCAGCAGGGATTCTGGCTTTGCGGAAGTTTCCTGTTCCCATTCTTTCCCCTTTTCACCCAATAAAACCCTGCCTTACTCACCCTTCAAATTGTCTGTGAGCCTAAATTTTCTTTTTTTTTTTGAGACGGAGTCTGGCTCTGTGGCCCAGGCTGGAGTGAGCAGCGCCATCTTGGCTCCCTGCAAGCTCCGCCCCCCGGGTTCCCGCCATTCTCCTGCCTCAGCCTCCCGAGGAGCTGGGACCACAGGCGCCGCCACCACGCCCGGCTAGTTTTTGTATTTTTAGTAGAGACGGGGTTTCACCGTGTTAGCCAGGATGGTCTCCATCTCCTGACCTCGGGATCCGCCCGTCTCAGCCTCCCAAAGTGCTGGGATTACAGGCTTGAGCCACCGCGCCCTGCCCGAGCCTAAATTTTCATGCCTGCATAAGGACACCCACCTTTAGCTGAACTAAGGAAAAAATCTTGCAATGGAATGATATGGACTCATTTTTCTATTTTTCTCTTTCTAAAAACAATTTAACACTGTCAAAAGACAGTTACAACAAATTTAGTTACAGATCGAATTGGCTTTTGTTTGCAATTCACAAACCAGACAGACTCCATTCTACAAAATAGAACGAGAGTTCCCCCTGGACAATAGAAAACAGTGGGTTTTGTAAGGTAGGAACTACAATAAAATAAAAACCCGGAACAATAGAAAAATAAAACTGATTGGCTAATATTTAATTACTTCAGGCTACTTTTTTGTAAGGGTTAAAAAAGGTCTGTTTTGGATCCATCCATTTCCTTAAAAGTTTCAGTTTGATTAAGTGGCATTTAGCATGAGTGACCTCATTTTGGTTTAGTCTGGCTTTTTAGGGTCTACAGCAGGAACTCAGTCCAAAACAATGGTCTCCCATAGGTTTTGTTTAACAAAACTATGGAATTAATTCAATAACAGTCACAAAAGGACACTGAAAGGTAGAAAGTAAAAGTGTCATAAGGACTTGAAGAAAGACATACTGGTGGGTTCTCTGGGTTTTCCTTTTACCTGCCATAAATCTCAGACAAGGTGCTGAAGGGAGCTACACTGTAGAACTATCAAAAGGAATCGTGGTGGGGGAGAAGAAAACCCTCATTTTGGGAAAGGGAAAATCTGGCAGACACTCAGCAGAGGACCCATGCCCAGTGGTGGCAGTAGCCCAATTTGTCTGATGTGGTACCAAGAGCGGATTGCAACGTGGCTGACCACCCGATAGTCCACAGACACAGGCAATAGGCAGACCACTCCATCCACACTGCTGGTACCAACAAGCCTATGATCTCCCAGGCTTCCACTCAGCAACAGAAGGTCATCTAGGCCTGGGGTCCTCCAGCTCTCTAACCAGTGACAGTGCAATGCGCATACCCTACCTGTTCTTGTCCTCCAGCCAGTGACAGAAGATGGCTCATGTCGATGCTTGCCTCTCTGGATAAAACTAGCAGATAGAGTGAAAAATCCAATAGCACGTAGTGACCAGAGAATAGGCCAGGAGAAACATTCTCAGTCCTGTATGTCTGGATACCCCTTATCCTATCTATCACTGGACAGCCTAGACAAGCACATTCTGCTCCCAGAAACAGCACCACCAGTGATCCAGCAAGAGTTCACATAAGCCAGAATGATTTAGACAAGAATAGAATTACAAGGACTCAGAAACCTAAACTGTCATTGGGATACAGCCAACAAAAGTAGGCTAGTTACTACACATTGAACCTAAAGAGGCTGACTGCCTGCTAACATAGAAGATTAGAACAGGAACAAGTATCTCCTAACATAATATGCAGTATCTCAAGGATGCAACTGAAAATCATAGGTCAGTTCATGAATCAGTGAGATCACAGCTTGAATGATAAAAGAATCAACCATGACTGAAATGAATCAGATAGTAGCACTGTCTGACAAAGATGTCAAAGCAACTTTAACATTATTATCAATTCCCTTGCAACAAATGAAAAAAAAAATAAAACCCATCAAAAAATGTAAATTATAAAAAAAGAACCAGGTGAAAAATATATGACTGAAAAATACAATAACAATTGTTTAAAATTGCTATATACACCAATTGTAGAGTGGAGAAGACAAACGATAGAATCAATGTATTTGAGAAAAAAAATATTTACTCAATTTGAACAACAAAAAGAAAATAAGGTAAAAGGAAAATGAGCAGAATATCAGGAACTGTGAGACAAAAACAAAGGCAAAAATCTAGCATTTATATCATCGGAGTCTCAGAAGTAGAGAAGAAAATGTGGGACTAATAGACTACACAAAAAATAACAGCTGAAATCTCTATAAATTGTGCGAAAGGCAATCCTGCAAATTCAAGAAGCTGAGTGAAATCTGAGTAGGATCAACACAAATAAATCTCTTCCAAGACATATTATAATTAAACTTTTGAAAACTAAAATAAAAGGAAAAGTCTTAAAAGATACCAGATAGAAATAATATATAACTTTTAGGAGAACACCAACTCCAGTAACAGTGTATTTCTCATCTGAAACCTTGGAGGCCAGATAAATTGGCATAGTATTTTTCAAGTGGTGAAAGGAAAAAAAAAATTGTCAACCAACCACAAATTCTATATCTAAAAAATTTTTCCTTTAGCCATATAAAGGAAATAAAGACATTCTCAGACAAATAAGAGCCAAGAGAATTTGTCACTAGCAGACCTACCTTGAAAGAATGGCTATAGGAAGCTCTTTAAACAGGCAAGAAGTGATAGCAGAAGAATGCTTGGAACTACAGAATGAAAAGAAGATTAATAGAATAAGTAACAATAGGAATAAATATATTAGACTCTCCTTTCTCTCATGAGTTTCTAAAACAATATTTGATGGTTGAAGCAAAAATTAAAATACCATATGTTATACTGTATAAATAGGTGGTACACAAGCCTGTTAACAGAAATATTGGAAAAAATTATATTTCAGTGGTGGAGGCTAAAGGAACCAAAGTGGAAGTAAAATTTTAATAGTGACTCAATAAAGCATTAAGGCAAGTAGGTTGTATTAAATTATACATTTTATACTACATAGAGCAACCACTATGAAAAATTTGCAAAATGATATACTAAAAACAAGGTTAAAAAAATAAAATCCTACCAAAACATATGAATAACCCACATGTATATAAAAAAAGAGAAACAGAAATGGGAAAGAGAAAATAAGTGAAAATAAATAAAACAGCAGCCTTAGACCCTAACATTTCAATCATTACTTTAAATATGAATTACTTATATACCAGTTAAAAAAGATTGGCACAAGGGATTAAAAAAACCATGACCCAACTTTATACTGTCTACAAGAAACTCACTTTGAACACAAGGACACAGGTAGTATAAAACGAGAAGGATGGAAAATGTTATATTATGTTAACATTAATCAAAAACAAGCAGAAGTAGTTATACAAATCAATGAAATTAAGAGCTAGTTCTTATTTTTAAAAGTTAGAAAAATTGATAAACCTCTATTGTGACTGACAAGATAAAAAGAGAGCAGACACAAATCATGCACAATGAATGAAACAATCTATCACTATAGATCCTGTATCCATAAAAGGATAATAGTGGAAAACAGCAAACAACTTTACATTCCAAAGTTAAAGTTAAAAGAAATAAAAGAAATAGACCAATTGCCTGAAAACCACAGACTGTACTTTCTGAGGGTAAAATTAATGACCTGAATCATCTTATAACCATGCATTTAATTTTATAATGTGAAAGTTACCTCCAAATAAATCTTAAGGCCTAGATAGCTTCCCTGGAGAATTTTACCAAGCTCTGAAGAGGAATTAACACCAATTTTACACAATATGCTATAGAAAACAGAAGAAGAGTGAACACTTTCTAATTCATTTTATGAGACTATTGTTACCTCGATACCAAAACAAAGATAATACGGAGAAAGAAATCTGCAGACCAACAGCTTTCAATAAATTAGATCCACAAGTTTCAACAAAATGCTAGCAAACCAATTTTAGCATATAAAAAAGATTATATCCCTTGACCAAGTGAGAATTATCCCCAAAATACAAGGTTTGTGGAACATTTAAAAGCCAATTAATGTACCACATCAATACCTAAATACATGATGATCCCAAAAGATGCAGAAAAGTCATTTGACACACTCAACATTGTTTTCTTCATAAAATTACTCGAAAAACTAGCAATAGAAGAAAACTTGCTTAGCCTGATAATGGGCATACATGAAAAACCCACAGCGAACATGAGACTTAATGGTAAATACGATGATTAATTTGGGGTCCACTTGACGAGGCCGCAGGATGCCAGGTATTTGGTTAAACGTTAATTCTGGATATGTCTGTGGAGTGGTTTTGGAAGATACCAGCATTTGAATTTGTAAACTGAATAAAGCAGACACAACTCCTCAGTGTGGAGCAGATCGTCCAATGTATTGAGGGTCCAAATAGAACAAAAAGGTAGAGAAAGATTGGGTTCACGCTCCTTCTGCCTGTTTGAACTGGGACACTGATCTCCTGCTCTTGGTGCTCCTGGTTCTCAGATTTTTAGACTCAGGCTGGAATCTATACTGTTAGTTCTCTGGCTCTCTGGCCTTCAAGCTACAACACAGGCTCTTCTGTGTCTCCGATCTGCAGACAGCAAATTACAGGACTTCTCAGCCTCCACAATTACATGAGCCAATTCCTTATAATAAGTCTCATTATATAGTATGTATTATACAAACACACAAGTAATATATAATATATACATTATTAAATATATAAATATAAATAATATATAAATCATTAAATATATAAATATAAATAATATATAAATCATTAAATATATAAATATAAATTTGCCTAATACCAAATAATATATAAATATTCAATATAATAAACATAATATATAAATATATGGTAACACATATTCATACCCAGAGGATATATAGATATATATATATTCTATTGGTTCTGTTTCTCTTTAGAACCCTTACTAGTATAGTATAAGGTTTAAAACATTGAATGCATTTTCTTTATGATCAGAACAAGGAAAGAATGTCTTCTTTCAGTACTTTTATTAAAAAATAGTATTGAAAGTTCTAGCCATTGAAACAAGGCCACGACAATAAATAAAAGGTATTCAGATTAGAAAGAAATAAAACTGTTCCTATTTGCTGATTCCATTTATATCATAGTTTTGAAATGACAAAATTATAGCAATGCAGAATTGATAGTGGTTGCCTAGGGTTAAGGGAGGGGGTGGATGGGGACAGGATGTTTGGTTTTCAAAGAGTAACAGGAAGAATCCTTTTGGCAATGAACAAATTCTGTATTTTGACTGTGGTGGTGGATAAATGGACTCACATGTGTGATAAAATTGCTCACAGAATGAAAAAGACAAACACATACAAGTAAAATTGGAGAAATCAAAAAAACTGGTAGATTATACACATGTTGGTATTCTGGTTGTAATATTGTACTATAATTTTGCAAGCTGATACTAGTGAGGGAAACTGAGTAAGAGGTGCACAGAATCTCTCTGTTTGTATAATTTAAATTAACTTCATGTGAATTTAAAATAATATCCAGAAAGTTTTAAAAAGCACATTTAATGCCAAAATTATTTGTTTTTTATAACTCAAAATTGCCATCTCTGGGGACATATTATGGCAACTATTTGAAATGGTTCAAATACTTCCATACCTCACTCACATTTACAGGATCATATAATTCCATAATAGTGGAATCATTATGAATGCACATAATCAAAGAGAATCAGAATTTGACAGTGCTGATAAGATTGAAATAAACTTGAGGCAGAATAGTATGGTTGAGAAAATAATCTATGCCAATCTCTGTAATAAAGTGTTCAAAATCAGGTGTGTAACCAGCAACTTTTGAGAGTAAAAGGAAGTTGATGAAAGATATTAGAACTGATGAAATTACTATCAGCTCTCCAAAAGTAAAGACTATTTTATTATTTACAAACAAAACACTGATGTCTCCCCTTCTCCAATTCCAGTCCACAGAGGAATTAAGGTAGCTCCAAAACCAAAGTTGCTTTTGTGATTACTAGTGTTCACTTAAAAAACATCAGTCATTTTTCTTTAAAATTAATAGACATCTTCCAGAGGAAGCCAAGAATATTTATGTGATTGCAGTCAACTTTTATGGATCCGAAAACCATCGCTCAAACAGATTCTCATATAAACCCTGAGATTGATTAGGGCACTGAGTTTGGTTGCATCATCAAGTGGTGATTTTAAGGTACTCAAAGCCAAGATTTCATGTGCAGTCACAGGCAAGTCAGAGTGCCTGCTGTATAATGATGTCTGCTTTCAATTAAGCTCATGAGGAGACATTTACATCTAATTGTTGACATGATTTCATGTCAATGTCTTTGCATCATATACTGTAGATGAGAACTGGAATTTATAGTGAGCTTGAACTTATTCTTGTAACTATTTCGCAACAGAAAGCTAAAGTTCATTTGTAATTGTTTTCTGTATTTTAAAAGACATTCTTTTTTAGCTTTAATTATTTATATACAAAATGTTTTATATGTCTATCTTTAACGAAGAAAATGTCATTCTGTATTATTTTCTTATAAAATCCCTAAGTAATTTTCCATCCAATAGGTCAGAGATTATTTTAAAAAAAGCTATTCTTTTCACCTTTCACATGTACATTTCCAAATAATCAATTGTTACCTGAATTTAATTGAATGAGAAATAAATATGTAATCTTTTATTTTAAAATATCTTTGCTATATTCTGGATATGTCACAGGAACTTTTTTCTGAAATCTGAAATCATGCAAATGCCTTTCGTTAAAATACCAGAGATTTTACTCCCCTGAAAATTTGCATTGTTAGGAATATATAACATAAAAAGGGCCCAAATGCTATTAAGGTTTTTAAGCTGTCAACTGAATTCTGCACACTACATTTATTCTGTTTCCATTTGCTACCAAGGAAAAGTGCAAAGTCAAACATGTTCTTACAAAAAGCACTATAGGCTGCATGTGAATGAGACCACTTTTCCTGAGGGTCTGTCTTCAATTTGATAGTGCCTTTAAGTGCTTGCTTTCACTTAGAATAGACTGAAATATACAAATAGAAATTGAGAGCAGTGAAAATGACATGTATCCAAGATTTTACCCAGGAATAAAAGAATCAAAACAGACTATGCTGTCTCTTTAAAAGACCTACTTTATTAATTAAACGATTACTTTCTATAAAAAAAAAATAGGTATTAAATGTAGAAACAAATGTTTCAGGCAATAATGACCAGAAGGAAATCCTAATCTGGCAATTTTATTGAAAAATATTGCTGTGATTCAATGTCTTTCTTTTCTTATTTTTTCTTTCTTGGTCTAAATACCATTTTGCAAACTGCAGATAATTTGGATTTATAGCTATATAAACATAGCTATTTACTACACATGCGCCATTTTCCAACTGGTGGGAGTTTTACAGACGTGTGAGCCTGTTAATCCAGACCAAAACACTCTAACCATTTTTTCTTTTTCAATGTGTAAGCCTGTTAATCCAGACCAAAACACTCTAACCACTATGTCTTTTTCAATTCATGATTTGTAGACATATCTTAAGATTACAATATTAGTTTTTATGGCCTGCTTTATCAAAATTATTCATATTATAGTTGTTTTTACCGTGGTTTTCCAACTGAAATCCATTTTGGATGGGTGTGATTGTGACAGGCATAGTTGCATAGTGGTGAAAAATACGGTTTCTGTTGTCAGACACACCTAGGTCTACATTCTGTCTTCTTCTAACTGACTGTACCACAGAGGGCAAGTCACTAAGTCACTCAGAGCCTGTTCCTCTGCTTTTGTACAACAGATATAATAATGCCTAACTCATCAGTGAAATAATACCTATAAATTTCTAAAATTGTCCTAGAACTTAGAAAAGATAGTACATGTTAGCTCTTACGATTTTAACTTGTTTCAACTGCATGTGACATTTTAATTAATCTCTGGAAAGGCATCTCTGCCCATAATAAAAATAATTTGTATTTTTTAGAGGTGATATGAAATGCAGATCAACCTAGTTTTCATGTCAGATTGTATATTGCGTGTAAAAATTCATTTCTATTCTTTCTGTAGTAGAATACCTCCTCAGGCCCTTGAATTTGGATTTACCACTTTATAGTCTTAGGCCAATGTATGTGAGCAGAGATAATTTAAGCTGCTTTCCAGCAGAAGCTTAAATATCAAAGTTACTACCAACTCTCTCATCTTTCCTTCCTAAAAGAGAGCTGGTATGTCCTGCATATAGGGCTTCTGCATCCCGAGTCCTGGATCTGAGCTGAACAGAGATAACAACAACCAAAGTAAAGCAGTCAGGATAATTAATGTGAATGGAAAAAAAAAAAATGAGTGAGTGATAAGCCCGTGAGATTTTGGCATTTTTTATTATCTCTGGAAAACTGACAAATACAAAAATTGATCCTAAAAATAGGGCACTACCATAACAGAAACTCTCTGAAATATGTGGCTTGGGCTTTGGGCCCGGGGCCTGTACCGGGAAAACCGAGATGGCAGTCTGGAAAAATGGTAACTCGTAGCAGGCAACGGCAAGTCATAATATGCAATAGAGAAACAACTTGAATGGTAAATGATGTATGTAATAAATGTGCGGCTTTAGGGAAGGGATTTGCAAAATTCAGCACTGTTAATGTGCCTTGGTTGCCATTTGCTGCATTACACAAAGCATGGCGAGACAGGGGTATTTTAGAAGGAATCCATCATTTTTCCTGAAGGAGTAAAAGGAAGAGAAAAGAATCGAGGTATTTCAAGATTCTCATTGTTGAAAGATGCAAATATTCATCTCCGGAGCAATTAAGGCTGGTTTATGTTCAGTGTTTGAGCAAAGACCAAATCAAGGGTGAAATCTGCACAGCCTTTGTTAAAGCCTCTGGCTGAATTAAGGCGGTCCCCAGGAAATCCTTTTAGTTGGAATAGTTGAGCAAAAAAAGACAAAGAATGTGGTCACCTAGAAGCATGAAACATTCCAAATACCTATAATACGTATAATTACCTTTAGAAAGAGGTAGTCCCACAGAGGCTGCAGATGGGCTACTGGGATGCCAATCTGACTGGAATCAAATAGTCAAATAAACCACAGCAATGAAAGGCTGTGGCTGTTTGAGATATAAAATGACATTTAGTATTCAGATTTCTTCAGACAAGAAGTAGCATTAGACAACGGCTAAATCTGCAAAGACCTCACGATGTAGCCAAGGGAAATAATATTAAAAACTCCTATAGGGTAAAACCAAGGAATATGGAGATCCACCATGAAGAAAACCAGCGTCTTTAGAAATATCGTACACTTCCAAGGTGAGGGACACATACAAGGTTTCCCAGAGGGATAATTTGCATGGCTATGAATCAGTGACTGCTACGTACTTTCCATTCTTTCTCTATGAAGGGGAGGACTTTATGCTGTTACTCTCTCTCTGTTCCATCATTAAATGTGAGGGCTGGAATGGAAAGAGGCAAACCATTTTGCTTTGGGTCATGGAGTCCTGGATTCTGATTCCTGATATAGAGGGCGTCTTTCATAAAATCACAGAAAGAGAGCTTGATGTGACTGAATGTGGCTTTGGAAATTCCTCTTTGGGGAGGGTGTGGGTGTATGTGAAATGCAAAAAGGAGGAAAGTAAATACTTGTGACTAAACAGGTTGATTACAGTAGATTTCAAATATCCAGTCCCTCTTCCCTGTGGGAGGATAATATTCTGACCCTACTGACTTGTATCTGGACATGTCATGAGCCAATGAAATGTGAGCAGATGTAATGTTTGCCACATAAAAATTTGAAGAATGAGATCAGGTTTTAGAAGGAGAAAGTCCTTCTGTAGCCTGGAGCAGAGGCTTAGCCTTTATATAACATGAGTGCAAAGCAGAACTGGCTCCTAAAAATCACTGAGATTTTTGGATTGTTTCCTACCACAGTAAAGCTGATACAGATTGTCTTTAAACTCTCACGCTAAATTTGGAATTTTGCTGTTCCTCTACCAGACCAAGGAAACAATTAAGTATTTTCCCCTAAAACAATGTATAATCTGTCTTTCAAAGAATCATTATGCATCAATCAATAGAGAGAAATGGAGAAAAACTGCAAGCTTCAATGTTGATCTATGCTTCCAGCCATAAAAGTTTCTGAAATTTCAGAGCCTAGTTTCAGAGACTTTGAGTACCTATTATGAGTGTGGAAATAGTCAAAATGAAAATGGAGTCACTTACGTTAAAAACAAAACAAAAACCCTGACACACAGGACCAGGGAAGTCTAAGAAAAGAGGCTTCTCATGCTTGTATTCCTGAAAACAAAAACTATCACAAAAGACTGCAAAACCCACAAACAGCACGAAGGCCATCACAACTTTACACAAAAAATAGTTCTGCCAAGGCGTCTGCGGAGCAACTGCCTGTCCGGACTCAGGCTGCCTTCACCCTTGTTTTTGATCTTGGTCGCCAAGAGTACTCATTTCAAAACAATTATGTAATCCTCCTCATTTTTCTTTTAAAATCCTTTGTCTTCCTCTACCTCCCTGAATACACACATACTTTACTATGACATGCGTATTCCTGTCTCCATACCTTATTCTTTAATACATATTATTTTCTAGAGAGACCGTCTCTGTTTGGTATTTAGGATGACACGGGTCTGGTATTATACAAACACTTTTGGTGCTTTGTATACAATTTTTAAAAATCTTTACAATAGGATGTAAAGATTATTACTGCATGAAAAAGCAACTACTCAGACCAGTAAGCAATTTCCTAAAACCACAAATTTGGTAATAGGGAGAGCCTGAAGTCCATTCTAGCTGCGTCTCATCCCTGTATAGCCAATGTTCTTTCCATTAATCTAAAATGATTCAACACCAGGTTTTCACATGTGTCAGCATCCTTTGACAAAAATCACAGAAATCATCACGTTAAAGCTCCTATTTCGACTTATTTATTTAAATTTTGCATAACTGGACAAGGACTAAAGCTGGATCAGTTGATGTAATCTTCCCTCTTTTCATTATTGGACGAGCCCAATCAAAGCTATGTAAAGAGGAATGGGTTCGTGATAAAATGTCTCTTGATTGTAAAAAACCTTAAAAAACAAACTCCTAAAAACAATATTTGATCTTGGCCGGGGGCGGTGGCTCAAGCCTGTAATCCCAGCACTTTGGGAGGCCGAGACGGGTGGATCACGAGGTCAGGAGATCGAGACCATCCTGGCTAACACGGTGAAACCCCATCTCTACTAAAAAATACAAAAAAACTAGCCGGGCGAGGTGGTGGGCGCCTATAGTCCCAGCTACTCGGGAGGCTGAGGCAGGAGAATGGCGTAAACCCGGGAGGCGGAGCTTGCAGGGAGCCGAGATCCGGCCACTGCACTCCAGCCTGGGCAACAAAGCGAGACTCCGTCTCAAAAAAAAAAAAAAACAAAAAAAAAAACAATATTTGATCTTGAAAAATCCTCTGAAATGTATGGCTAGCACATGACTAATGGATTCACATAAAATTCCCATGCCTGATAAAAATTCCTTCAAAGGCTTTCCATCATATATATAATGAAATTGAAATTCCTCATATGATCTAAGGTCTGATATTATCTTGCCCTTCTCTCTCTCTCCAACTTCAATTTTTTCCTTTCTCTCAGATTCTTTCTAGGGTAGACAAACTGACTTTTTTTCTTTTGTTTTTCTTTCTCTTCTTTGTTTTCCTTTTTTTTTTTTTTTTTTTGAGACAGGGTTTGACTTTGTTGCCCAGTCTAGAGTATAATGGTGCTATCACAGCTCACTGCAGCCTCAGCCTCAACCTCCTGGACTCAAGTGATCCTCCCATCTCAGCCTCCCAAACTGTTGGAATTAAATGTGTGAGTCACTGCACTTGGCCTTCTTTTGTTTTTCCAGCATATAGAATTCATTGTCACCTCAGGACAGTTGTACTTCTTGGTCTATTGCTTTCTCTCCAAAACTTCACATTGCTCATTGTATGCCAACATTATGGTCTTAATTCAACTGTCACCTTCTTACAGCTTCTCCTGTTGTGTTTTATAATATTATTCCTCATTATCTTCTACGTGGTACACACGTACGTATCTATAAGTTTATTATTTTTCTTCCTTCAAGTAAATGTAAGCCTTACAAGACAGGTCACCATCTGATCACTTTTGTATCTGTAATGCCTAATAATAGTGCCTAGCATATGGCAGACACTCAAATACTTTACAGCTAAAATTCCTCCATTATAAATGCATTCTGTATTTAATTTACAAGTGGCATAAGTGAAAGTAACTAGTAAATTACTAGTAAAGTAGTTAGTAATTATGGATTTCTTAATTATTCTCTTATTATTTTTATTAACAAATTTGGATTTTAGGAGATGATATGGTATTGGCATGAAAACTGACATAGTATTGGTAGCACTGTTGGCTATGAATAGAAATAGAATAGCCAAATAATAAACTGCTGTGTATATTAATTTATTTGCTAAAGATACATGTTTAAAAACTATTCTATTGCTTCATTAGTATTCACAAAGTATTTCAAGAGATGAAAATATACTAGCAATTTTTTGTTTCATTTAATCCATAAAAATAGAGCATATGTTAGCATGTCATATTAACCTTTTAATGGCAAATAAGGATGAATATATGTCTTCAACAAAAGCTATTCAGATACCTCATCAAAAGAAAAAAGTAAGGGGTAGAACAGGTAACTACAAACTATATCTTATATAATTTCCCTGAAACTACAAATTATATATGGTAAAGAAATAATGATGAAAATATTTTTAATGCAAGCTTTTATATAACAATATTTTAAAATACCATAATACTAGAATTCTGTTGGTGTTAATTTATTGATCTCTATGCCTAAGCAAAAATTAACTTTTTGTATTTATTATTGATACAAAATATTTCATTTACAGGGTACATGTGAGTATTTTTTTACACGCATAGCATATACAGCGATCAAATCAGGGTCACCCTTTAGTAGTAATCATTTCTCTGTGTTGGTAATACTACAAATCCTCTCTCCTAGCTGCTTCAAAACATATAATACGTTGTTGCTAACTATAGCTGCCCTTCTCTGATATGGGATACTGAAGCTTTTTTTTTCTATCTAACTGTAAGTTTGTACCCATTAACCAATCTCAGTATATCTACCCACCCACCCACCCCACTCCCCACCTAGCACCCTTCTCAGCCTCTGGTTTCTATCATACTATTCTCCATCTGCATGAGATCAACTTTTTTAGCTCCTGCATATGACCGAGAAAATGGATTTGTCATTCTGTACCTGGATTATTTCACTCACCATAATGACTTCCAGCTCCATCCATGTTGCTTAAAATGGTAAGATTTTGTTATTTTTATGGCCAAATAGTATTCTATTGTGTGTATATCACATTTTCTTTATCCATTCATCCATCAATGAGCGCTTGGCTACTGTGAATATTACTGTGTTGAACATGTGAGTTCAGGTATTTCTTTGATACACAGATGTTTTTTCCTTTGGATACATACCCAGCAGTGGAGTTGCTAGATTGAATTGTAGCTCCATTTTTAGTTTTCTGATAAATCACCATACCATACTATTTTCCATAGTGGCTGTACTAATGTATATTCCAATCAACAGTGTAAAAGAGTTTCCTTTCTCCACATCTTCACCAGCATCTGTTTCTCCCTCCTTCTCTTTCCTTTCTTCTTTCCTTCCTTCCTTCCCTCCCTCCCTCCCTTTCGCTCTCTCTCTCTCTCTCCTTTCTTTCTTTGTCTTTTTGATTATAGCCATTCTAAGAGGCTAGTCAGAATATCTCACTGTGGTTTTGATTTGCATTTCCAAGACGATTAGTGATACTGAGCATTTTTTCATGTAACTGTTGGCTCTTTGTATGTCTTCTTTTGAGCATCATCTATTCATATCCATAGCCCACTTCTAACAGGATTATTTGGTTTTCTATCGTTGAGAAGTTTGAGTTCCTTGTATATTTTTATTAATCCCATGTTGGATGAAGACTTAGCAAATATTTTCTCCCATTCCATAGGTTGTCTCTTCATCTGTAGATTGTTTCCTTTGCTGTGTAGAAGCTTTTTAGTTTAGTACAGTCACATGTATCTATTTTTGTTATAGTTGTTTGTGCTTTTGAGGTCTTAGCCATAAAATCTTTACCTAAGCTAATATCTTAAAAGTATTTTTCCTATTTTTTTCTAGTAGTTTTATAGCTTTGAGTCTTACATTTAAGTCTCTTATCTATTTTGAGTTGATTTTGTATATGGGGAGAGATAAGGGTCTAATTCCGTTCTTCTGAATATGAATATATACAATTTTCCCAGTACCTTTAATGAAAGAGAGTAGTTTCTCCCTACTGCAGGTTTTTGGCACCTTTGTCAAAAATCAGTAGGCTGTAAGTACTTGAATCTTTCTAGACTCTCTATTTTGTTCCATTGGTCATTGGTCTATGCATCTGTTTTCATGCCAATGCCATGATGTTTGGGTTACTACAGTCTTGCAGTATATTTTGATGTCAGGTAGTGTGATGCTTCCAGCTTTGTTCTCTCCTTTTCCTCAGGATTACTTTGACTATTCATGCTCCTTTGGGGTCTATACAAATTTTCAGTTTGTTCTTGCTAATTCTGGGAATAATAATGTTGGTATTTTTACTGGGATTGCGTTGAATTTCTAGACTGCTTTGGAATGTATAGTCATTTTAACAATATTAAATCTTCCAATCACTGAGCATAGAATGTCTTTTCATTTGTTTTTGTCTTCAATTTATTTCATTTGTGTTTTGTAGTTTTCTTTGTAGAGATCGTTTACCTCCTTGGTTACATTTATTCCTATGTAATTTTTATAGATATTTTAAGTGGGATTGCATTCTTGATTTCTTTCTCACCTAGTTCATAATTGGTATACAGAAACATTATTCAATTTTGTATGTTGATTTTATATCCTGCAACTTTATTGAATTTATTGATCAAATCTAGGAGTCTTTGGTGAAGTTTTTGGGTTTTTCTAGATATAAGACTATATTATCAGAAAAAAAAATTATTTCTTCTCCAATTTGAATACCTTTCATTTTTTTTCCTTCCCCAATTGCTCCAGCAGTATGTTGAAAAGAAGTGGTAAAAACAGGCATCCTTGTGTTGTTCCAGATCTTAGAGAAAAGGTTTTCAGGTTTTCCCCATTCAGTATGATGTTAGGTGTGAGTCTGTCATGCATGACCTTTATTTTGTTCAGGTATGTTTCTTCTATGCCAATTTGTTGACAGTTTCTCTTATGAAGGGAATAATTCTATACAATGTTTTCTTTGCATCTATTGAGATGATCATATAATTTTGGTCCTTCATTCTGTTGACATGGAATATCACACTTATTGTGTATGTGGAATTGTCCTTGCATGCCTGGTATAAATCCCACTTGGTCATGGTGTATTAGCTGCTTAGTTTGTTCTTGAATTTGATTTGCTATATTTTCTTGAAGACTTTTGCATCTATGTTCATCAGGGATATTGTCCTATAGTTTCATTTTTGTTGTTGTTGTATTGTTGTCTACTGTTGGTGTGAGGGTAATGCTGACTTCATACAATTTTTTAAGAAGAGTTTCCTATCTTTAATAGTTTCAGGAGTATTGGTATTAGTTCTTCTTTTTATGTTGGTAGAATTCACCTGTGAATTCATTTGGTCCTGGGCTTTTCTTTGTTGGTGGACTTCTTATTACTATTCAATCTCACTGCTCAAAATTAGTTTGTTTGGGTTTTCTATTTCTTCTCATTTAATTTCAGTAGGTTGTATGCTTCCAGGAATTTATCCATTTTCTCTGGGTTTCCCAGTGCATTCGTACATAGTTGTTTATAGTAGTCACTGATTGTCTTTTCTGTTTCTCTGGTGCCATTTGTAACGTCCCCTTTTCCATTTCTGAAATTTTTTAGTTGGCTGTTCTTTTCTTGGTTAGTCTATCCAATGGTTTATCCGTCTTGTTTATCTTTTCAAAAGATAAAATGTTCATTTCATTTTTTTAATTGTTTTTAAGTCTTTATATTATTTGGGTTTTCTCTGATCTTATTTCTTTCCTTCTGCTAATTTTGCATTTGATTTGTTCTTGCTTTGCTAGTTTCTTGAGGTTCATTGTTAGATTGTTTATTTGAAATATTTCTACTTTTCTGATGTAGGCATTTATTGCTATGAAATTTCCTCTTAGCATTGCTTTTTCTGTATCCATAGGTTTTGGGATGCTGTGTTTCCATTTTCATTTGTTTAGAGAAATTTTTGATTTGTATCTTAATTTCTTCATTGACCCAGTGATTACTTAGGAGCATGTTGCTTAATTTCCGTGTATTTCTATAATTCTCAAGGTTCCTCTTAGTGTTGATGTCTTGTTGTGAGAAGTCAGGGACCCTGAACGGAGGGACCAGCTGGAGCCAGGGCAGAGGAACACAAATTGTGAAGATTTCATTTTAACATGGACACATATCAGTTCCCAAATAACACTTTTATAATTTCTCACACCTGTCTTTACTTCAATCTCTGAACATAAATTGTGAAGATTTCATGGACATTTATCAGTTCCCAAATAATACTCTTATAATTTCTTACGCCTGTCTTACTTTAATCTCTTAATCCTGTTATCTTCGTAAGCTGAGGATATACATCACCTCAGGAACACTATCGTATCGTATTAACTGTACAAATTGATTATAAAATATATGTGTTTGAACAATATTAAATCAGTGCACCTTGAAAAAGAAGAGAATGACAGCGATTTTAGGGAACAAGGGAAGACAACCATAAGGTCTGACTGCCTGCGAGGTCAGGCAGAATAGAGCCATATTTTTCTTCTTGCAGAGAGCCTATAAACACATGTGCAAGTAGGGAAGATAGTGCTAAATTCCTCTCCTAGCAAGGAATATTAATAATTAAGATGCTGGGAAAGGAATGCATTCCTGGAGGAAGGTCTATAAATGGCTGCTCTGGGAGTGTCTGTCCTATGCAGTTGAGATAAGGACTGCAATATGCCCTGGTCTCCTGCAATACCCTCAGTCTTACTAGGACTGGGGAACCCCGCCCTGGTAAAATTGAGGTCAGACCAGTTCTCTGCTATCGAACTCTGTTTTCTGTTGTTTAAGATGTTTATCAAGACAATACGTGCACAGCTGAACATAGACCCTTATTGGTAGTTCTGAATTTGCCCTTGTCCTGTTTCCTCAGAAGCATGTGATCTTTGTTCTCCTTTTTGCCCTTTGAAGCATGTGATCTTGTGACCTACTCCATGTTCTTGCATTGCTCCCCCACTTTTGAAGTCCTTAATAAAAACGTGCTGGCTTTAAGGCTCAGGTGGGCATCATGGTCCTACCAATATGTGATGTCACTCCCGGAGGCCCAGCTGTAAAATTCCTCGCTTTGTACTCTTTCTCTTTATTTCTCAGCTGACCGACACTTATGGAAAATAGAAAGAACCTACGTTGAAATATTGGGGGCAGGTTCCCCTGATAATGTCTACTTTTATTCTATTGCGATTTTGAGAGATACATTATATGATTTCAATGTTTTTTTTAAAAAATGAGACTTCTTTTCTAACTACCATATGGTTTATCTTTGAAGATGTTTCATGTACTGATGACAAGAATGTATATTCTTCTGTGTTGCAGTATAATATTCTGTAAATGTCTGTTAAGTCCATTTTGTCTAAAGTACAGTTTAAATCCAATGATTCTTTGTTGATTTTCTGTCTAGATGATTTGTCTAATGTGGAAAATGAGATGTTTAAGTCTCCCACTATTATTGTACTGGAGTCTATTGCTTTGGATTTAGTAATATTTGTTTTATGAATATGAGTATTCCAATTTCAGGGCATATATATTTAGAATTGCTGTGCCCTTTTCCTGCTATGTCCTTTTATCATTATATAAGGATCTTCTTTGTTTTTTTGTTTTGTTTTAATTTTTTTCACTTAGTTTGTTTTATCTGACGTAAGCATAGCTATGCCTGCTCATTTTGGTTTCTGTTTGTGTGGAATACCTTTTTCCATCCCTTTTCTTTGAGTCTATATGTGTCTTTACAAATAAAGTGTGTTTCTTATAGGCAGCATGTAGTTGGATCATGTTTCTTTATCCATTCAGCCAGTCTGTATATATATTTTAAGTGGAGAATTTAATCTATTTTTAGTCAAGGTTATTTTTGATACGTGAAGTCTTGTTCCTGTCATGTTGTTAACTGTTTTCTGGTTATGTTGTATGTTCTTTGTTCCTTTTTCTCCTCTTTCTGATTGTCATTGTGGTTTGGTAGTTTTCTATAATGTTATCTTTTGAGATTTTTTTATCTTCCTCATTTATATGTTTGGTTTACTGATGAGTTTTTCACTTTTGTGTGTTTTCATGATGGTAAATGTCCTCTTTTAACAGGTTAAGGACTCCCTTGTGGATTTCTTGTAAGACCAGACTAGTAGAGATTAATCCCCTTGCTTTGCTTCTCTGGGAAGGGCTTTATTTCTCCTTCATTTATGAAGAACAATTTGCTGTGTACAGTATCCTTGTAAAGCAAGTTTTTCTTTTCTTTTTTTCTTTCATCATTTTGAATATGTCATCCCATTTCTTCCTGGTCTGTAAGGCTTATGCTGAGAAATCCACTGTTGGTCTGATGGTGGTTCCTTTATAGGTGATTAGATGCTTTTTTATTGCTAGCTTTAGAACCCTTTCTTTATCTTTGACTTTAGACTGTTCGACTATAATGTGCTGTGGTGAGAGGACCTTTTTGCATGTATCTGTTTGGAGATCATTGAGCATTCTGTATTTTAATGTCAAAGTTTCCACTAGACTAAGAAAGTATTCATCTATTACTTTATTCAATAGACTTTCTAGCCCTTTTGCTCTCTCTTTGCACACAGGGACACCAATAATTCAGCCATTCATTTGCTTTATGTTTTCCCAAATGTCACAAAGGCTTTGCTTATTCATTTTATTATTTTTAAAAAATTTTGCCCAGCTGTTTCACTTCAAAAGACCAGTCTTCAAGTTCCGAAATCCTTTGTTTTGCTAGACCTAGTCAATTGTTGACGTTTTCTAATATATTTTGCATTTTGTTCAATAAATTATTCAGTTCCAGAATTTGTTTGGTTCTTTTTAAAAATATTTATATTTTTGGCAAATTTCTCATTTATAACATGAATTATTTTTCTGTTTTTCTCTGTGTTGATTTTTGGAATTCTCTTGTATCTTGTCTAGCTTTTTAGAAATCAATATTTTAAGTTATGTGAATCTTGTGAATTTCTTTTTGATTGAAGATATGTTGCTACAGAATTATCAAGTGTTTCCTTGGAGGTATCATATTTCTTTGCCTTTTTGTGGATTCTGTGTCCTTACATTTATATATATGCACTTGGTGTACCATCACTTTTTTCAATTTTTAAAATTTTCTTGCATTGGGGAGGATTTTTCCCTAAAGATGTATAGATATTGTTGGGTGGCTAGGGCAGTTTGGCTTTTATTTTGGGTGCATGCTGTAGTGTAGACTCTGTATGATTTATTTGCTATAAACAGTATTAGTGGTACCTGTGATTTCCTCAGTGGCTCAGGGTATGATTATTAGAGAAGGCTGTAGTGAAGTGTTGCTGGGGACTGAGATGCCAGATGGGCCCATCTTCAGGCTCCAGTGGTAGCAGCACTGGGCTGAGCATGCCTGTCCTTGAGCCCCAGAGCAGTATGTGCTGGCTTCCATGTTAGCAGATACAGGTGGGCCAATATTTGGGCCTCCAGGTGACTTCCTTGGATGATGGTAGTGGCAGTAGTGGGATGAGTGTATGGGCAAGTTCTCATGTCCTTTGGTGTTGGGTGTGATGTGGATGATGGCAGTAGCAGTGGTAGGAGAACCTACTGGAACCCAAGTGGCTTATGCTGGTGTTGGTGGTGGCTGCAACAGGGTTGGACAGGCCAGTCCCCTGACCCACAGGGATGCATGTGAGTGAGTGCCAGCTATGGTGCTATTGGCAAGTTGGTTCAGATTGACCTCAGAGCCCAAGAGAGATATTCAAATGCCAACAGTGGTGGACTATACTGAGTGATTCTCAGGCCCCTGGATGGCATGATCAAGTATTGGGAGGATGAACTGGGCTGGATGAACTTGTCCTCAAGCCCTTTGGTAGTACATTCAGGCTCTGGTTGTAATAAGCAGACGCAGGGTGGTCCCCGGGCCCCTAGCATAATGCTCAGATGGGCAGTGCAGCAGCTGTGCTACATCTGGGAGGGCAGGGCCACGCTCACTGGCAGCACCATAGGTAGGCAGCTCTAGGAGGCATGGTTTGCTTGCGCCTCAGTTCCACAGCAGCCCACAGAAGTAGTGTTGGCATTTGTCCTCAGGGCATATGGCTTTGCCCAGCATTCCCTCTCCCTTATTGGCCCAGTCGCTGCAGTGACATCATCAGCCCCAAGGCAGGACACATTTCTTTGAGGGCTGGGTTCTCAGAATGCTGCTAGCTGCAGGCCTGTCACCCAGGTGGGTGGGGCCACTCTCAGTCAGAGCAGCATAGGCAGGCAGCCACCGAGAGTGTGATTTCCTGGCCCCTCAGTCCCACAGCAGCCTGCCGGAGAGGTGGTGAAATGTGTTCTCAGTGTGCACGAAAGCATTCAGCTTCCTTTCTCCCTCTTTTGTCTGGTGGTAGCAGCGACAGTGGCAGCCCTCAAGCAGGATGCGGACCTGTGGGGGCTGAATTCTTAGAGAAGTGCCAGCTCTAGCTCTAAGCTTGCCACCTGGGGTTTGAGGCAGGAGTGGAACTTCTCTCCATGGAGTAGCGTAGGCAGGCAGCTGTGGGGAGGACAGTTTGCTTGTGCCTTAGTTTCACAGCAGCCCACGGCAGCAGTGGTGAGATTTGTCCTTGGAGCACATTAAAGTGCCTGGCCTCCCCTCTCCCACCTTGGCCTGGGGTAGCAGCAGCAGCTTCAGCCCCGGGCAGGATGCAGTCCTTCAGAGCCTGAGGACTCTCAGAATGGCACCATGCAGCAAGTGCACAGCGCTCTGAATCCTGTGGGTCTCTGTGAGTTCCCTCTCTGGAGCAATGTCTCTGTGCAATCTGAAGGTAGCTGCCTTTTTGATAGTCACAAAACCTGCAAGGGTGGAGAGGCTGCCCTGGAGCTAGGACTGTAAAAGTCTGTGGCAAGAATGTGGATCCCTGGGGTCTCTTGCTTACCCTTTTTCCACATTCAGGAACTTCTCCTGGCTCCTAGACCAAGAAACTATACTTAATGTGTCTTGCATTTCACATCTGAGAAAGGTCCAAGGTCATTTAGTAATTCAGATGAGAAAAAACTCTGAATAAAATCGATCTTGACTTTCTCAATGTCAACTTTCAAATTGCACAGCATCAAGCATGTACCTTCCTTACACGTAGTAGTTGCTTAATGAATATTTGGTTAAAGGAATGGTTATTGGATGATCTAAGAAACAATTTTGTTAATTTGTTTTATCTTCTTTGTCTGTAAAATCTTTGACTTAGTTAACAAGTAGCAGAAAGGGATTTTTTTTCTTCTCCCAGCAAGAAGTGATTTTTAAAATGTAGTAATATTACTTGTAGAATCAGGTTCATAATATCTCATATAAATTTAGTCTGACACTAAGGAAATCTACCTTATTCCATCTTTTTTTCTAATGACTTGTGCATAAAACATTTTTCTTACAACTTTTTCAAAACATACTATATAAGATATATTTCTTTGAGGTTTAGACTCTCCACACATACCCTTTCTCACTGCTGATAACCAATAAACATCTATTATCTTCTTTTTATTCATTGGAGACTTTGGGACCAGCTCACAACCTAGTAGACCATTTCTACTCTCCCTCCTACAGATTTATGTTTCCATACACGTGTAATTTGATAATCTCACTGCTATAGACCGAATTTTTCTGTCTCCCCAAAATCCAGATATTGAAACCCTAATCCCTAATGTGACGGTATTTGGAGGTGGGGACTTCAGGGGTGGTTAGGTCACAAGGGTAGATCCCTCATCAACGGGATTAGTGTTCTTATGAAAGTGACCCTGGAGAGTGTCCTCACCCCTCCTCTATGTGAGGTTGTGGGAGAAGTTGACTCCTTTGAAGCTGGACCCTCTCCAAATTTTAAATCTGAGAGCACCTTGATCTTGACTTTTCATTATAAGTCACCCAGTTTATGGTTATAACAGCCCAAATGATCTAAAACATGCATTTCTGGACCTACTTAAACTTAATGGCCATACCTGCCCCTCTGCATCAATCTTCCAAACAGTGGCCATCATCATCTAGGGAGCTGTTCTAACTCAAAATTTGAAACCCCCTGACTACTGTTCGTTTGCCTTTCCTTCTTTCCTAAACTTCATCCAATTTTCTTTACCAAGACTTTGACCTCATGGGGACCTTCAGTGCTCTGACCTCTCCATTTTATACTCCTCTGTGATCCCTCTGTAATCCTTATAATCCTTCTATTTTATTTTAGCCTCTATTCTTTCCATGTTCAGTCTTGGCCTCAAAGTTGATTACATGAACTATAAACCATTCTATAAGCCTATAAGCATACCTATATAGTTATTTATTTATTATTTTGTTTATTTTTTTATGGCTACTCTCTCCCTTCTCTTCCTCTTTCTCTTTTTCCTCCTCCTCCTCATTCTCCTCCTCCTCCTCCTGTTCACCCTCCTCCTTATTTATCCTCCTAGCAAAACTGCAACAAAAGTGTCTAAGGGCTGCTAAAGAAATCACACAGCTAGACAGGGACTTCTATACATTCATGGACTTCTATACATTCATTCTATACATTCATGGCCTCCAACCTGAATAGGGTCCTAACAGGGTTTTCTACTTTCTAATCCTATAAACATTATATAAATCTTATTAATGAATCTTCCTTTTTTAACTACTAATTACTCTCTTTTTCTTCAAATATTCTCTTCTAAGGTCTTTTGATATTGCACTTGTTGAATTTTCTTTGTGCATTCCAACTCTTCTTTCTTTCCTTGGTAGACTTCTATTATGCTATTCATATCTTTAATGATAATATTTATTTCTCCCTCAGTCCACTGCTTTACTCATTATATAGGTTTTCCCTGAGTACTCCCATTCATTTTTTTATATATTGGTAAGTCATAGATCTATATTTCCAACTCAGCTTTTCCCTTAAGTTTATGACTCATACATTCAGGAGCAGAATATTTATTTCTACTTAGTGGATCTGAAGTGTCTTAAATGTATCACTCTTTTCCTGGTTCCTCCACCAATACTCACCTAATGCTTCTAGCTGGTAACCTGGTTCTTCCACCAATACTCACCTAATGCTTCTAGCTGGTAACCTGGTTCCTCCACCAATACTCACCTAATGCTTCTAGCTGGTAACCTGATTTCTCCACCAATACTCACCTAATGCTTCTAGCTGGTAACCTGGTTCCTCCACCAATACTCACCTAAGGCTTCTAGCTGGTAACCTGGTTCCTCCACCAATACTCACCTAAGGCTTCTAGCTGGTAACCTGGTTCCTCCACCAATACTCACCCAATACTTCTAACTAGTAAGATTTTTGGTTAATTTTCTCCCTGATTTCTCATATACAAGAAATCACTAAGTTCTGTCAAATTGTGCCAGTAAATAATTCTCTAGGCTGGGCGCAGTGGCTCACGCCTATAATCCCAGCACTTTGGGAGGCCGAGGTGGACGGATCATGAGGTCATGAGACCGAGATCATCTTGGCCAACATGGTGAAACCCCATCTCTACTAAAAATACAAAAATTAGCCAGGTGTGGTAGTGCACACCTGTAGTCCCAGCTACTTGGGAGGCTGAGGCAGGAGAATCACTTGAACCCGGGAGGTGGAGGTTGCAGTAAGCTGAGATCATGCCACTGCACTCCAGCCTCGTGACAGAGTGAGACTCCATCTCAAAAAAAATTAATTAAAAATAATAATAATTCTGTAATCTTAGTTCTCTTCAGTTCTACTGTCTTTGTATTGACTTGGACCTTTTTTTCCTCTGGCTTTGCTTCTGTAACTACTATCTGATTATTATTTCTCTTATCTTCTCTTTGTTCAGAATTTTCAAAGTGACCTATATAAAGGAGATTCGGATCTATTGACTTTTCCTCCTAATACACTCCTATGGGGTATATAATCTAATATCATAATTTGCTTTCTAAGCCTCAAGACTTCTTCCTCTGTTACTCTTGTCTTGTGCACTTAACAGGGACATACCAGGAGTATACGTATGTGCAAACACACACCCTCTTCTGTCTCCACTCCTTCCAGCAAATTCTGATTCAGCCTTTCTAATTAACATCAGAAATCACCGTATTCAGGAAGTCTTACTGGACTTCTCTATGTCCTTGTCTCAGCCACAAAAAATAGGTGCCAAATTTGGTATGTGATAAGGTTTGGATGTTTTGCCTCCTCCAAATCTTATGTTGAAATGTGACCTCCAATGGTGGAGATGTTTAGGTGATGGAGTCGGATCTCTCAAGAATGGCCTGGTGTCTTTCCCATGGCAACAAGTGAGTACCATGGACTCTGTGAATTTACATGAAATCTAGTTGTTAAAAGGTCCTGGCATCTCTCTGTTGCTCCCTCTCTCGCCACGTGACACGCCTGCTCCCCCTTCACCTTCCACCGTGATTGTGAGTTTCCTGAGGCTTCACCAGAAGCAGATGCTGGTATCATGCTTCCTATGTAGCCTGTAGAACCATGAGCCAAAATAAATGTTTATTTTTCTTTATAAATTACCTAGTCTCAGGCATTCCTTTATAGCAATGCACACAGACTAACACAATACCCTCAAGCGCTTGGGTATAGCTGCATTTGTATAAATATCTATTTATGTCTAATCACTGAGTAGAAAATTTTCATTTGAAGGTAAGTACTGGTTTTTATTCATCTTTGTAGCTTCAGCACTTAGCTAAAATATTATTTTTTTTGCAATATTTAGTACTTCTGTACATGCCAGTACTCTATCTGGACAGTTTATTCAACTCTTCTCTCTGTGTGTATATCTTACATATTTCGGTAGGTTGTGTTACCTACTGTTATGGGCTGCCTGACACATTTTATTCCCCATCATAAATCTTCTATTCCCAAGATGAAATGTGATTCAGGCCTGGCTAGTCATGGTGCTCCACTGTCCTGGACACAGTGCTTGATTCAGAGATGGATGCTTAACTAAAGCAGAGCCCATCTGATTTTTTTCTTTGACTTGAGAAATGAGTGAGCCATTCTTTTCCACATGTAATGCCAAGTTGGGGAAATCTCAGTTTGTGGCTGATGATAGCCATTTCCACCAGCCACATAGAGGAAATCTGTTTGCAGGAAAGATGAAACCCAAAAGCAGAAGGAAGCAGAGCTGAGAAATCATGAGAGCAAGCCCTGATGATCTTGTACGATCGTAAAGTCAGCTGGGTCTGAAAGCACTCCCGCTTGGTACTTCTCTGCTATATAAGCCAGCAAAGTACCTTACGATAACTGAGTTTTATTATTGATACTTTAGTGAGAGTGGTTTTTAGAGTGCAATTTGAAGCATACCTTGACCCCTAGCCCTTCTCTAAACTCACTAGCCCACAATATATATAATCCACTCTGGGCTGCGTAGATCTATTTTATCTATTTTCTTTTGGCATCTTATACATAATAACTGAGACTTTCTCTCTCTCTCTCTCTCTCTCTTTCTCTTTCTGCCTTTTTTCTTCCCTCCATACACACTCATAGTACCAACTCCATGCATTTGCTTATAGTCCTCCTTAGTTGGGTTACTGTCCGTTCTAGAGATTCTACGTTTTATTTTTTGGGGCATGTCCCAAAGTCCTAGGATATGTGATTTTAAAAGACTGTTTACTTTTAATGAATTAGTAACATTTATTTTATATATGCTACATTTAAGTCAGTGTCGTAGGTGTTAATTTTGGGGGTGGATTTTATGTATTTAATTTATGTCTGTCCAATGTTCCTGTCATTGGGGAGCCACATATGTCCTGTTTCATTTTCCAGAGTCCATCTGCTCACTACATGTGATTCAAGCCTCACTTGAAAGATAGGCAAGTGATGACTCAGGACACAGACTTCTTCCCAAGCTATCAGAAGACCACCTTCTTTTCCCGCTGCTACTGACACGTCTATGGTTAGCACTCAGAGGTAACCTTTAAGACAGTAAAAAAAAGGCAGAGACAGAGACACAAGATCAAGATACAGAATCAGATCTCTTTCAAACTCTTAAATTCATCCATGTCAGAAGCTAGTTTATGTGCCTTGATCTTCACTTTAAGTGAAACAAAACTTGTTTGTCGTGTTTTAGTTTTCCTTGCTTAAAATAATATGAGTTGTATTTCTCCCATTCATTTAAGACTGAAAGAGTTCTAATTAATACATATGGACGCCAAAATGAGGGAGCTAGAGCCCCTGTCCTCAGGGAAGTTTTAGGTCACTGCCAGTGGAGAAGAAACACCTGCAGAGTGTGCTACAGTGCTGCATACAGCACAGCACATAAAATGAACCACCCAGAAGAAAAATTGTTATTTAGAATATAGAAACTATAGATTGATGTGTAAGAGTTAGAGCTTAGACATGAAGAAACACACTATATAATAAATATTTATATAATATATTAATCAGTAAAATAAATATTTATACAACAATAAATCTTTGTAATAATGAATAACAAATTAATATAATTATAATATAATATATAATTATATAAAATATAAATTAAATTATAAATATAATATAAATGTAATTATAATTAATATAGTAATTAAATTATTATAAAATAATAAATATTTACATAAAATATTAAATTAATAAGTAAAACCTGGAAATGACTAAGAGCTTTTCTTTCAAAAATCATTAAATTGCTTTTTCTAAGAGAAGGGAATATAGAGAAAGCAACCTCTCATTACACAAAATTTATTCATAATTTTAAGTGAGCTTGTCAATGTTGTAGATGCTAAGAAGATATGCAACAAAGACATTAAAATCAAGTAAATATCTCACTATGAGTCACCATTTCAGAAGAGACTATTTTTTCATAAATAAAGTTCCTTTGGGAAAAGAAAAGACACAATGAACTTCAGATAACCTTGCTATGTTTCTAAATTCAAGGAATTGATACCTTTATAAAATACACATAACTAGATTATGTGAAGGAAAAAACTGGGTATACACTGGGTCAAAGACAGTTCACCCAAGTGGGTTTTGTTTGCAGTTTTCTTTATATAGCTTGAAAACAATAGCATCTCTGTAAAAAATATGTAGCGTTTAGTGCATATAGAGACAGGAATAGTCATAGCTAATTGTGAAGATGATGTAAGTCTGTCTATTCTCTTATAAGTCAAACCTAAACTAACCGTCTTTCACCTCATATCCCAAATCTTTCTTTTTCTGTATTCCAAATCTTATGGATTACATCATGGTATATGAAGCACTAGAGTTGGAATCCTGAAAGCTACGTTCCAGCCTTCCATTTCTTTTCATCTCCATTTCTGCTTGCTAATTGTGCTTTGCTCACTTCAACACATCATCCTGAAAGCAGCATCTTTTTCACCATGCTCTTCTTTCAATTCCTACTTCTATGGCCTCGACTCTGACATTGTCACCTCTCTTCTTTGTCTAACTCTACTTCCAGAGAAAGAGACTTGCAGAAACAAAGATGGTTATTTATGAGCTAGGCCAGAGAGTAAGTAACAACAAAAATCACAAAAACAAAATTACCTGTCCTGAAATAAAATACCCAGGTCAAATTGGAAAAACCAGGAAAAAAGAAAAAAAAAAAAAGATGTCAGGGGTGGGGAGACTATGCTTTTGGTTTGGGGCTAAATGTGCAGGAGAGTTATAAAGGGGTGAGGTTGAAAGTGGGAGGAAGGAAACACACACTGGGCAGCCCATGACCATGAAGAAGGCGTGTGTGAAGTGGCCTGGATCAGTTCTGAGACCGTGTGCAATACTGTGGTGTTTGTTTTGTGGTCCATGTGCACACGCATGATTGAACCACTTTCATTACAGTGGGCTGGACAGGGAAGACATTCAGAACCCTTGCAACAATCTCCCTACCTCCAGCAAATTTTCCACACTTACTGAACATATTTTTCCTCAGTTATCTGTTCATATTTCTCTCCTACTTGAGACCTTTCAGTGACTTTTTAATGGCTCTTCTTGGCATGAACGTATAGGAGAAGAAAAATAATTTTTTCTTCAACTCTCACAGGGTCTAGTTGAAATGGAACCCTGTACAAAAGATCAATGAGAAAAACAAAAAGAAACATATATATATAATATTATATTATATTTTGTATATATATAATATTTTATATATATATGAAGAGAGATAGCCAGGGAATGAATAATTCTCAAACAGGTGGCTTTGAATTTCAGCTTACATAACATCTTCAACAAAGAACAATAAATTCTTAGAGAAGTGGCAACAAAGAAAAAGGATTTTCCCTCTCTAGGGGTGGTAACTGAAAAAAGACAAATAATTGGCAGACGAACACTAATTAGTAAAGGTTTTTCACAAGGCCAGTAAGAGTCTACAGTTGTCTTCAGTGGTTAACCTTTGTTCTCCTTGTAGAGGGGTGATTCAGGATATCTTCTGTCTTTGTAAATCTATGACCTGCTTTTAGGCAAAGAGAGGGAGGGCAGAGAGCTCTCCTGCATCTGCTCCTTCTTAACTGTCTTCAGCTCAACAATCTTCCATATTTTGGAATACTTCCATATTCTGATCTTCCACTAAAGCCATGCTAATTAATGACTGTCAAGAATTGATCTTAGGCCAGGCACCATGGCTCACACCTGTAATCCCAACACTTTGGGAGACAAAGGTAAGAGGATCACTTAAGGCCAGGAGTCCAACAACAACCTGGGCAACATAGCGAGACCCCATCTCTATGTTGTAAAAATGTATTTAAAATAATGTATTTTGATCCCTTAGTGCCAGGGGAATAGAAAAGAAGGTGCTGGCAGGGTTGAAGACAGTATACCAAGTACCATCCGTCTATGATAGATTCAGTTATAATCATTATGTCTAGAATATTAGAACAGTCGGTTTATAGGAGAAACAACTGAATTCAATTGACCATAATCTGCCAGCTCACTTTTGCTAGTCATGCAGGGCTTATGTTTTAATATACTACATCTATTACTACCCCTTACAAACCCTTACTACTAGTAAGACATGTAGTATATTAAAACAAAAGCCCTGCATGACCAGTAACAGTAAAAGTAAAAGCTACTTTCATTTCCTTAATCCAGGCTCTCATTTTTCCTCCTTTACTTGCGATTCTGTATACTTTTGGTTGGACTACTCAGGAAAAGACCAAGAGAGGGTTTGGTGATAGATTTGTAAGTCTAACTATCACTTTCTACATGTGGCTCTTCAAGATTGAGAGAATCACTATACCTTCCACAGTGGAAGCTACAATATTAGCAGAACAAATAAGCCCAAATGACCCTAGCAGGTCTCCTTCCCCATCAGTTGAAAGCAGGTGCCCCCCTTATAAGTCCTGTTCCCAGGGTGACTTTGGCATCTACAGCCAAAAGAACCACTAATGTTTGATTCCCTCCTCTCTTGCTGGAACCTTGCAGTGTGTTCACATGGGTTCATGAGGCCTTTATTCCCTTCTCTGGGGACAGGGAGACCTTGGCCTCACCCTAATCATCATTCTGCTTAAAGCAGCTAAAGTATGAGAGAGCAAGGGAGGGAGAAAGTGGCTCTGTGCCACACACACACACACAAAAGGTATATATATTTACGGGTGGTTTCAAGCTGTGCTGGGACCGGTCATGGCTGAATAAAAAACACTTTAAATACTGTCTGCCTACCTAAAGTCCTACACAAAGCAGCAAGGTCATCATTATTGCTACCATCTGTGTCAACTTTGGGGACCTCTTGACTCAACAGCTACAGACACATTGCTTTCTGCTGAAGCTGTAGTTTTTGCCCCTTTTTTGCTGACTCAAGCTCACCAACACTTTTTGCTGAAGAACCCACCTCAGTGAGGGCATTTCCTGCCACATCGTCAAGATAACATCTCTGAAATCTCACCTGTTGTTAGTGTAACAGCGAGGAGAGTTTTCCAGGGCAGCAGGTTGACCACAAGAAATTCTTCATATTTATTTCAGTCATTTCTCATTCTTTAGTGGGTGACCTTTATTAGCATTATAAATTCTCTGCAGTGTCCTCTGAATACTATGAGTCTGTCAGTTTTGGGTGGAGCCTAATTTATCTGCCTTAAGGAACTCTCCCTAAAAAGGCCTAAGCTTTCTTAGAGGACAGGAGCCTCTGCCTAGGACCCTGAGACATTATTTTAGACAGAGAGGTTGAAGAAGGCCTCAGTGAAGAGGTGGTATTTCAGGAGGATTTGTTTAAGTTGTGAAAACGAACTGTGTGGGTATTTGGCGGAAGAGTGGCCCAGAAAGTGAAACAGCAAGTTCAAGGATCCTGAAGCAAGACTCTGAGGAGTACAAGAGAGGAACAACAGAGAAGCCAGTGCGACTGAAATAGTGTGAAGGAAGAAACGTGTGGTAGGAAATTGTTTGGAATATAATATTTAAAGGAAGACCTACTGAAATATTATAACCAAATAATTTATTATTATACATCATCAGTATTGATTCATGCATCGAAGAGATCAAGCCTTGCTCTGTCACCCAGGCTGGAATGCAGTGGCACGATCTCAGCTCACTACAACCTACAACCTCCGCCTCCCAGGCTCAAGAGATTCTCCTGCCTTAGCCTCCCAAGTAGCTGGGATTACAGGCGTGAGCCATCACTCCTGACAAAAAAAAAAAAAATCTGAATACTATACTTTCTCATCGTCTTTTATATATAACCTCTTACATTTATGTTTTTTGCCCTCTTCATCCCCTCCCCCTCTTTTTGGTCTTACTTGTTATTTGTCTTTTAACTTACATCAATAGCAAATTATGCTTTATGAAGTTTAGTATTTCTGGAGAACTCAGTGCCACACTAACTCAGAGTGCTAAATACACGTTGTTCTAATATTGAAACCAGAAGGAACATGCCCACGTCCTTTTGAGAATGTGGAAAAAGACGTCAGGTTATGCAAGGGTTAACCCTGTACGTGAAATAGAGGACGATTATATTGGCCACTGAGTAAACAAAGAAAAGGAGACAGCTCTGCTCTCTTATTGTAATTGCAAATTTATTTTTTATAGTTTCTATTTTCCTTTAAACTGCCTTAATCTGTCTTCCTGCTGTGACCTATTTCCAGTAATGCATATTCAGAATAAAAATAGTAGTTCAAATCATATCAGAACTCAAGTTACTCCTTGTCGAGCAGAAACACGTACTTTTATACAACAGTGAAATCAATTCCCCTCATACTAATTATTTAATTTCCATAATACACTGACAGTATTCTGCTATTAAGTATTCATATCTAAAACTTGTTTTGTAATATTTTAATAGTTCTTCCTTTAAACAACACTGTGAGGAAATACAGTTACTATTTTATAGATCAAGCAACGGAGCAGTTGGAAAGTTAAATTATTGATCCAAAGCCATACAATGAGGCTCTGCTTATGCTTGTAACCAGGGTGTCATTTGGCTTAACTGATCTTTTAGTTCAAATGAGTTGATCGAATGAAAGATTAATCAGTCAAACTGACATATGACCAAATTGATCAACTACTAACATTGATCATTTCAGGGTGGTGTTCTCGAACTGGCCCACAATCCATTTCAAACTGCATGCTTGTATCAAAACGGCTCATGTGCTCCATGAATATATACACCTACTATATACCCACACAAAAAAATTAACATTAAAATAAAAAAACTATGAATTCTGCTTCTCACCCCAAATATACAAATAAGAATTTCCTGGTCTAGGGTCCAGGACTCTGCATTTCAAGCAAGTATCCCACATGATTCTTCTGCATGCCAACGTTTGGAAATATGATTGTTGGTGGGCAGTATTAGAAAAGTGCAACTGAATTACTTCCTAGGGTGTATCTAGCATTCAAATAAGTAGAAATCCTTGATGTTAATTAACTAAGCCAGGAAGGAGTAGAGTGGAGCTAGCCAAAACTTTGATGATTCTAGATGCTCTTTCAGATATTAAATGCAGCCCGTCAGTCTACCTGAAGAAATTTTAAAATATTCTATTTTGATTTTATATCTAAGAGATATCCCCTCGCGATCAAACTGTGGTGTATGTATATGTATACGGCCAGGTAAGGAAGAATAAAAATTTGTAAACTATTCAATTTATTGCGAATCAAATATTTAATAACACCACAAAATGTATAAGACAGGTAAATTTACTTTTATTTAGTAATTGGGCCATGTAGTACATAATTCTTTCTCTTTCCAGCATATTCTTGATTCCCTGCCTTGAATCAATGCCGCCATCTTCCTTTTAACTCAGGTAAGGAACAAATGCCAATCTAAAATTCTGCTGCATGATGCAAAAAGAACTCCAATTATCATATATCATAAAAATTCCCTTATTCACTGACATAATGAATCCATACTAAGTACCTACTGTGTTTGATGTAGATAACTATACAGTCTCAGATGTTCCTGCCCATCACTTTCATTTTCAGAAGATGAGCTTGACTTCTTTGCAATGAACATTGATGATAGCATGAACTTCTGTTAATGTTTTTATCCACATCTTGCCATAAATTGTAGTACAATTATGTCTGATTTCAAGCTGTGAATTTGTTCTAATGCAGACCAGCAGACTTAGCCTCTCCTCCTGGTACTTCTGAGGAATCCAGGCAGCCCAGACAAGTAGGTTTGCCCCCAGCAAAACACACCCTCTCCATCAAGGGACAAATTGATTAATTAAACGGGTCCTGCTCCCTGTGCCACCCAACTGGGTGAGACCCTCCAACAGGGGTTGTCAGACACCCTATACAGGAGTGATCCATCCTACTGGCATCAGGCTGGTGCCCCACAAGCTCAGAGGTCCCAGAAGAAGGAGCAGGCGCCCATATTTGCTGCTCTCCAGCCTCCTGCAGTGACATCCCCAGGCACAGGAGTGAAGCAGATGAACAAGGCCTGAAGTGAACCCCCAGCAAATGGCAGCAGCCCTATAGAATAGGGAGGGACCTATTTGAAATAAAAACAAACAAGCAGAAAGTAACAACAGCATCAACAACAACAACAACATAAAAGGCCCCCACAAAAACCCCATCCAAGGGACAGCAGCCTCAAAGACCGAAACTAGACAAACTCATGAAGATAAGAAAGAATCCATGAAAAAAATGCTGAAAATCTAAAAGGGCAGAGTGCCTGTTCTCCCCCAAATAATTGCAATGCCTCTCCATCAAGGGCACAGACTAGGAGGAGAATCAGATGAATGAATTGACAGAAGGAGGCTTCAGAAGATGGGTAATTAAAAACTACAATGAGCTAAAGGATCATGTTCTAATCCAACGCAAAGAAGCTAAGAATGTGGATAAAAGATTAGAGGAATTGCTAACTCAAATATCCAGTTTCAAGAGGAACATAAATGACCTCACGGAGCTGAGAAACACACCACAAGAACTTCGTGAAGCATACACTAGTATCAACAGCCAAATCGACCAAGTGAAAGAAACGATAACAGAGTTTGAAGACCACCTTGCTGAAATAAGACATGCAGACAAGAATAGAGAAAAAAGAATAAAAAGGAATGAACAAAGCCTCCAAGAAATATGGGACTTCCTAAAAAGACTGAACCTACGATTGATTGGAGTATCAGAAGGAGAAAGGGAGAATGGAAACAAGCTGGAAAATACACTTTAGGATATTATCCAGGAGAACTTCCCCAACCTAACAAGACAGGTCAATATGAAAATTCAGGAAATACAGAGAACACCATTAAGATACTCCACGAGATCAACCCCAGATTCTCTAAGGTCAAAATGAATGAAAAACTGTTAAGTGCAGCCAGTTTACCTACAAAAGGAAGCCCATCAGATTAACAGCAGACTTCTCAGCGGAAACTCTACGTGCCAGAAGAGATTTTTTGGGGGCCAATATTCAACATTCTTAAAGAAAAGAATATTCAACCCAGAATTTCATATCCAGCCAAACTAAGCTTTGTAAGTAAATGATAAACAGAACCCTTTCCTGACAAGCAGATGCTGAGGGATTTTGCTACCTCCTGGCCTTCCCTGCAACAGCTCCTGAAAGAAGCACTAAATGTGGAAAGGAAAAACTGGTACCAGCCACTGAAAAACACAACAAAATATAAAGACCAAAGATACTATGAAGATACCGCATCAACTAGTGTGCAAAATAACCAAATAGCATGATGATGGCAGGATCAAATTCATACATAATGACACTAACCTTAAATGTAAATGGGCTAAATGCCCCAATTAAATGACACAAACTAGCAAAATGGATAAGGAGTCAAGAATCATCCGTGTGCTGTATTTGGAAGATGCACCTCATGTGCAAAGACACATAGGCTCAAAATACGGGGATGGAGGAAAATTTACCAAGCAAATGGAAAGCAAAAAAAAAGCAGGGGTTGAAGTCCTAGCCTCTGACAAAACAGACTTTAAACCAACAAAGATCAAAAAAGACAAAGAAGTATATTACATGATGGTAAAGAGAACAATTCAACAAGAAGAGGTAGCTATTCTAAATATATATGTACCCAAAACAGGAGCACCCAAATTCATAAAACAAGTTTTTAGAGACCTACAAAGAGACTTAGACTCCCACATAATAAAAGTGGGAGACTTTAACACCCCACTGTCAGTATGAAACAGATCAATGAGATAGAAAATTAACAAGGATATTCAGGGCTTGAACTCAGCTCTGGATCGAGAGGACCTAGTAGACATCTACAGAACTTTCCACCCCAAATCAACAGAACATATATTCTTCTCAGTGCCACATGGCACTTATTCTAAAATTGACCACACAAATGGAAGTAAAACAATCCTCAGTAAATACAAAAGAACTGAAATCATAACAACAGTCTCTCAGACCACAGTGCAATCTAATTAATACTCAGGATTAAGAAACTCACTCAAAGCCACACAATTTTGTGGAAATTAAACAGCCTGCTCCTGAATGACTCCTGGGTAAATAATGAAATTAAGGCAGAAATCAAGAAGTTCTTTAAAACCAATGAGAACAAAGAGACAACATACCAGAATCTCAGGGACACAGCTAAACCAGTGTAAAGATGGAAATTTATAGCTCTAAATGCCCACAAGAGAAAGCAGGAAAGATCTAAAATCGACACCCTAATGTCACAATTAAAAGAACTAGAGAGGCAATAGCAACTAATTCCAAAGTTAGCAGAATACAAGAAATAGCTAAGATCAGAGAAGAAATGAAGGAGATAGAGACACAGAAAACACTCCAAAAAAATCAATGAATCCAAGAGCTGGTTTTTTGAAAAAATAAAAAAAATAGATAAATAACAAAATAGACCACTAGCTAGACTAATGAAGAAGGAAAGAGAGAAGAATCAAATAGACACAATAAAAAATTACAAGGGAGATATCACCACCAACCCTACAGAAATACAAACTACCATCAGAGAATTCTATAAACCGGCGTGAGCCACCGTGCCCGGCCGCTGTGAATATATTTGTTTAGATGAGATCAATGTTTAAATTGGTAAACTTTGAGTAAAACAAATTACCTTCCATACTGCGTGTGGGCCTCTTCCAATCAATTGAAGGCCTTAAGGGAAAGCAAGCTGAAGACCCCGAAGAAAAGGAAATTCTGCTTCCACTGTCTTCAAACTCACACTGCGACATCAACTCTTCCCTAGATCTCTACGATGTCAACTATTCTGCAGATTTTGGACTTGCCAAACTCCAAATTAGCATAAGCTAATTTTGTAAGACAAATTGTTCTCTCTCTCTCTCTCCACACACACACACACACACACACACACACACACACACACACACACACACACACATTTGTTCTGTTTCTCTGAAGGACCCTGACTGAAATACCTGGTGATTTTTGGTATCCTACATGTGCAACTGTGAGCTGACTGCGCCTCTCAACTCCTTGTTTCCTAGCCATTTCTAAACTCATTCTTATGAATTCCGATCGCTATTACCAAGAACAAGGCATTTCTATACAAGGCACATTTGTCCATCTTTGTTCTAAACTTCACCTGGAATCTTAGGACTTCACTTTTTCTTCTTTCCTACCCAGTCACTTCCTCCTTCCTACCTAGCTCCTTTCCTTCATCGTGTAAATGTAAATCACAAGAAGCAAAACTGGAGAAGAATGGAGAACTATTAGGATTATTTCATTTCAGTTCATAGACAAAGAGAACTATAAAATCATGTCTTAAAACAAGGAAGATTGAAATAAATTTTGAAAAATATCCTGAAGAAAGAATCAAGATTTGGCCATCGGTAGATGGCCAATTTGGAGTGAGGACAAACGTCTCAATTTTTTCCCCTAGTCATCTGAATAAAGAGTAGTGAAAAATTTATAATAAAAGGGGAAGAGAGTTTATTCTGAATATAATTTTAATGTTTTGACGTGGCCTTCAAAGGTCTTTTGAATTTGTTCTCACCTACCTTCCTGACTTTATTTCCTATCACTTCTCTAAGCCCTTTGAAATTCTCTTAATGAGTCAAGCCTCTTCATACTTCTTTCAACTTGGAGTGCCCCCACCCTAGAACTACTAGTCTGACTTGTTTATGGAAATATGCCTAGGTCATATTTAGGTTGCAATTCAAGTGCCAAGTCTTCAGTGGAACAAATCCTGACTCTGAAATGATTTTACTATACTAGGTCTGTTGCAATTTTTAACCTGTTTTCCATTGAGACTATACTTTCCTTGAGGAGGAGGCCTACGCCTCATTTATCCTTGTATTCCTAAAAAATGGCACAGTGCTTGGCACATCTAAATAACTCAATAAATATTTATTAAATGACATTTTTCACACTGCTAATATGACTATGTTTTGCCTTCTCGTCCCCACTATGTCTAACCTCTAGAGTTAAACTCCAACTTGACTGGAAGGGACCTGTCAACCTCATTTTTAAGATTCTTTATCTTTAGCTATGAAATAATGTTTCCTCTAAAAATTTTAAAAAAAAAAAAAAAAAAAACCTGTCAACCTAAATGCCCTTGAGACAACCTTTTTCCAAACAATATGACGAGAAGGTTCACTTTCTCAATACATTTATCACTTCAACTTTGGCAACAGCTTCATTGTTGTTAAGGATACTATCCAGGCACAATATGCAGTGAAGCAGATTCTGATAATGACAAGGAATTTTCATAAATTCTTAACATAGTCCATTGGGTTTATGTGGAACTGGTGAATTAGAAAATGTCTCTAATGTTTAGTTGCATCAATTCCCTAAGGGGTTAATTCAGTGGTTCCACGGCATATACCACAAGATGAGATTCCCATGTGACACAGTGAAGAAGTGCAATGAATGGAATAAACCAGATGCCATATACTTTACCCTAGACCTTAAATGTCCTTAAATTGATTACTATCTTTCTCAACCATGTGACTTTTCTATAATGTAATTAATAAATACAGGTTACTGACCAAATCTATAAAATGTATCTTTCATTTCTAGTTGAGTGAATGTTTTTCAAGGAGTGGATATAATGGTGAACAACAACAACCACAAAAACTTTATTTGAATCCTAGTGTCACTATTTACTAGCTGAGTGACCTAGGACAAATTACTTAAATGCTCTATTTCTTTATTAATAAAATGAGAATCAAATAGTTATTTATAAGGTGGCTTACAGAATAAAATATAATTGTGTATTTTAAGTATCTACTACAGAGGCTGGTATTTATTGTATACATAATAAAATGAGTGTCTTTATGATTTGCTCAAAATATAAGTTCATACTACATTTATACTGTCAAAATCATTTTGAAAAAATCAATGTATATAATCTATTTTTCAAATGTAAACATTAACTGTTCTTTCCTAATATGAACATATTATAAAAACTTTCTACAATTTGGAAATATGAGTAATAAGGGAAAGTCCCTTCGTATCATCCTGAAAATGATAGCCACTATTAACTATTTGCTGTAAACGCTGTCACATATTTTCTGAGTATACTTTTCTACAAAAATGAATGAATAAACATATACATATGTTTAATTCTGTAGCTTCTTTTTATTTAATTTGTCACACGAAATTTTCTTTGTCATCTTTACCACCCTTGCAAAATAAAAAGAATACTTATTTGTATTTGCAACCTTGTTTTAGTCCATTTGTGGTGCTATAACAGAACACCTGGGGCTAGGCAATTTATTAAGAAGAGAACAAAAAGTGTAGATAACATACATGCCTAAGGACATATAGCTAGTAAGTAGTACCAGACGCCGGGAAGCTCAAGCTCAAGGTACTAGCAGTTTCAGTTGTCTGATGAGAGTTGCTCTTTGCTTCCAAGATCACACTTTTGGTTGCATCCTGCAGAGGAAACCAATGTCGTGTCCTCACATAGCAGAAGGCAGAAAAGTAAGAGAGCCCAGTGTTGCCTGAAGCCTTTTTATGAGGAACTTAATCTCATTAATGAGGGAGGAGCCCTCATGGTCTAAGCATCTCTTAAAGGCCCACCAACATCTGAATTTTAGAGGGAGCACATTCAAGCCATAGAAAACCTAATTGAAAAAAAAGTTGTCTTTTTTGTAAGCAGTGCAAGAATTCCTTGGAAGAGGGAGAAGGCTGCCTTTAAGAAAATGCTGTGACAACCTGGCTATAAGATGGAGGGTAGTGTCTAGGACTGAGCATCAGACTGGCAACCAGAAGTTCTGAAGAAGGCATCTCCTCCTCCTGAAAAGGAGAAGGATGTGGATGTTTTTGGAGAGGTAGAGTGAAAAAGGCCAGAAGCAAAGAAGAAAGAACTAACAGGGATAAGCTCTGGATGTGTGTTGGTGTGTTGGGTGGGGCGGCGGTTGGAAAGCTGCGGAGATGGTGAGGGGGTTGGGAGAGATAGAGAGGGAAAGAAAGAAAAGAAGAAAGAGAAAAAGAGAGAAAGAGAGAGAGGAAAGAAAAGAAAGAGGAAGAGAAGAAGGAAGGGAAGAAGAAAGGAAGGAAGGAACGAAGGAAGGAAGGAAGGAAGGAAGGAAGGAAGGAAGGAAGGAAGGAAGGAAGGAAGGAAGGAAGGAAGGAAAAGGTTTGTAGGCAAGGTATTGTAAATATATATTTTTGCATTTACTTATGTCATTATTTTATTAAGGGTTATATTTTCACTTAGATATCATACCTAACTGACCCCCTATTGTCGAATATGCTAAGTTATACTCCTTTCCTAGCAATCAAGAACTTCTGAAGAACTTTGACCTCTTTTCTTCTATAAGAACTCTGTTCCAAATGAAAAGTTCAATATTTGTTTCCCAAATACATGGTAAAATCTCATCTTAGAACTTCTTATATTTAACCACACACTTGTGAATTTAATTTTATGCATTTCTATGAAATCCCTTGAATTTAAATTCTGCCTTCTCTTAAAAGCTGTTTGAGGTTTACCATCTCTATAAGGCCATATGGGTTATTTCCTCTCAAGCCATTTGTCGTTTATCAGGCATCCTCAAACTTGTAAAGCAAAGATAACTTCAGCCTTTTATTTTATTAAAATGAATTAATCTAAAAAATTATTTGAAGAGTGGATCAACACAAGCGCTTCAAGAGGTGTAGTTCAATTTAAGCATTAATTGGGGGTCTGGAGTAGTGGTTTAAAGCCACTACTATTGTTTGAGGATGCTTGTTGTCATCTTCTATGCATTCGTTATCTGAAAAACAGGATGATAAGTGCCTGAGATTAGGAGCCTCGCCTTATGGACAGCACTCATCATGGAACTTACACTGTGAAAGTTTACCAGAAATATTTTTTAATGTTCGTTTTGAATGTTTTAAAGAATTTCACAAAGAAATCGTATCCCCAAATTCTAAACCATTATGATTGCCCTCAGAAAAAAATTCTGAATTAAATACTAGTTTATACATTTCCTATTATAAGCCCAGGTACTGAAAATAATGATTAAGAAATAATAATAACTATATATTTAGTGACTATTGGGTCCCAGAGACTGTCCTAAACCTTCATATAATCAGTGTATTTAATCCTTATAACAAGCAGAAGATAGGTAGTATTATTTACTGAAATTTAATGTTCAGTATGCAAAGAACTTAAAAAGTGTAAATAACATACATACCTAAGGACATTTTGCTAGTAAGTAGTAAAGTTGGGAATTAAATTCAGAATCGTTTTACTCCAGCTTTAGGCTACTACTTCAGACCCCCCAATTAATGCTTAAATTGAACTACACTTCTTGAAGAGCTTGTGTTGATTCACTCTTCAAATAATTTTTTAGATTAATTAATTTTAATAAAATAAAAGGCTGAAGTTAGCTTTGCTTTACAAGTTAGTTTAATGAAGCAATAGCCTCTTGAAAATCCTCTAGGATTTTAAATAAACTCTAGGTCAAAACAGACAAATTAGCATAACATTCATATTAATGTCTCTGAAAGTCTGTTACAGAAGAAGTCAATGCTTTGGAATCTATGCAATGCCAGATATATTATTTTCAAAGGGGCTTTGGTTACTCATTATAGTGATGGATGACTGTGATGAAAATATCAACATATGTCCAAGTCTTTCCTTCAGTGTTTCTCCCATAAGAGTAACAGAGTGACACACAACGAAGATTATTTAATGAGACTGGTGATGGGATTATTTGCTAAAAGTGTAAGTAAATTTGATTTTCAAATCACACAGTCTGACATTCCTTGTGACATTATCTACTGATTTTATTTGACCTTGCCATTGTTAGAATTAAGAAATGTCTGAATAGACAATAACCAGTTCAACAATTTTCAATACATCGATTGTACCTCATTATAAGATAAATTCAAAGACCCAAGGGAAACAAGTTTAAGAAGTATAAGACTAATAGATTAGATATAGATGGTCCTTAATATACTATACACAGTGTAGAATTTGTGATCACAGTTATTAAAATTATACTTAAACAACACACAAACACTTCAAATTTGAGAAAATGTGTACACAAAAGTCCAGTTAATTTAAGAATATGATAAAAAATATAGTAGATATAATTTTTTGGCCTATGCCATGGTCCAATTTGCCCAAATATCACACATAAGTGGGTTGAGCTTGCAGGTACTCAAGAGAGTAAGCAGTTAGTAACGTTGTGCATATTTTGCATCAATAACTATATTTTCTGAGTAATACCTAACAAGGTTTTGTTCAAAGGGAGATTAAGCAGGAACTAGAAGACACAGCAGGACCAGCATTAGACGTAGACTTCAAGGTTCATGCTCGTGACTCCTCTGTGATGCTCCCTCTTCTGAATAAAATTTAGCTAATCACTGTTTTCAGGACAAGACCATCCTATATGTTCAAGTAATTCAGCCCCCTATTCATCGGTCAGTATTCCACCTTTCTAGACTCTGTTAGCAAGTTCCTCATTGAAAATATTATTTTCAAGCTCTTGTTTTTGCACAGCAAATATTCTGGAATATTGAATTGCAAGAAAAGGCAAATTATCTCCCAATGGGACTCTTGAACTGCAACCCTAGTCAGGCAGGACATTGGTCATAAAGTCTCTTGAAACTCCAAATTAATATTGGAGTAATCAGTTAGAATATGAGGCATGCCTGGAAGAGCTATCTAATGCTTCAGCTAAAATTACTGCCTTTCCACCGTGTAACTGTGCGATCTTGGAGAACTTAGATTTACTTTCCTGGCCTCAGCCATATGCTTTGCACATGGCTCAGTACCCGATATGGATAAAAATGATACGGTTAAAAAAGCTTCTGTTTCTGAAGGGATCTCAGTGCTAACAAGGCTAACCTAGGACCAAATTGAGACAGCCTGAATCGCTGTTATACTTGCACATCTAATAACTGGAGAAGAGGTTGACAAATATGTTTCTTATTTTTTCTTATAAAAAGAAGAAAATTATTCTCTATGGGATTATGATCCTGTGACATTAATTTTTGGACAAAGGAACTTACAAGGGGTATGCTTGCTTCTTGAAGTGCAAGGAGATAATAACTAATGTAAATATGTGAAATAAATAAATTAGTTGAGAAATTATTACTGAGAGCAGTTCTCCCTGGTATTTTGAATCCATGATAAAATGCAGTTTCTATCTCTAAACAGGAAGCAGTTGTTCAGCCAGGTTTTTCACAATGTGTATATTCACAAAATGCTATAGAAATAGAAACAGTCTTTTCCTTATGGAGAAAAATGTTAAATATAGTTACAGTGATGAGAGTTAGATTAATACATCAATATAGTTCAGGTTTCCTGATTTCCAGAAAGATGTGAAGCCTAAAGCAAACAATACATAAGTGAAGTCAGAAAAAGAACCATTATTATTTAGGGGCATTTTCATCTGGAAATACTGTTCATTCTTCCACAAATCATGCCTATTTTGTGAATAGCAGTTTTTTGCCTATCATGTTGATCAATTTATCACTAAGATTCTTTTTCACCCTTCATTCCTGTTAGTAAGTGTGATGGTTAATTTTATATGTCAAGTGGCCTGGACCACAAGGTGCCCAGATAGTTGGTCAAACATATTCTAGATGTGTTTGTAAGGGTATTTTTCGATGAGATTAACATTTGAATCAATAAACCGAGCAAAGCAGACTGCCCTCCTTGATGTGGGTGGATCTCATACAATCTTTTGAAGGCCTATATAGTACAAAAAGGATGACTGTTTCATGAATAAGAGGGAACTCCTGCCTGACTGTTGAGCTGAGACGTGAATCTTTTTCTGTCTTTGGACTTGAACTGAAACATCAGCATTTGGATCTCATGTGTGCTGGCTTTCAGGATGAAGCTATGTCGTCAGCTCTCCCGGGTTGCATCTTCATCTTGCCATTTGATTTTAGAACTTAGCCTCCATAAGCACATTAGCTGATTCTCTAACATAAGTAAACAATAGTCATCCCGTTGGTTCTGTTTCTGTAGAGAACCCTGACGAGAAGAGTAAATTTTACATACGTTTAAATAAATGTGACTACATAATAGAATTTCCTTTCATCAAATCACTTGAGGGAAAATAATTCATCTGGATTAGTATCTAATAAAATTTTTATTTTAGAACAAATGTCATAGTTTAGTAAACATTAATATGCAGATAACTCTACCTCTGTGTAGAAATACTTATTGAAAAATTGGCTTCTTAACACCTACTTTTATTAGACTTTCTCTCTCGATCCTATCAAACCCAATGCTTTTCAAGAGTTGCAAAAATAGTTTTTCTTATTAATCTGAGAAAAACATAGTGTTTAGTTTTAATATAATTAAGAGTTTTTGAGCTACTATCTGTTTCATTAATTTTTTGCCCTACGCTCATTATTGTAGATTGATATCTACAGTTTAATAAATAGTTAATGAGCCCTCCGTACATGCTACATTCTATGCTAGGAAATGGAAAAATAAAGAGAAATAAGACAGAGTCTCTACATCTGTGGGGCTTAAATACAGCCATATACTGAACAACAATATTTAGTTCAATAATGGATGACATATACCGAAAGTGGTTACATAAGACAAAATGTTGTATTTTACTGTACCTTTTCTGTATTTAGGTGTGTTTAGATATACAAATACTTACCATTGTATTGTAATTGCCTACAGTATTCACTACAGTAGCATGCTATACAGGTTTGTAGCCTACCAGCGATAAGGTATACCATAGAGCCTAGGTGTGCAGTAGGCTGCACCATCTAGGTTTATGTAAGCACTCTCTATGATGGTCACACTAGGAAACTGCCTAACGACAAAATTCCCATCTTTAAATGAGGCATGACTATAATTTATTCCATATTCTCTCCCCTCTTTCCTGTTATTTATTAATACATTTGCTTACTCTATTGTGAGAAGTATAGTAAGTGAATTTACCAACCTCCAAATTCACAAGTAGAGGGAAATGTCCTTGACACTATCTACCAAGAGAATTTATTTATGTAGTCAGAGGAAGAGTCTAGACTTTGCTCCTGAAGTGACCTTGGCACCTGCTAGTTGTAGAATATTCCTATGATGGCCTGAGAAAATGCAGGTTCACATGAATAATAACCTTTCTATTCTGCTCATGCTGCCACTTCTCCCAGTAGCCTCTTTGTCAGTGAATATGGACAAGTGGAAGGGAAAAACCACAGAGGAGAATTTGAGCTGAATTTGTCTTTCAACTATCAAGATTTACATTCTCTTTGTCTTTTTTTTTTTTACCTTTTTTTTTTTTGTTTCTTTATTCTTTGCTCTATATTGTGTGGGTACTGGCCACAAAGTTTATGTTTTATCTCTAAATGTATAACAAAAAAAGTATTTCAAAAGATGAATGTGAGCTTTATAATGGAGTGGTTCAATACTAGGGCTTTCCAGTTAAATAGACATGGATTTAAAAGGTGATTCTACTATTGTATAGGCACATTTCTTAACCTCTCTATGCTCAGGTCTCTAAAGTTAGAATAGGATTAAAGATAACACTAATCTGTTAGTACTGTGTCGCACACTGTGTGCAATGATATTTTAAAGGGTAGCTACAGACCAAGCATCCTCCAGTGGTAGAAGGGGTGGGATATGGTCCTGAAGTAAAGGGTTCAGAAGACGGGAAGAAAGGGTGGAAGACTTAGTAACTTGCCTTTTCTCCCTTTAAGGTTTCATATCTTAGCGTCTAATGGCTTCCTTATACCAAGACAAAGGTTATAATGTCAGGTAACACCATAACTAAATGAGAGTCACTTTCTGGATATGATAAGTGAATTTAGAGAACAAAATTAATGCTTGAAAACACAATATTTTCACTTTTAAATATATTATTGTAGAAAAATCTCAGAGGTAAGTTAGTATATTTTAAAAAACAATTGTTTCCAAAACCACTGTTTTTATTAAGAGTGATAATAATAAAATATGTCTCCATCTACTTTAACAATATAGTAACTGCTCACCTAATGTCACTGATAGGTTTTGGAAACTGCAACGTTAAGTAAAACTAGGTATAAAAAAACTGATTTTCCCATAGGTTAATTGGTATAAATGAGAGTTAAGTTCCTATATTTCTGGTCACAAAACATCACCATATTTCTAAATAAAGGTCAAAACACTTCCAATATTAAAAATAGAAATAAATGAGAACTGCACATACATTTAAGAAAGATTAATGAAAATAAGCAATCTAATCATATTAGTCCATTTTCATGCTGCTAATAAAGACATACCCGAGACTGGGTAGTTTATAAGGAAAAAGAGGTTTAATGGACCCACAGTTCCCCGTGGCTGGGGAGGCCTCACAGTCATGGTGGAAGACTAAAGGCACGTCTTACATGGCAGCAGACGAGACAGAATGAGAACCAAGCAAAAGGGGCTTCCCCTTACAGAACCATCAGATCTCGGGAGATTCATTCACTGCCATGAGAAGAGTATAGGGGAAACTGCCCTCATGATTCAATTAATTCCCACCAAGTCCCTCCCACAGCATGTAGGATTTATGGGAGCTACAATTCAAGATGAGATTGGAGTGAGAACACAGTCAAACCATATCAATAATTACCCAATTACTCCATTTCAGTTCGCAGATGCTGCACCCTATCCCCACACCCAGGGAGCAAGGCCGGAACCCACCCTGGACAGAACACCATGCAGCTGCAGGGCCCACTCACACACATCCATGCTGACTGAGACGTGGACCACTCAGACGTATGTCCACACAATTCATTTGGCGTGGACATTTTGGGAATATAGGACACTTTGGGAATGTAGGAAAAAAGAGTGTACCCAGAGAAAGAAAACCCATGCAGACATGGTCCAAATGGGCAAACGTCACATATATATTGGCCCCAGGCAGGGAATCAATGATTTCTTCTCATCAAGGTTATAATGAAACAACACTGAATGAAAGGATGTTATCTAAGGGTGTGCTATGTAAACGAAGCCTAGAATCAACTACCTAAAGGAGCACAAAGAGACAGTTGTGAACACAGCCTCATATTATCTCCACCCATATCATGAAGCACCATAAGACAGGATTCAATGGAAACCTGGGAAGAAGCCATGCAAGAAAATGAATGGGAAGATTTTTACTCATATATAAAATCTGACACATTTGGGGCATTTGGGGTTTGCAGAATGGGAGAGAAATCACTTCAAAGGAAAGCTTTTGTTCTCTAAGCAGATGATACTGAGTTTTCTAGATATTGTATTGCAAATTAAAGAAAGAGTTTTAGATTGTATGGCCTCTGCAACCACAGTCGGGTGGGCTGCGGAGGCGAATCTAGAAGAGCGTTCTATAGAGGTGCTATGGGAGAGAATTTTTAAAAAGCATGGGGCATATGACAAATGAGGCAGTTCAATGAAGACCAAATAAGAAAGACACTTACCAAAGACTATTTTTAAAATTTGCATAATTGGTCTTTTTAGCTACAATTATCATATAAGTGTAACTAAAATAATCAAACATAAGAATCCTTATTCCTTCTCCCCTTGTACTATACATTCACTCACACTAATACCATGGATGTTTAATCATAAGAGTCGGAAACAAATGGATATAAATGTCATTCTATACAAACTGAATCTGCGCTGAGAACATTTCTACCACTGGATTTTTCAGGTGTATTCTTCACCATAAAAGAAATGAATTAGCAAACAAGAGCAATACTTGCATGATTTATGATCTCAATGACCTTTTAAATCCTGACAATTTGCTCTTTTCTGGGTATTTCCAATGGCACTATCATTATTACTACCCCATTAGAGTCATGTTTTATATTTTGTTCCTAGATTTTGTATCTGACATATTTCTCTTTAATTTCTAACCCAGAGAAGGCCCATAAAGAATGTCATGAGAAAGGCAGCTCTCCTCTGAGACTTGGTATTAGACAAAAAAAAAGACCTGTTTTCAGAACAACTGCTCAGGTGGAATGACTCTCCAAGGGCAGTCTCGTTTCTCTGAGGTGAAGTAGATCTTCCCCCTTTTTGTCTTTCAGGGACTAATGAGACACACAGGTCTTCAATGCCAGTCACCTCATGGACTCACCACCTACTTTCTCAAGGAGAAGTCAACGCTGGGAGCAACTACAAAAATGAAGCTACTCTGATTTAGATGGCACAGAAACGCAGGCGAGGGTTTCTCTCTCCCGTCTCATTTGATCGTTTTTCATGCTTTACCTGGGCTTCTAGGGGCCGATCTATCTTTTTTTTATTCTTATTTTTATATTTTTTTCTGCGTTCTCCGCTTTAAATTTTCCCAGTTCTGGCTGGAACTTGTCTTTGAACGCAGAAAGATTTACTTCTTTCTTGATTCTTTTATTCCCCTCATTTTTGTTTATTCTCTTCCTGGCTCTTAGAGCTTTTCTCTTGATATTGTGACTGGTGCATCTATTTTCTACATCTCTCACCCCCTGCCCATGAACCTCTTTATGAGGAAATGTGTAGGATACAAGAAAGAGCAACAATTTGGCTTAAAGGGCTGTAGCTGTGTGACCCTAGGCACATCAGTCAACTCCTTAGCAACAACAGTTTCTTTTCTCTAAAATGAGGATGTTAGATTCTAGTATCTCAGTAGTTCATCTCAGCAGTAATTTTCTATGGTTCCTTCTCTCACAGTGCTGTCTACCTTGCAAGCCCAGTACATGTATATTAGTTCCCTATTGCTGCTGTAACAAATTGCCACCAGCTTAATGGTTTAAAGCAAGGCACATTTATTATTTTATATTTCTGTAGACCAGACATCTGACATGATGTGTCTTTGTGCTAAAATTAGAGTGTTCACAAGGCTATGGTTCTTTCTGGAGCCTTCAGGGAAGAACTGGTTACCTTGTATTTTCCAGCTTTTGAGAGCACCTGCATCCCTTGGGTCATGCCCTTTTCCTCCATTTTCAAAGTCCAAAACAGGATGTCAAGTCCTTCTCTCCTTGCATCTCTCTGAACAACTGTAGCCAAAAAGATTCTCCATTCTAAGGACTCCTGTGATTTGATTGGGTGCCTCTACATCATTCAGGATAATCCTCTGACCTCAAGTTCTATAACCTGAATCCCATCATAAGGTAACATATTCGTAGGTTCTGGGGATTAGCATGTGGGCATCTTGGCAAGCAATTATTTTCTGCCTTCCACAATGATACAGAAGAGCTGGGCTCCTGGCTAAACCCCACCCTTAAGCCCGAGACAGTGACCATAAGTGAAAATATCTGACCCCATTTTTCTGCCCAAATGTTGCCTTTTGGGCCCAGTCTGCCCCTGTTCTGTGCCCACAACAGACTTCAGCTGGCAGAGCAACACAAGCTGCTGAATATCAAGAGGTGAAGAAGCAACTGGGCATCCGAGACTATTGATAGATGCGGCTTAACTTCAGACAGCACAGCTTCGGAGACGAGCCCAGATGGAGACAACCAGACTTCAAAGAAAGATCACCTTCTTCTTGCACCATCCCCTCTCCAGCTCCCCTTCTGCTGAGAGCTACGTCCACTGCTTAATAAAATCCTCTGCATTCATCACCTTTCAAACCATTCGTGCAACCTGATTCTTCCTAGATGCTGAACAAGAACCTGGGTACCAAGAGGGCAAAGTGTAATAGGCTGTCACCCTGACTCTCCACTAAGCTGGTTAACACTTAGCTGTCCACGGACAGCAACTGCTAAAAGAGCATTCATTTTTATCACACCCCTAGATGCTGCCATGGGGCTGGAACCCAAAAGCATTTGCCCCAGTTCCAGCCCCCTCTTGCCTGTGTGCTCCCTCCTGTGAGGAGTGGAGCCCTGTGGGTTCGAGTGAGTGAAGCTCATTCCTGTCAGCATCAAAGTGGCAGGCTGGACCCAGAGCCCGCGCACTCCAGTTCCCACCTGCAAAAGGGTCAAAGGAACTCTTCTGTCTCAACAACATGTTACTAACACAAGCATCTTATGTCTGGTAGCATCAAATTAAGCAAAGGTAATCGAGTACTTCTGTCCTTTTTCACACTCTTCTTGTTTCAGATGGCATCAGGGAACGACCCTGCTCAGACTCAAACTATCACCATCCAGCACACACTCTTCTGAAGCCATCCCCACACTGTCCCTCAGATTAGATCTTTCAGAAACCTTCATTCCTGCCTGTAACTCTTCTGGCTATCTACTGTCCCTGCCTGAACTCAGTTTGCTGTTAAGTGTATTTCAAAGATTTCCCCCTTTCTATATTAGCTTCTCAACATCCCACCTTATTTTTCCATTATTGCTTTCCTCTCCTTTTATCTTTGGTCATTCTAAGCGACTACTGCTCTCTGGCTTTACACTCTACATTCCTAATGAGGACAAGCCATGACACCAGACTTTTGGCTCCCTGCTGTGGTTTCAAAACCCTTGAATATAAAAGATATATCTTCTCTTGGACCTCTCAAGAATCTCTAGAGATTCTTGCTCCAACTCTGCATTTGCCTCTTTAATTCCTTCCAGTTATCATGATCATTCAACAGGACCAAGTCATAGGTAATTGACCAATGCAGCCACACAAGGCTCTGTGCTCAGAAGAGGGCCCCATTATTGGGGCTGAACACTGCGTTATTATTGCCATCTTGAAATTCTTAGTAATTCTATCTTTGAATTTATGTTTGGTTAGTAAAGTATGACAGCATAGTTGAAGCATGTACCAGAGACTTGGAGCCTCAGCTCACTGCTATTTTGCTACCATCCTTCTTTCTTGGCAGATCCTAAATGTAGGAAAAGGGAGAGTCAAGGATGGTGCTGAATTGAGAGGTAGAATCCAGGGTGCCTTTAAAACTCTGAAGTTGCTCAACCTAATGACGTTTCCTTGGGCAATCTTGTGCCCAGGGAAATATGACATTAATTAATAAAAGATACCGGCCGAGTGCAGTGGCTCATGCCTGTAATCCCAGCACTTTGGGAGGCCAAGGTAGGCAGATCACGTGAGGTCAGGAGTTCGAGACCAGCCTGACCAACAAATTACCCAGGCGTGGTGGCACCTGTCTATATTCCCAGCTACTCAGGAGGCTGAGGCCGGAGAATTGCTTGAACCCAGGAGGCAGAGGTTGTGGTGAGCCACGATCATGCCATTGCACTCCAGCCTGGCAACAGAGGAAGACTCCATCTCAAAAAAAAATAAAAAAATAAAAAAAAATTTTAAAACAAGACACCATGAAAGGCAGACAGAGAGAGAGAAAAAAAAGCTTGTCTTGCTCTTTGAACATGGGGCCCTAACTATTTATTTTGTGCTGGCCCCACAAATTATGTAGTTGTAGTTGGTCCTGTCAGTGTCATTTGAGTTTTATCAACTTCAGCACTTTTGACATTTTGTCCAGATAATTCTTTGTTTCAGGTGTTATCCTCTGAATTGTAAGGTGTATAAAAGCATCCCTGGCCTCTGGATACCAGTAGCACTTCTCCAAACCGTGACAATTGAAAATGTCTCCAGACATTGCCAATATCCCTGGCAAGAGGAGTAAAATCATCCTAGTTGAAAATTAATGGTTTGCTTTTTGAAAATTTAATCCTTATTCTTGACCTTCCTGTTTGATGAAGGTACTTATTTCTACCCTGAACTCTAAGTCCAACTACTTTAATTGTCTAATATTGAGTAAAATCACAGGGGCTAGAATCCATCTTGGATTTGAAACTAAGCTTTGACCTTTATTAGTAGTATTAAGTGTGAGCAAGAAAATCTTACAATCTAGTTTTCCCAGAATAGAGGAGAAAAATTATCTTCTCCTTCTACTCTCCTAAGTTCACGGCCTCTATTACAAAAGACAGATTAACAAGGGAAAAGTATACAAATTCATTTAATGTAAGTTTCACATCACACAGGAAATGAAGACTTTCATAAGGAAATGAAGATCTGAAGAAGCATTTAAACATGACTTGGCATTTTTTTTTTTGTAGTAGATTTAATGAACAGTGGGAAGTTGTGGAGAAATATAATAGGGCAAAAAGAGTATGATTTAATGGTAATAAACTGGGAAAACCTTAGCACAGCCTATTTGTTCAAATTCTTCTCTGTGTCCCCGTGTCCTCAGAAATACGAATGTTCCTTTCTTCCTGCTATAGAGAAGGTACCGCTAACCTGAGGACCTTCTGACCTGCTTGAGGGAAAGGTCAGAAGCTTCTTCCTAGGTTTTATGACCCGCTTCAGTGGATAAGGTAAAGGAAAAGGTCAGAGTGAACTTCCTGCTTCTGTAATCTCAAATTATTCCTTCACCTTAAAATGTTTAATATGCCAAAGTGCAGTATTTTGGGGTGGTGTAACCTGAACCCCATCATTACCTTTAAGTGAAAATAATAATTACAACAACATCTACAATAAAATATTATTGTGAAAATTAAATGGTGTAATATATGTAAAGCTCTTAGCACAGTTCCTTGGTCTAGTACACAATGGATAATCAAATGATAATATTACTATTATTATTATTATTATTATATTGGTATTATTAGCGCCAACTCCATCACTCCTAGAAAACCATACAGTGCTGGTTCCTTTGCAGTGTTAACTTTTTCCTTTTACTGATTTTTGTTAACTTCTTCAATGTAACATAACCACTAGTAGTTTTTGTGCTTAATGTTGGTCTTCTTTGTCTATTGATTTAAGTTAATATCAGAGTCCTTCCTAGGGGTCATGGGGTTTTGATAACAGAAGCTAACATAGTTGTATCTTCTCTTTCCTGCAGGGTAGCCCAAATGCCATGTCTTTACATTTTATTCCACTGGGATCTCCTGTAGAATGGCTGTTTACCATGGAAGGGCTGATTCCAATTCTCAGGTCAATCACTTACAAGGCAGAAACCAGCTAGTCTAGACTGGTAAAGGGCTTTCCAGTTCATTCATCAGCCTCCTCTGATTCTCTCAGGGCTCATTCAGATGTTCCCAGTCCCAAGAAAGGCCTCTCTCACAAGATAACAATTCAACACATATGGAAGCACAAAAAAAATTCTGATTTCCTCACCTAAATAATAATTAATTACTAATGAAGATAATGGTGGCAAACACTATCGGACTTAAGAAAGAACCTATGAGGATGTATCACAAGAAAAATCCTTTTAAAAATTAAACTATTTGCAGACATGCAGAAAGTCAAAACTAACAATCAATTAAAGAAGCATTTCTCAGATATGGCTGTAACAACATAGCATTCCTATAAAAATGAACATTTAGGTTAAATATAAATATATCTTTACACACACATGCACTGGCACCCACATGTACACACAATCTATTTTTGGATCTACTGAATAAAGCATCATTAAAGTGAAGCAATAAAAGTTTCAACTTCTGTTTTCCTAAGTCAAGTATTAGCCTAGAAGTTACTCACCCTAACCAAAGCACTAAGTTATTTAAGGAAACACCTTGAACTAATTGCTCATTTTCACGTTCCCTGCACATTCATTCAACAAATTGAGTCTTGTTTTTTGTTTTTAATTCTCAGTTCAATTAAACAAACAGATGTGGCTAATCACCAAATCTACTGAACGATTTACTATTATATTCATAGAAAGAGCAGAGATTGTGTTAAACATGTTGACAGTTTCATTCAGCTGAAATGTGTTTGTGTACCCATAGTTCTCTGCACATGACCCATCACCACACTAACTGCTTTGTACTCCGTGTGATCCCTGTCTGTCTGCTGCACTGGATTGACAGACTTATGCCAAAATTCCTGGCAAAGGTTAGGCCACAAAACATATTCACTAACTTGTGAATGTTCTATGTTTTGACAGTTTCCACCAGGTTGAATAACTTTTTAAGAAAAATTTCTAAATCAACATAGTAAAATAAATGGAAAAAATCAAAAGACAGTATATATCAAAAGACAGTATTTATATATATATGCACCTGTTTTTTAAAAAATTATTTATAAACTCATTTGAAATGAGGAGATATGGTTTCTATTATTTAAAAAACACATACTAAAATTCAGAAAAAAATTTTTTTAGTGAAACAGATGAAGAAATGTAGACATAAACCTAATAAAACTGAAAAGAAACTGGAATATGCTATTTACCTGATGTTAAAGAATGAAACTAAATGTTAAAAATTTAAATTTAAAATCAGAAACCTCTTATTATTAAACAAATATATACCTATCTTGGTTGCATTTGGGGTAAGAACTTTTTGAAACCAGATGATGTACTCTTCGTAACCTAAAATGTTTCATGCATATTCATTTAAATTCCAAAGAGGATCTCATTATCTCATCCAAAAAAGAATTAATGATCCTTAATGGTTTCCGATGACACTTGTCTTTGTCCATTTCTCAAACGTGAAGATGACTTTAAGCATACAAATGTTTCTGCTCATGCTTTGACCTCTAAAGTTTCCTGCGTGATTACAGGATTAAAAAGAAATTCTTTCTATACTTTGTTACGAATTTTGTATTCCTCTTTTACATATGTCAACAAAACTATATTTGGCTTTGCTTTATATGTTTGTACCAAGTTTTTAGAATTTAAAAAATTAGCAAAATAAGAAAGGGGCCTTTGTTGAGTCTTAGAGGAAAATAAAGTACTGATGGTAAAGGCCCCTGTGAGCCCTCACAGGGATTTGGGATCTATTCCTACACACAACAGTAAATCACAGAAATGTCTTTAGAGATAAGCAAATCAAACAGACCTGGGTTCAAATACAGCTTTACTGTCCACTCAATGCCCTCAGCTACTCAACAGATGAAAAATAGTAACTATCTCATTCGATTATGATAACGATGATGTGAATGTAAATGACTTAGTATGCTAATGGGCACCTAATAAAAACGTGCACATATTAATATATTCAACTCAACAGTTCATTGAGAATCTCACACTAGACATAAAAATGAACCAGTTTATTTTTTGTCCAATAACCACCTTCAAATTGTATTGCCAGTTCCTCCTTTTCTGCCTTTTAACAGTGTCTTAGACAAATTTTGTAACTCTCCAGTTACTTTAGGTCCATTTTGAAATTCTAGTATCATACATTATTTTAAATTATTCTGACCACAGCTACTCTAATGGTTGAAGAGGACTTGAAGTGGACAGAGGGACTGATCTGCCTTTATTCTTCCTCCTGCTCTGTTACTTTACAGTAGAGAGTCTATCCGGGTCTGATTTGGAGATAAAGGCAATCTCTTTCTGCAGCTTCTGTCATCTGTTGTTAGATGGTACTATGGTCTGAATGTCCTAAAATTCATATATTAAAACTGAATTCATATGTGAAACCTGAAATTCATATATTGAAACCAAATTCATATGTTGAACAAAAAATGCATATGTCAAAACCTAATGGAGGTGAAACCTTTGGAAGGTGATGAGGTCATGAGGGCCAAGTCATCATAAATAAGATTAGTGCCCTTATAAAAGAGACTCCAAAGGGATTCCTCACCCTTTCTACCATGTGAGAACAAAGAAAAAGATGGCCACCTATGAAGAGGGTCCTCAACAGACAGAAAATCAGATGGAGCCTTGATCTTGTACTTCTGGGCCTCCAGAAGTGTGAGCAACAAATTTCCGTTGTTGATAAGCCATCCTGTCTATGGTATTTTGTTGTAACAGCTTGAAGAGACTAAGACAGATGGTGCTTAGGAAGAGCAAAGCGTGGAGGTAATTGTCTGCTTACATTCCTGGACACCTGTCTGGATTGGAGTTGTCTCACATGGTACTATTATTTATATCTAGTGGATTCTGCCAATATGGTGGTCTCATGTGGACTGCCCGTGGTTTTATAGTAATGAATTCATCTTCACTCCACTACCATTCAAAACTGAGAACTCCCTCAGAGAACAACAGCCACATTTCCGTATGGTCTGACAACGTGTCCAAACCCCAATCCCTAAGGATATTGTGTTGCTTTGCTAAGCTGCCACTCGACTAGTCCAAAAGCTCTTGCCTCCTCCTTTATCTACCGTGCTCCTTCCTGTAGAAAGTTATTGTCTGCTAAATCTTTTTAAGAAATCTGGTATGGGAAAGGCACCTTTTTCTTCCTAGGCACCCTACAGTTACAAACAACCAGGGAAAAATTTTCCTGAAACATTGTCAACTTTGAAATCTCCATTTGAAAAGTGTGAACCATACTCTAATTTCATAAACATTCCTAAACTCCAAGGAAAGATGTTAAGCTTGCTCGAGAACTTCATCCTGCTTTTCACTGATAGAACCCAAGCCAGCTTGAAGACTGTAAACCACAAAGAAACCAGCCTTAGGCCAAGAGTCCAGTCTCTCCTTGTAGGACTCTCTAATCTCTCCAGTGATTCTCTTCAAGCATTACTTCCTCTGACTAGTAAAAGTATAGGAGTGGTAAGGTTAGATATATTTACCATAAACAGTACACCCCCCTCAAAACACTAGATCCCTAACTCTGATTCTTCTCTCCTTATAACTATCCCCAGATGGCCTCCTGGATGAAGCAGGAGGGTTATATGATAAAAATAGCAGATATGGTTCTACCACTTTCTGATGAAAATATGATGGATTTCTCCTAGTAATTTTGGAGATAATTGGGCTACTTCCTCATGTAGGAATGACATAATCTAGTGTGCAGAGCAAAGATGAAGCAGCAGCTGTGATTTTGGAAATGGAAAAGAACAGAAAGGAGCAGGTTGAATGTTCTGAGCTAAAGCAAAGGCTCACATCATAAGTAGGATAACAAAAAATTATCAAAGATGGAGGATATCACCTTATCAAAGCAAGGATACCACCTTAATCATCTATACCTAGCTTTGGCTGGCAATGCCTTTTTTTTCCAAGGTTGCATTATTACGTATACAAGGCAGCTAACAAAGTCATTTTAGAAGTTAAGAAATATCACCAAGATCCATATGGAACATTTATTCCTTTTTGCATCCTGAAGATATGGATTCCATATCACAGATGACTTTCACCATCACTTCATTGGCTTTGTTTGGAGAGTCCGACTGGTTATTCATGTAGTTGTTGGCATGGCTCCTGCTGAGTGCTAGAGTGGTGATGGTGAGTTATACAAGGTTTTTCTGTGAGAACTGCTTTGTCGTTAGGAATGCACTCAAGAATATATCTAATAAATTTTAAAACATATATATATGTACACATATGTAACAGTACTCCAATTTCTTCTTTTTCACTGTCTGTATTAGGAGCTTTTATTATTTAACTTATTAGTTAATATCTCAATTTGATAATTTGAAACCATTACTGGCAAACCATTTATTTTCAGTTGCAAATAGTCAGGGAAAGTTACATTTTTATCTTATCCTTAGGCATTGTAAATTCCTGAGTGTTATGCAAAGCATTACTAGAATGATTTGCACAACAGGGGGTTCAGTTTTTAATAAAAGTGACTCTTATTTTTAATTATAGCAATTAAGATCTTCTTATTGGCAGCCAGGCTACCGCTCTGCAGTCATGAGACTTTGCTTCCACCATTCCACTGGGCTTACAATAGATCCTACTCTTTCGGTTATGAGTCTCAAGATTATTGAACATAGATAAGTAATATACAGAGGGCATAATTCTTGAAAATAAGTCTGAGGAACTGCTTTTATCCTGGTAGGCTCAGACTCTCCTCATATCTTAGGAAAAGGAAAAAGAAAGAAGCAATGCATAAAGAATGAATATGTATCTTTGCAGAAACCTTGGATGGAAATATTTTGTCACTGTAACATATTGTAAATGAATATTACACTTCGGCTTGGTACATACTTGAACAATATGTTTTAAACAAATGACATGTTCGTTTTCTCACTCTCTATATGTGATCCTCATAAAGAAGAAACCCCATACAGGAATTAAAACTGCCAAAATGCTAAGCCTTGTGACAGTTCTATTTCTGTGGTAGACCTAATTAAACCTGAAATTTTCCAATATTTTCACTGACATCATTTATGTTGTAATTAACACTTTTTACTGGTAAAGACAGTTGTTTTCAGATGAAGTCTTTCATCTTGTTGTGGTTATAACTACAAAACTGAAATAATAAAAGCATAATTATGAAAATTTCCTAGCCACAAGTTTGCACATGAGACTTCTCTACATCTGAACAACAACAAAAGGTAATTAAATGCAGACGGGCATAAGATTGCAGAAACAGAGCACTGCCTAGTGTTTCTATCTTTCTGGTGTATTTTAACAATATTTGTAATTTGGCAAGCTATGTAGATGATGGCATTATTATAAACCTAGAAAAATGTATCTTTTGAGCAGATGGAGCAGTTAACTACAACAGTGTGAATGAGGAAGAGTCAGAGAATTATATATAAATATTATGATGACACCTGGAAGTCTGTACAATTTATATGTATAAACTAGCATAACAGTTGGTAACATATGAATCTGTAGTCTGACACACATACACACACACACATACATATATGTATATCTTCTTGGATATAAAGTGTTAGGCTGGATATTAATATAAGTATCCAGTAGATAATTAATCAAATTCACTTCTTAATACTTTAAAATCCTCAACATGTATGTTTTCAAATTTCCACATTTTACCCCAATTCATTTCAATAAAAAAAATATATAGAGAAATAGAGCTCCATTTATAGTAGTTTTCTTTTAAGTGGAACAAGGTTGAAATAAATGGAGAAAATTGACATTCTACCTTATTGGTCATCATAAAAAATGAAGAGAAAAGAGATGCTGCTGTTACAGAATGATTTGATCAATTGTATTGATAGGCTGAGATGAAAGTGCTGAGAACTGTACCTCAGGTTGGCACAGCTCACTGAAAGCAAATTTGCTGTGAATGATGATAATTTGTACTGAAAGAAATTAGTGCCAATTTGATTAGGAATTGCCCTTCTGTTCAGATTTCAGTCGCTAATATATCCTGTCGTGGTTACAGCTTTATCTAGGACAGAAGAGTTTAAAAAAAAAAAAAAAAAAACCTGGTTCAGAGAAGAAAAAGAATGATTCAGGGACATTCTCCTCCTTTGATTTGTAATTTTTTTAGGGTCAAGAAAGGAGCACAAAAGAGATGATATAATCATACTTTACATTTCATGAAAATCTATGCATTTTCCCCACCTGAGGGCATTATAATAATTTATCTTAAGCTTGAATGAAGCATGAAATGAAAGTGTTTCTAGCTCCTGTTTCCCCTTCATTTTATGAGTGAGAATAATAGATCTTCTATTTTAAAAACTCACCTTCATACAAAGCATATTATCATTTGTAAAGTACTTGCACAACTTTAATTTTTCTTAATTTTCACAACAACTAAATCAAGGTCATAGGAAGACTAAGATTCCCAGGATCCAGGTGCTTGTGGAGAATACACCTGACTGTGCTAAACTACTAGGTGTGTCCCTCCTAGGGGAACTGAATTGTCTCTCCAGCTCTAATTTCGCTGTCATTCTATCCAGTAAGCCTGTGCAATTCTTTTAAAGTTTTGAAGAGGTTCTACAAACCCATCTTAGTCAATATTTTCTTAACTTTGATATGTCAGGCATAATAAGAAAGGTACTGGCTGGCCTTGCTTATTACTAGGTGGCAAAGTTCACATCTCTTCTCTTGAACTTTCAAATATAATTAGTGCATACTTCAGTAAAACCTTTATTGAAGCATTGATGTAAATCAACTGAGAAATCAAACAATCATCAAACTTTAAATATATATTATGTATTATATTTTTATATGTTAATATATATTTATATATTATATATACTACATGTAATATATATTATATATAGTATATATAATATATAGTATGTAACATATAAGTATATAATACATATTTACATATCTATAAATATATATTAAGCAAGGAGTTTGGGGAATAGGTGATGGGGAGAAAAAGTGAAACAATGTTCTTACCTGAACATTTACAAGGCAGAATTTCCTCATTCATGCCTTTTTTCAAATGTCTTCTTTTGGAGAGGCTTTCAGTCCCTACTCTAAATAAATTACAACCCCTCACTTACATCTCTCTGCCATACACACATACTATGCCTTTTCTCTGTTTTATTTTTCTTTAGAGCAATTATCAATACCTATGTTTTACTAGTACAGCTACACTCCATATAATTCCATTTGTCAACGATGGACTACATACAGTGTTCTCATATGAACACTGAACTGAAAAATTCCTATCACCTAGTGACATGGTAGTCATCCTGATATTGTAGCACAACACATGCCTTTCACCATGATTGTAAGTTTCCTGAGGCCTCCCCAGCCATGTTTCCTGTAGAGCCTGTGGAACCATCAGACCAATTAAACCTCTTTTCTTTATAAATGACCTGGACTAATGTGGTTCCTTATAGCAACGCAAAAATGGACTAATATAGAAAATTGGTACCTAATAGTATGGCATTACTATAAAGATACCTGAAAATGTGAAAGTGTCTTTGGAACTGGGCAGAGGTTGGAACAGTTTGGAGGGCTGAGAAGAAGACAGAAATTTGAGGAAATGCTTGGAACTTCCTAAAGACTTGCCAAATGGTTGTGAGCAAAATGCTGACAGTGAAATGAAAAGTGAAGTCCAGACTGAGAAAGTCTCAGATGGAGATAAGGAATTTATTGGGAACTACAGCAAAGGTCACTTTTGCTATGTGATAGCAAAGAAGTTAAGTTGAAGGCATTGTGCCTCTGCCCTAGAGATCTGTGGAACTGTAAACTTGAGAATGATGATTCAAGGTATCTAGTGGAAGAAATTTCTAACCAGCAAAATGCTCAAGATGTGGCCTGGCTGCTTCTCTCAGATCATCTCTATGATCTGAGATCACCTCTATGCCTAAGCAAAGAGGTTATCCGAAACTGGAACTTACACTTAAAAGGGAAGCAAAATGCAAAAGTTTGGAAAATTTGCATCCTGACCATGTGGTACAAAAGAAAAACCTATTTTCTGGGGAGGAATTCAAGCTGGCTGCAGAAATTTGCATAGGCAAAAAGGAGCCAAATATTAATAGCCTCAATATATAATAGGCATTAATGGGGAAAATGCCTCAAAGGCATTTTGGAGACCTTTGCAGCACCCCTTCCATCACAGGCCTGGAGACCTAGGAGGGAAGAATGGTTTCCTGGGCCAGGCCCAGGACCCTGCTGCCCTGTGCTATCTCAAGACACTGCTCCCTCTGTCTCAGTCACTCCAGCTTCAGTCATGGCTCAAAGGGCCCAAGATATGTTTCAGGCCACTGCTCCAGAGGGTGCAAGTCATAAGCCTTGTCAGCGTCCATGTGGTGTTAAGCCTGCAGGTGTGCAGAGGGCAAGTGTTGAGGCTTAGAAGCCTCCACCTAGATTTCAAAGGATGCATGCAAACTCCTGGATGTCCTGGCAGAAGCCTGCTCTATGTGTGGAGACCTGATGGAAAACCTCTATGACAGCAGTGTAGAAGGGAAATATGGGATTAGAACCTTCACAGAGAGTCCCCACTGGGGCACTGCCAAGTAGAGCTGTGAGAAAATAGCCACTGTCCTCCAGACCCCAGAATGCCAGATCCTCTGACAGCTTGCATTGTATGCCTAGGAAAGCTTCAAGGACTGAATGTCAGCCCATGAAAACAGCTGAGAGGGCTGTGACCTGCAAAGCCACAGGAGAAGAGCTGTCCAAGGCCTTGGGAGCCCATCCATGGCATCATTGCATCAGTATAACCTAAATGTGAGAGACGGAGTCAAAGGATATTATTTTGGAGCTTTAAGATTTTTTTTTTTTTTTTTTTTTTGAAACGGAGTCTCGCTCTGTCGCCCAGGCTGGAGTGCAGTGGCCAGATCTCAGCTCACTGCAAGCTCCGCCTCCCAGGTTCACACCATTCTCCTGCCTCTGCCTCCCAAGTAGCTGGAACTACAGGCACCCGCCACCTCACCCGGCTAGTTTTTTGTATTTTTTAGTAGAGACGGGGTTTCACCGTGTTAGCCAGGATAGTCTCGAGCTCCTGACCTCGTGATCCATCCATCTCGGCCTCCCAAAGTGCTGGGATTACAGGCTTGAGCCACCATGCCCAGCCCGAGCTTTAAGATTTAATGATTGCCTTGCTGGGTTATGGACTTGCATGGGCCCCTTTGTTTTGACAGATTTCTCCCTTTAGGAATAAGTGTATTTACCCAACTCCCATATACCCATTATATCTTAAAAGTAACTAAATTGTTTTTGATGTGATAGGCTCATAAACAAAAGGAACTAGCCTTGTCTTAGATGAGAATTTGGACTTTGGATTTTTGAGTTAATGCTGGGATGGATTATGTCTTTGGGAGACTGCTGAGAAGGCACGATTGTATTTTGAAATATGAGAAGAACATGAGATTTGGGAGGAGCTAGTGGCAAAACTGTATGATTTGGGTCTGTGTCCTCACCCAAATCTCATGTTAAATTGTAATCTCTAATATTGGAAGAGGGGCATGGTGGGAGGTGATTGGATCATGGGGGTGGAGTTCCTTCTTGCTGTTCTTATAATAGTAAGTGAGTTCTCATAAGATCTGGTTGTTTATAAAAGTGTATAGCACTTCCTTCTTCTCTCTCTCTTCCTCCTGCTTTGGCCATGTAAGACGTGACTCCCTCCTCTTCACCTTCCACTATGATTGTAAGTATCCTGAAGCCTCCTCAGCCATGCTTCCTGTACAGCTTATGGAATCATCAGCCAAATAAACTTCTTTTCTTTGTAAATTACCCAGTCTCAGGTAGTTCTTTATAGCAATGTAAGAATAGACTAGGCATTATTAGATAAGACTTGCGTAGTAAACAAACAGACTTTATTGAAAAACATTTCTGACTACAGTCTTCTCTTGAAGTTTTGAACCATTCGTACATGGACTTTGCCTAAAATACTATTAATTAATTTGAAATCTGAAAATAGATGGGAATTTACTCAGGTTTTTTTTACAGTTCTCCTAAACTACCTGGTCAAGAAAATTTATAAATATTGTTGTTTGGGGTTGTTTTCCCTTTATAGACTAATCTTTTGTAAAATGAGAACTGCTACTAGCCAATTTGCTAATTAGGGTCATGTTTACTCTAGTGGAACAACAAAACATCCACTTGATCATTTATTACTTCCCATAATAAGAGTTCAAGCACTTGAATTTCAAAACAAGGCAAATTATCAGCTAGTTCTTCTCAGTCAGCATTCTATGCCCAGTCAGGGTGGAACTGAAGAGTTTGTGTTAAGTTACTAGGCTTTTCTTCAGCTGAAATAATGAGATTACAATAATATTATAATCAGCATCCAATGACTCGATGATGAGTTCTTCTGTTTGCCTGGAATTCATAGTTTAGTAATAGCAGGTATATGATATATGTGTAACTATATAGAGGTTTAAAATTAAAAATACCTTGTATTTATTTTTAAAATGACCATTAAGTTCTCCTCTAACAATATACAGTTTTTAAACATACTCAGTTTTCTTATCTATAACCTGTGATTCTAGGTGAATGTAAGATTTTAAGTGAATCTCATTTAGGAAAGTTGCTGGTGTATTGTTGCTCTGTTGGAGCCCCCTGACGCTGTTGTCTGTAGGGTATACTTTTCTAGGCTTCAACCCTGATCTGCTCTGCAACACTAAACAAGATGAAAAATGTGCTGCAAAATCTTTGGGAGTCAAGACTACCTGGAGTTTTGTTTATTCAATTTATAGCACCAACTCAAAAGAGAGCCTGAAGGATTAGAGTAATAAATAATATTTATTTTTAATAAAAATATAGAATATGCCAATTCCTTTCAACATTTTCTTACCCTATCTATTAACTCAATAGTAAGAGTTACTAACGTTGATGTTTTGCTATTTGGAGTGTACAGACTATACACACCCTGATATATTAGAAAAGTAAAAATAATGATTTAACATTTAATATGGGATTATTTACTGATTTTATAACAATATATTCCATGTCTCTAGGTAAAGGGAAACTGGTGTATTTATTTTCATTCTGAATAAATTGTATGAACTCAATTCATATGACATGTTACCAGTAACAATACAATGTTTCAAGCTCCATTCAAGACAGGAAAGCAGTTTGCCAAGTTGTAAGCACACTGCTTTCGCCCAAACCAATTATTCAATGTAATATTTAATAAAAAGGCTGAATAGCATGTGGTTCAGTGCTTGACAATTGATAGGATCCAAATACATCTTTTGAATTGAATTGGCTGAAAACCTCACATATAGAGAGACTTTTTGGAATGATGTTAATTTATTGTCTCTGAAGGAAAGAACACTTAATCTCAGGCAAACTTCCTCTAGTAAATTCTTATTTTGATTTATACAAAGGGCATTTATTACAGTAGTATAAACATGCACAACACTCTCCAAGAAAAAAAAGGAAGAGAAAAATATGAAAGAGTAAACAGTGAATCATTTAAAAAACGTTTTGTGTGTTTTGCCTTGCTTTGTTATTTTTTGTATTAAACACAGCACTTGGTTAAACTAGTGCTTAGTGTAAATTATCCCTGGGCTGATCCAAGGCTTCATGAATAGGTGATTGCTTAGCTGCAGAGCTTCAGAAATCCAAATTGCCTTCTTGAAACAAAGCCACACCCTATTATTCTGATCCCAGTAAAATATGTCATAAAGGTGGTGGCTGTGGATTCCGAAATCTCATCTTCAGTATTAAAAACCGAGACCAGAAACTCATAAGCTTCCAATTATTATCTTAGTATAAATAGAGAATACGCCCCCTGAAAACTCTTCTGTAAGAAATTAAACTTTTCTATTTTTTCATACTTGTGATTTTGTTTGCCCATAGTAATTAGTAGAAAATTCTTAATATTTATTGATAGTTAACATTTTTTAGCATTTACTACATGCTGGGCTCTGTTCTAAGAGACATATATTAGCTTTAATCCTATAAAAACCCTATGAGAGCATTTAATACTACAAGCTAATTTCCAAAAGGAAGAATTAGAAAAAAATCACTGGCTCCTATTCAGAGTTGGGTACCTTTCCTTGGAACACCTCTGACTTTCTGACTCCATACATTCTTTCTTGGGTATTGTTAACATATTCCTGATGCCCACACATTTGTTCTTTCCTGACCACAAGAACAGGCATAGCTGCCTCGTCTGGAGATGCAGCATCTCAGAGGGGTATCAACACTATGTCTTACAAAGCAACTAAACTCTTTGCGATGGGACCTGAGGGTTGTGTATCCAGGTAGAAAAAGAGAGAGAGAACTTTCCACTTTACAATACATGTGGCAACACGTGAACTATATCCTCACCTAATCTCAATGCTAAATGTCCAGCTCCCTTTCAACTTGTATCACATCTAAATCCTTTCCTCCTTTACCCAGTAAATCCCAGATCAACTTCTTCCTGTCTCTGGCCTCAGTCAAAGCTTTTCCCACTATGATCTGACAACTATTTTCCCTGTTAAGAAAGAAGTCAGGGCCAGATGTGGTGGCTCATGACTGTTACCCCAGTACTTTGGGAGGCCAAGGAAGAATAAACACTTGAGGCCAGAAGTTATGACCAGCCTAGGCAACATAGTGACACCCTGTCTCCACGAAAGATAGAAAAAAATCAGCTGGGCATGGTTGCACCAGCCTATAAATGGAGCTACTCAGGAGGCTGAGGCAGAAGAATTGCTTGAGCCTAGTAGGTCAAGCCTGCAGTGAGCTAAGATCATGCCACTGCACTCCAGCCTGGGCAACAGGGTGAGGAAGGAAAGAAGGAAAGAAAAAGAAAGAGGCTGAGGGGAGAGAGAAGGAGAAAGAGTGAGAGAGGAAAGGAAGGAAGGAAGGAAGGAAGGAAGGAAGGAAGGAAGGAAGGAAGGAAGGAAGGAAGGAAGGAAGGAAGGAAGGAAGGAGGGAAGGAGGGAAGGAGGGAAGGAGGGAAGGAGGGAAGGAGGGAAGGAGGGAAGGAGGGAAGGAGGGAGGGAGGGAGGGAGGGAGGGAGGGAGGGAGGGAGGGAGGGAAGGAAGGAAGGGAAAGAAAGAAAAGAAAGAAAAGGAAAGAAGGAAGGAAGGAAGGAGAGAGAAAAGAAAAGAGGGAAGGAAGGGACGAGAATGAAAAGGAAGGAAAGGAAAATTATGGGAAGGAAGGGAGGGGGGAAGGAAGAGGGGGAAGGATGGAGGAAAGAAGGAAGGAAGGAAAAAGAAAGGAAGGAAGGAAAAAGGAAGGAAGGAAGGAAGGAAAAAGAAAAGAAAAGAGAAAAGAAAAAAAGAAAAGAAAGGAAAAGAAGTCAGAACGTTGCCTGAGAGAGACAACCCAAAGAAAGAAATTAAGTTGCTAGTGAGCCTCTCTAAGGGACAGACCAGTTTTGGGAAAAGAAGCCACAGTTGAAGAGGAGTCACCTGTCAAGCCGGAGGCCCCTCCTGCTGCTCCAGCGCTGGCCCCTGCTGGGTCATCCAGCATGACTGCCCCTGCTTCTACTACACCCTATGCAGGAGCCCGCTAAGAGGACACAGGCTGTTACCAAGAAGATAGCGGCCAAGAAGGAGAAGAGAGGAGGAAGAGGGACAAACTCGAAAGACAAAAAAGAAAAACTGGCTCAAAAGGTGGCTGAACAGAGGACTCACAGTGAGGAAAACTGCTGAGGGTCAGAAGCTGGACAAGTCAGAGAGAAGGAAGAACAACTGTAAGGGTGAGCAGAAGAGTGAACAAAGGTGGCGGGATAGAAAGAAGCTAATGTTCCTAAAGAAGAGGAAGTCCCACAGGATGGAAGCAGCATTTCCAAGGACAAGAGCAGGAACGCTGTAGACAAAGAAGTGACTTGAGCAGATTGTGAAAGAACCAGGAGCATGGAAGCTACAGGTAGGAAAACTTTGACCCAAGAAATGGGGATATCAGGCCGGGCGCGGTGGCTCACGCCTGTAATCCCAGCACTTTGGGAGGCCGAAGCGGGTGGATCACGAGGTCAGGAGATCGAGACCATCCTGGCTAACACGGTGAAATCCCGTCTCTACTAAAAAATACAAAAAAAAACCGAGCCGGGCGCGGTGGTGGCGCCTGTGGTCCCAGCTCCTCGGGAGGCTGAGGCAGGAGAATGGCGGGAACCCGGGGGGCGGAGCTTGCAGGGAGCCAAGATGGCGCCGCCCACTCCAGCCTGGGCCACAGAGCCAGACTCCGTCTCAAAAAAAAAAAAAAAGAAAGAAAAGAAAAGAAAAAGAAAAAAGAAAAAGAAATGGGATATCTGTGTCTATACTTCCATACGAGGCACACTGCCCAGGAAACGGAGTCCTAGCAACTAGCTCGTCTGTCCGTAGCTCAGATTAATCGAGAGTGACGATGGAGAGCCCTGCCCATGTGGAAAAACCACCAAGTGAAGGGACAAAGTCTATTCTGAATGAAAAGTTTAGAGAAATTATAAACTCATCCATTGCTTGAGCCCAGGAGTCAAGGCCGCAGTGAACCGAGATCACACCACTGCACTCCAGCCTGGGTGACAAAGTGAGACTCTACTTAAAAAAAAAAGAAGCGTCTTCTAAAATCTGAGTGGGGAATGGGCATAGATTTAATAGAGGACACGCCAGTGTCCTCAGTTTTCTCTTCAGGTTGAAAGGCCAGGCCATCTGCTAAGGAAGGGGTGGACGAGAGTCAAGAAAGCCCGAAAATGTTGGGAATAATTGCTGACAGAAACAAGATAGAAGATGGCAAAAGACAAGTAAAACAATGACGGGTAGTCTAAAGTTTTGATGAATATTGTTGGATAACATAATTGACACAGATACGGACCCTGGGTTATTAGATATCAGGTAGTAGGTAGTATATTTGGTAATATTTAATAGAATATTTAGAAAGACACTGACTTTGATTTAACACAAATAGACTAGCAGTTTACTTCTTGGAATTGATATGTCAATAGGACCCCTTGTCTAAAATGCTTTTCTGACTACCTGAAATTCCTCTACGAAAAATTCACTCATTTGACTATGAAAACTTTTCAAGGCTGGCATGGTGGCTCATGCCTTTAATCCCAACACTCTGGGAGGCTGAGGCCAGAGGATCACAGGTTCATGACCAGCCTGGTCAGCATGGCGAAACCGCGTCTCTACTAAAAATACAAAAATTAGCCAGGGGTCGTGGTGTACACTTGTAATCCCAGCTACATGGAAGACTGAGGCACGAGAATCACTTGAACCTGGGAGGTGGAGGTTCCAGTGAGCCAAGATTGTACCACTGCATTCCAGCCTGGATGAGAGAGTAAGACTCTGTCTAAAAAAAAGCTTTCCAATTCTAATAATTTTCTTCTAAAATCCTCTAACACTCTGAGCATTATTAGCTGAAGACAAAGCCACAGAGTAATGGAAACCTATTTTTTAAGTAGAGGGTTACTTTATAGGGACAGAGACCACAGAAGCTTTGAAACAGGACTTGGAGGTGTAGACCCTGAAAATGAGCCAATTAAACCTACATTGATTTTTAAATTTTTACTGCTGTAAAAATCTGACTATTCATCTCAAGAATTTCTTGATAAATAGTCACCACCCTGGAAATGTTTCTTTGCACAAAAGATCAAAATTATTTTTCCCCAGAGTTCCTTTTACGATCCAACTCCATTGAAGTCACAGTTATATTTATCCTTGGGTTTCTTCTATCACATAAAAGCTGCTAAATGCCATCTATTTGCGTGTGTGTGTGCGTGTGCGTGTGTGTGTGTGTGTGTGTGTGTTTTCCTTACTGAAGTTACAATGCAAGAAGCATTGATTTTGTTGACTGAAAAGGTGCCGTGCTCTCAACAGAAATGATAACTTGCCATTTATTATGAAATTTGACCTTGGTGGCACAGCAATGAAACCATTGAAGGGGATCAATGTGATATCTTGGGGGAAAATACCATTTAAAGTTAAGGTTGATGAAGGTCATTCTGTCTTATAATTTATTTCTGTACCATTTACAGTCAGCAGTGAAAACATGAGAAAGAAAAAAGATTAATATTAACTTTTTTCTATGAAAAACTTTGACCTTGGAGGAGACCTGTTAGTTTAGTAGAACACAACAAGGAGTCTTCATAGTGGGTGGAGAACAGAAGTGTTTTGCATAATTAAATGGGGGTAGATCCCAGAAAGGAAGCATAAGAGATTTAAGGATGAGGCCAAGTACTTGGGCAGGAAGCAAAGCAAAGCTGATGTATCACACTGCATTCATGCAGAGCACAGAGGTGAGAACATCCTGGAGGATAAGATAAAAGTCAAAAGGAGTGAAATAAAAGTTGAAAACTGGTCTTGGTTAATGGTCAAAAAAATTTTAATGGTCTAGTTAACATTTTGAGATAACAAAACATGACAGACTGTCTTATTACTTTCCTAAATATTTTCTTACCATGCACTCACACCACAATATGATTCTTTTAAGCTGATAAAATGCATACGTATTAATCCTTAGTGTTAAATGTAAAAATGCGAATTAAGTCTGAAATCACAGGCTTGGTAGTTGTGAGGTTAAAAAAGAATTAACTTTTAAAATGAAACAATAACTTGTGTTTTCTTTATCTAAGTTCTCTGAGAGCTGGAACTTCATTTTACTTCAGAGTTAAATTAGGTAATAACTGAAGTCTCCTCTTTTACCAAGTTGTAAATTTAATATGAAAACACTGCTTAGAATCTCTCAGTGAATGGTTCTACTCTCCATGCCTAAATTAAGTATTTGAGGTGCACCAATGTTTTAAGATCACAATTGTATTTAATGTATATAACTTCATTGTGGCGAGTGGTACCCTGGGGTTTCCCCATTTGTCTGTAACACATGCATTCATATCAAAATATGTACAAAAAGGACAAAGTAAAATCATCACACAACTATTCAGGAGAACTTAATTCATTTTTTGAAGTGAAAATGAAGTCTTATGCTGATAAAGGGGGAAAAGCATTAAGTCAATATTTGAAGAGGGAGGGTGAATACCAACTGCCAATTTGCTAATCAGCTCTCATCAATGTCCAAGATGACTGTCTTTCATTGGGAATGCATTTCAGTCTCTGTTTATTAAATTTCAGATGGTTTACGACAACTGCCAACAAGAGGACTAATTGATGCCAATTACAGGGTCTTTCTCAGAGGAATTGGAATGAGTCCACACGATCATTTCACACACATGACTCATCTTCCCTCGATGTAATAATGATGATTAGCCACCTTGATACCACTATAGATAAAAATACAATCTCTGAATTATCTTATAAGATATGTGATCTGAAGTTAAATCAAGATAATTTAGTACTGGCATTGATAGAGCAAATTTCCCAGAATTTGGTTTTAATTTTAGTTTCCTCAGTATTACCATCTCTGTAGCAACGCAATATCCGGTTTCATAAGAAATAGGAATATATTTTTTAAATATTGTGGAAATGCTACTCTTGAAAACTCTTTTTTTAGAAAATGCAAAAATAACACAAGCTGTGCTACTATAACACACATGTCTGACTTAACAACACAAAAAGCGTTTTAATCTAATTCTCAATGACAGTTGCTATTTATGCTGTTTTTTTTCTAATGTAAACAACTTATATCTTCAGAAGTTAATGTCCTGCCTCTAAAGCCCATTGAAATACTCTCTTCTATTTAAAAGCTATTATACAACTCCACAGCATCATATTGTATTTATTCTTATAGGTAAAAAAGTGGGATGAGCGTGGTGGCTCACACCTGTAATCCTAGTACACTGGGAGGCTGAGATGGGAGGATTGCTTGCGGACAGGAGTTTGAGGCCAGCCTGAGCAACATAGTAAGAGGCCATCCTTTAAAATAAAAATGGAATTCTTACATTGCAAAAAGAAAATCTCTTCTTTACATATTCTTAATTTTAAAAATGTCAGGATTATGCCTTAAAATGAACTACGAGAACAGAGGATAAACTCTATCATTTATTCATGCTAGGATATACCAGACCTTGCACTAAGTATTTTATATATATTTTCTAATTTAATCCTCAGAGTGTCTTTGTGTTATAGATATAATGATTCCTTCTCAAGAATGAAGAAATGGAAACTAATTCTCTGGTAGCACCATTATGCCAAAAAGAATACAGCATAGGAATGAAAGGAGACCTGGAAGGGATGACTATGAAGTTCAAATGGTGAATGACTTTGTGCTGAGTATAAGTGTTTTTCATATGAGTCAAAATAATTATGTGTGTGTGTGTGTAAGTTCATATAGTAAGTAAGTAGGGCTTTTTGTTTTTTACTTAAAAATATATGAAGAAATTGAACCTATTTATTTTTTTTCTACATACCAGTATAACATTTGGTTCAAAGACTGGCAATTTCTTAGCTAAGTAAAATTATTGTTTTTTTAAATTCATTATCCCACAATCACCTAAATGTCACCTTGAGAACACAATATCAATATACATATCCAAAGTCTAGTTTTAAAAAAAAATAAAGCCAAAAATCTAAATTTTCAAACATTTAGAAGGGAAGAAGATAATCCTGGAAATCAAAGGTGGTCAGTGTTACCGGGAAAGTAAAGAAACTATCTAAAATCACTGACAACATGACAGAATTGTCCTACAGATTACAACTATCATTATTCCTACCTTGAATCCACTGAAACTTTTTTTCTTTTTTTGTGGGTTTCAGATGAATTTGGAGCACTCAAATGCCTTGTTTCTCCCTGGACTAACATATACTTTATTCTATAGAATAAACTCTTCCTGATAATAACATTGTATGAACTCTCTTACTATTATCAGCATCACAGAATCTATAACTTCTGTACTAGTAAACTTTAATTCATCATTTTTAAAGGTGCACTAAAGATTTAATGGTTAACATTTACTTAAAAAGTCACTCATTTATAACATATTAATAAACTCTCTGATAGGGTATTAGTCCATTTTCATACTGCTATGAAGAAATACCCAAGACTGGGTGATTCATAAAGAAAAAGAGGTTTAATGGATTCACAGTTCTACATGGCTGGGAGGACCTCACAATCATGACAGAAAGCAAAGGAGGAGAAAAAGCACATTTTACATGGTGGCAGGTAAGAGAGCATGTGCCTGGGAACTGCCCTTTATAAAACCATCAGATCATGAAACTTATTCACTATCCTGAGACAAGCATGGGAAACACCTGCCTCTATGGATTAAATTACCTTCCACTAGGTCCCTCCCATGATATGTGGGGATTATGGGAGCCAAAATTCAAGATGAGATTTGGGTGGGGACACAGCCAACCCACATCAGATAGATATTACTCTTTTTCATGTCCCTAAAATAGGTTTTAATTTTTTAAATACAAGAATATTAAAAATAACCATGAAGCCCTAAAGTTTCACTAGTGAGGAACTCAAATAAATTACAGTTTATACTTACTTACCTGACTCATCCTTTTAAAGTAGTTCCAAAGTATCTTAGTAATGAAACAAGTATGTCCATATCATCTATCCAGTTCCTGAAAGGAAAATAGTGGACAAGCAAATGAGCGAAAATAGCAAAAGTTTAAGAAAAATAATTGTATGCAGTCCCAATTACCTAGTCCCAAGACATTGCAAAGTCACACTGAATGAAAATGGATGAACTATACTTTTGAAAACCTACATCAACTATTGCCATATTTGAAAATTTACCCATTGCATCACTTTTACAGATTTAAATTTGTCATAACAGCAACAAAATCAAAAACAACAAAATAGAACTGTGTATCTTTGACTTTAACTCTGATATTACTAAATATATTCACAGAAACAGTCTGTTTATTCTGCTCTTTGCTTGTTTTTGGCAGGTGTGTGATTCCATTTTCCACCAAATTTTCTGTTAATTTCAAGCCTAAAAGCAAGCAATTTCTTTGGCCTGAGAACCCCCACACAAGTAAAATTAAAACGGTGCAGGAATACAAAGGATTTACTTAACAAGAGTCTAATGAAATCTGATAAACCTTTCTAGGAATTTCAGGATAATTTTCTCATTAATTAAGATCAAATATAGAAACAAGTGCCAAGGGATTTCAAAAGTTATGTTAATAAAAGCATGGAATTTTCTGATGTCTCCATAGAAAAGAAAAATAAGGTTATAGTGTAGAGATTTTCTTTCTTTCAATGCCATCACCTGCAACCTTGGGTGCATGAATGAATGACAGATATAAACAAGTGGATGAAGTTTATACTTTGCACAAGAAAAGTGTTTGATTATTTTAAAATGCTTTTTAAAATATCAAACATCATATCAGAGATGAATAAAATTATTTTCCCTTAAGCCTATTTTCTAAAAGATGTGTATCAGACATTGTACACTGTATCTAAAAGCTTTTTTAATATAAAAATGTTATAAAATGTCTGTAGAGAATGGAGCCCTAACATGTTGGTGATCTCATTTTTAACTGTATAATTTATACATTGGGAATTTGACAGGAAGAAAAATATTTCAATGTTGTAGTAGAACATCATTTTGAATGTCAAAAAATTCTCAGAGGACTTGGTAACAAGAGCTATTCAGTACAAAATATTCCATGTACTGTAATATACTGAGAACTATTCACTAATGAGAAGCAGAAAATAGTAAGAAATAAATTTAGGTGCTTAAACATTTGCTGGTATTGCCAGAGGAATACAGGGAAGCGCTGATCCATGTGTTATGGAAATTAAAAAGGAGAAGGCTGGGCACGGTGGCTCACGCCTGTAATCCCAGAACTTTGGGAGGCTGAGGCAACTGGATCATGAGGTCAGGAGTTTGAGACCATCCTGACCAACATGGTGAAACTCTGTCTCTCCTAAAAATACAAAAACTAGCCAGGCATGGTGGCACATGCCTGTAATCCCAGCTACTCAGGAGGCTGAGGCAGGAGAATCCCTTGAACCCGGGAGGCAGAAGTAGCAGCGAGCCGAGATTACGCCATTGCACTCCAACCTGGGTGACAGAGTGAGACTCTGTCTCAAAAAAAAAAAGAAGATACTTGTCTAGGAGATTTCTATCAGAATTGACTTAAAATATACTCATATACTCTGGTATTACTACTTCACATCCAGATGTTTCAACAGAATCTTTCATTTCTAAACAACCTCAACAGGAGATGAACATTTATGCCAATAAATATCTAAGGTCTGAAATAATAACTCTTAGCTGGCTAAATCAATACAATAAAGAGAATTATTAGTTCAAATGAGGGAAGGAAATACAGGAATTGTATGATATACTGTAAGAATCTGCAAGCCATTAGTAATCTAAATATCATAAATAAGGATCAACCAAGTGAATTGATTATTGAACTCATTTATTACAAAATGGGAAGCTTAGTCTTAGACAATACTTTAATCATGAATCTACAGCCTATGCAAATCTTAATTCTAATTTATAAATGAATACATGGTATAAATATATTTTTCTCCAAAATACTGTAATAAGAATTCACATCCTCTTCTCATTAAAAAATTATTAAAATATATCTTATGTATTGACATATTTGGTAATGCTTTATGTAGAAGTAGCTGAGACCCACCTTGCTTTTCTTATAATTTAGGGAAGAAAGTTCAAAATTAGCAGAGGATATTTTTGATTGAATGAAAAGAAAGAACATTTCAGTATATAATGATGAAATGATAGACACAGCAAGGCCTGCTTGTTTAGATTCCTGTTGTGTCCTTTGTCTTTGAAGATAAGGAAGCTCTGTTCCCCCAGGTAGAGGGAAAGCACTTAACACATTAGGGTGTGATGACCTGGTTCAGGAGAAGGTCAGAAATTTCTTCCCAGGTTCTATGACCTGGTCCAGCGGAAAAGGGCTGGGGAAGGTCAGAGATTTTCCTACACAGACTGATTCTCAGATTTCTCCATTTTAAAGATTCAATATGCCAAGGTGCCACATTTTGAGATAGCATGTCCTGAACAGCATCAATGTCTATTAAATTCATCATAATGATAGCTACGATTAGGTATCTACTACAGAAGACACAGTAGGCTAAGCACTTTAAATATAATTTAATCCACACAATACAGAACATTTCATATTAAACCCATTGTAGAGATGTGCAGAGCAAGTTGTGGAAGTGATAAATCAACGTTTTATCTCAGTTACATAGAAAACATTAAAGCAGGGATTGTAACCAACACTCTCTGACTCCAAATCCCATGTTCTTTTCACATTATACTGCTTCTCACAATTACTTATTGTGAATAAGACATTGTGAATCAGACACTGTGTTAGGTGCCAGGTACTATGCTAGGTGCTAAAAGCTTGATATGGTCTGGCTCTGTGTCCCCACTCAAATCTCATCTTGAATTGTAATCTGAATTGTAATACTCATGTGTGGGGAAAGAGATGTCGTGGGAGGTAATCAGATCAAGAAGGCAGTTCCACCATGCTGTTCTCATAATAGTGGGTGAGTTCTCATGAGATCTGATTGTTTTATAAGGGGATTTTCCCCACTTAACTCTGCACTTCTCTCTCCTGCCAACTTGTGAAGAAGGATGTGTTGCTTTTCCTTCCACCATGATTGTAAGTTTCCTGAGGTCTCCTCAGCCATGTGGAACTATGAGTCAATTAGACCTCTTTTCTTTATAAATTAGGCAGTCTCAAGTATTTCTTCATAGCAGCGTGAGAACAGACTAATGTAAAGCTGAAGAGGCAGAATGTGTGCAAAATAGTATACATTTTTCATGAGACAAATTTAAATTTAAATCCAGTTCTGCTCTTTTGAGCACTCACTATATGACCATGGGCTGATTATGTACTTCTTGGAGTCTTGGTTTCTCGTCTACAAAATGGAAATGGCAGCAGGATCTTTTTCATTTGTTGCTATAAAGATTATTTTTATGAGTATTAAGTACCTACCACAGTGCCAGGCACATGGTATACAGACACAAAGTAATATCTGTGATTATTGGTACTTCACAGAATTTTTCTGAAGATTAAATGAGTTAACATCAATTTCTTAGCACATCAAATATATTAGTTTTAACCTTTACCATGTACTAGAGAAAGACATAGTGCATACCTCTTGGGCCAAATAATTCTGGTTTTCTATGATGTTGAAACCCACAGATAATTAACAGGAAATTAGAGACTTAGCCTAATGAAAACATAGTTATTGTTAGGCCTCTGAGCCAAAGCTAAGCCATCATATCCCCTGTGACCTGCATGTACGCATCCAGATGGCCGATTCCGGCCTTAACTGATGATATTCCACCACAAAAGAAGTGAAAATGGCCTGTTCCTGCCTTAACTGATGACATTACCTTGTGAAATTCCTTTTCCTGGCTCATCCTGACTCAAAAGCTCCCCTACTGAGCACCTTGTGACCCCCACCCCTGCCCGCCAGAGAACAACCCCCTTTGACTGTAATTTTCCTTTACCTACCCAAACCCTATAAAACGGCCCCACCCCTATCTCCCTTCAGACTCAGCCCACCTGCACCCAGGTGAAATAAACAGCCATCTTGCTCACACAAAGCCTGTTTGGTGGTCTCTTCACACAGATGTGCATGACAGTTATTATTGACTGAACTGCTTATGAATGCAGTCTGGGTTTTGCAGGTTATATGGCAATAAACAAACAGAAAATCATCATCAACAAGAGGTCCTCCTGCTCAAGAAAAAATAGTTCTTGCTTTTTTGTCTAATATGCCAAAACCAGAACGACTAAGTTTACTATCTTTGGATTTTGTAAATGATATTTATTGAAGGGATATATGCTGCTTCTTTCACGATCTTTCTCCCTTTCTCTCTCTCTCTCTCTGTGTGTGTGTGTGTGTGTGAGAGAGAGAGAGAGAGAGAGAGAGAGAGAGAGAGAGAGAGAGACTAAATTAGTCTAACTCAAGAGGAAAACACATATAACAAAAAGAGCAGATAAGGAAAAAGGATTGTGAAGATACCAAAATATGCTATCCCAAAATATGCCTCTTTGGCATCTGGAATATTTTGAACTAAAGGCTATTAAAAAGTGGCAAACCTAGGAAAAGCTCTAAAAACAGGGCACAAGTTTTCTTTCTATAAAGAAAAGTCTTATTTGGAAAAGGTATCTCTCTCTCTTGTACCAGAAACAGGAAGACTCTTAACAATTCTTATCAAAGGAGAAAGCACCAATGAAAATCTGCATAAAAATCTTATTAAATGTCCCTTACTTAACATACATTTTTAGTCACCTTTCCGTAACTTGCCTCTTCCATATGAAGACCAAAAACCCTTTTTCTATCCTAAGGTGGTATATAAGCCCAAGTTCTGACTACCCCCTAGGGTTTCTCCTCATTGAGTACTCTCATGTGTATGTACAAGGCCCATCTTAGTAAACGTTGTTTGTTTTTCTCTTGTTAATTTGTCTTTGGTCAGTCTAATTTTCAGAGGCCCAACCAGAGAACCTAAGATGGATAAAGAAAAAATATTGTTTTTCCTCCCTTAGAGTTGGATAGAAAAAAGCAACAGTTTGACCCTGGGAAAATTCTCACCTCTTAACTTGTTGCAATCAATAAAAGTTGTTTGGTTCTGGATGGTTGTGATCCCAGAGTAATGGGAAATCTCTGGCAAAGTGTCGGAAACACAGAGTCTAAATCTGCCTTTGCTGTATCTCTTCATTTCTGTGAGCCCCTTCTGTGAGAATAATAATAACGTCTAGCAAGTGCTGAGCAATTACCGTGTCACTCTCTTTAGACGTGTGTAATTATTTAATCCTGTAAACAATGAGATGGATACAGATGAGGGGCCATTGGTACTGGGATTTTTTTTTCAAACATTTTCGTTTCAAAGTTACTTTGCACTAGAATCTGAATTACAACCGAGAGATTCTAGCAGTAGAGTTTCATCCTCAACTGTAGGGGAGGAAATATTACTTCCTTCCGTGCTGCTGGGTTCTTTGGTCTAAAAATTAAATTGACATAAGACGCATTAATAGGAGAAAAACAATTTTAATTATGTATGTATGCATAGAAGTCCCACAAAAATATGGGACTCAAAGAAGCTGGATGATTCAGGCTTATGTATTATCCTGAGCTATACAAAGTAATAGGGGTTTGAGGGTTATGAGCGAGTAAGGAGGAAGCCCCAGTTAAGACAAGATGGTGAGTAAAAGCACCATAAAATAAACGTAACGGGTTTTTTGGGTTTTTTGTTTATTTGGTTTTTTTTTTTTTTTTTTTTTGAGTCTGTTGCCCAGGCTGGAGTGCAGCAGCGCGATCTCAGCTCACTGCAAGCTCTGCCTCCTGGGTTCACACTATTCTCCTGCCTCAGCCTCCCAAGTAGCTGGGACTATAGGTGCCCACCACCACGCCCGGTTAATTTTTTTTTTTTTTCTATTTTTAGTAGAGACAGGGTTTCACCATTGTTAGCCAGGATGGTCTCAATCCCCTGACCTCGTGATCCACCAGCCTCAGCCTCCCAAAATGCTGGGATTACAGGCGTGAGCCATCACGCCTGGCCTGTTATGCAAGTTTTAAGTCCATGATTGAGGGTCCAGTCATTAAAAGTCTCTAGTGATTTAGTCATCTTCTATTCCTGAAGCAGAGGCAGACACCCTTACAAAAGGCTATTTCCTTTATAGATATACATTTCTCTTATAAATGGGCAACTTCTCACAGATACTTTACAGTTTCTCAGAATAACCAACTCAAAATAATATGCAAAAGAGGTATATTTTTGGTTGGTGTGTCCTGAGTCTCAATACAACCAATACACTAGTGTAAACATGAAAGCATCAGTCTAGGTGGGCTCAAGGACTCCCTTCCAACACCAACATGCTTTGTGCTTAGGTAGGTCTGAAAAAGATGACTTAACAAAATTGACTGCCTACAAGTGTGGGAATTATTTTAGCTCACAAACATGATGCTTCACAAAAAACAAATTCTGTTTTTCAGATGTAACAAGTAGGGATAGAATACTTAATTCTTAATAACAATTTTCATAGGATAATTTTTGTTTTAAAAGCAGAAATCAAACTCTTCTCCTAAGAGATATTCTTACCCTTCTAATAGAATATTATTGGTAAATGATTTCTCTTCCTACAGATCTTTTTTCTTTAATGTCAATATGATGGTTTTTGTTATAGATTTCAAACATTGTGTTGTATTTTTTGTTTGTTCATTGTTAGCCCCTGGCAATATTTACAAGATTAAGAAAAAATACAGTCCCCAGCAGTGTGGCTTATCATCTGAAAGACAACACTCACACACGCATATTCCACACACAGACACACACACCCTCCTCATAAATGACTCAATCCAGAGTTTCAGATGCTAAAGTCTGACCGTTGCCATCATTGAGAGTTTCAGCCAGGGAGGGGAGAGGGTGTCATTCTCTCTTCATTCATTTTCACTTTTATTATGTAACTGTATAATGTGAGTGAAACCTGTATTTTAAAAGGAAAGAAAGGGGTAGCCTATTCACTCTCTCTAGGTGTATGCAAACCACTTGAAACCAATTAGGTGTCAACAGAATTGTTAATTATCCTGGGGTCACCACCTTTTGTGAAGCCTTTCAGAGTAAAAGAGAGGTGTGGCTTAGCACACAGCAGGTTTAAACAACCCTCTAATTGACAAATTTTATACTCAGCAGTTGGGTTGGCTGGAGAAGTTAAATCACATTTACTCTCCTTCACAGGAGAAAATGGATAGACCATTATGTTTATTATTCATTCATTTATGAAACAAATATTTATTGATTTGCTGGTTTTAACTTTAGGGTTTGGCTACCAGTGGTTAATAAGAGAAGCAGTCACTGCCCTATGAGTATTTCTTTATGAGAGGATACTCTCACTTCCCAATTTACAAATAATTAATTAAGAGAAACTGATTGTAGGATACATCAGAAAACTCTAAGTCTAGAGACTTCTAGAGCCTAGGCTTCTTTGTTTCCTAATTCTGAACCTGAAAAGTCAAGGTGCCATACCTTTACTTAGGCTAAAGAATTAACAGTCTTCATAAGCACATCAATAAAATACCAGCTTTCTCCATCTACATTTTTCATTCCAAGATTCCCATTCCCCTTTGAAGAAGCCATCACCACCTTCCTTTTACCACTATCTCAAAATATAATACGGATTACACTGAAACCTACACTTCCACATAGAATCACTTAAGAATTATACTTAAATCAACTTTAAGTTTCATTAGTAGTTTTAATATGCTGTGTGAAAAATCTCCTGCATCAGGAGCAAAAATCTCTGAGTTCTGATTTCTGCTCTTACACTTAACAGCCAACTAATACCAGGCAAGTTTTGACTTTTCTAACCTTCATTGCCCCCATCTATAAAATGGGGCTAAAACAATCTCTTACCCATTTAACTGTGTTAGTATAAAGCTTTAAAATGCTGTATATAAGATGAATTTGAAAATGTATCAAGAGTATGCAAATATAGAGCATATAAAATTGCTATGATTGCATTCTACAAACTGGAAATAATGTCTATAATCCACCCTGCATAATGGTTCAGTTAAAACAGTAGTTTCCATGGTCAAATCCATGAACCCCCGATGGTTCCTCGTACCCTTTTAGGGGGTCCATGAGGTCAAAATTATTTTGACAGTAATACTATTGTGAATCCCCCAATTCTGAAACAGGTCTCAGTTAATTTAGAAAGTTTTATTTGCCAAGGTTGAAGACGTGCACCCGTGACACAGCCTCCTGACGACATGTGCCCGAGGTGGTCGGGGCATAGCTTGGTTTTATACGTTTTAGGGACACATGAGACATCAATCAAAATGTGTAACATGCGCATTGCTTCAGTCTGGAAAGGTGAGACAACCCAAGGCTAAGGCAGGACAACTCAAAGTGGGGAGGGGCTTCCAGGTCCTGGGTAGATAAGAGACAAATGCTTACATTCTTCTGAGTTTCTGATTAGCCTCTCCAAATGAGAAATCAGATATCTCAGTGAGCAGAGGGGTGACACTGAATAGGATGGGAGGCAGGTTTGCCCTAAGCAGTTCCCAGCTTGACTTTTCCCTTTAGCTCAGTGATTTTGGGGGCCCCAAGATTTATTTTTTTTTCACACTATTAAGACATTATTTGCCTTTTTCACTCTTATTCTCTAAGAACCTAATACATGAAGGTTTCCTTATCAAAAAGGATTTCTATGATGGCAGGGGGGTATTAATGAAATTCATGTCTACATAATTAGCCCAAAGCTACCATATTATTTAGGATGTGAAGAGTACTGGTATTCTGACACCTTTCTTCCCAAGGGAAATGCCATATTAGTGTCATATGACAGACAGATTGATTTACAATCATCCTTCTCTTTAGCAGATACTCTTACAAATGGATATTTCCTTCATAGATTTAGATTTCCTTATTAAAAAAAAAAAACCCCACTGTTTTCAGAGCTTTTCCTGTGTCTGAAATTTCCCAAAATAATCAACTTAAAATAATTCTTAATCCCAGAAGCTACATGACACGTGATATCACAACAGATTAAATGAAGAAGCAGATGTGAGAATCCAGAAAGGATTATTTTTTAAGCCAGATATTAAAGAGCTTTTCCAAATTATGTTAAAATGCAACTCTTCTCAGGCATTATTTTCTATTTTGGAAAATGATTCAAAATGTCCTCAAAATGTTATTTATATTAACATTAACATTTCTCATGTACTTCAAATTAAATAAGAAACACGTTTAAATTTCTTCAATTTTAATTTTTAAGAGAGTGAATATTGATTAATATAATCTATCTATCTATCTATCTATCTACATAAGCTCTATATCTATCTATCTATCTATCTATCTATCTATCTATCTATCTATCTATCTATCTATCTACATAAGCTCTATAGGATCGCAGAGGAGGAAATACACAGTTCTGACTTTCCAGTCACCAGAGCTCTAGGGGAGGAAATTCTGTCTCTTCCCTTTCTGAGTTCTTATCTGAATTGCCTGTAACAAAAGACAGATTAACAAAAGAAAAACAAACAGAAAGTTATTAACATGCATACCTCCTGTATCTACATAGGAGATACCCAAAGAAATGAGCAAATCTCCAAAAGGTGGTTTAGACTTCAGGCTTAAATACTACCTTCAGCTGGAACAAAAAGAGGACACCAGTAATGGGGAGATGACCCAGAAAAGCAGAGTTAAAAAAAAAGTGACGTTTGTTACACAGATTTAAGTCAGCGCCTCAGCCATTAACAAAATTTTCTTGTGATTTACAATGATCTTTCTCCTTAGGAGATACTCTTACAAGTGGATATTTCCTTCATACATTTAGATTTCCTTATAAAAAAAAAAAAAAAAATTCTGCTCTGCTTTCAGAGCTTCTCCTGTGTCTGAAGTTTCTCAAAATAATCAACTTAAAATAATTCTTAAGCCAAAAGAGGCATATTTTAGTGTGGCGTACTCTGGTCTCCTACAGCCATATTTTGAGGCAGCATATTCTGTTCTCCTATAGTCTGCTCGATTTTTTTTTAAGAGTGTAAAGAGATCAAGAGACAAAGAAATTTGAAAACTGCCTAGCTAAAATAATATATAAAAAGCAGGGTTTTTTTTGTTTTTTTTTTTTTGAGGCAGAGTCTTGCTGTGTCGCCCAGGCTGGAGTGCAGTGGCACGATCTCTGCTCACTGCAACCTCTGTCTCCCGGGTTTCAAGTGATTCTCCTCCCTCAGCCTCCTGAGTAGTTGGGATTATAGACACGCACTACCACGCCTGGCTAATTTTCACATTTTTTTTAGTAGAGACAGTGTTTCTGACATGTTTCTGACAATGTTGGTCAGGCTGGACTTGAACTCCTAACCTTGTGATCCACCCACCTCGGCCTCCCAAAGTGCTGGGATTACAGGCACGAGCCACTGTGCTCGGCCAAAAAAGACTTTTTAAATGTGAAGTATCATATTCATAAAAACTGTTAAAAACCAAACTAGAATTAAGTAATTTGTGCATTGATTTGTGTAATTAGCTGTTCCCTACCTTGTGTTCTAACCTATTTCACTACACGTTTGTAATAAAACCTGTTCTTACATAGGATTAAGAACACAGGTCCGGCTGGACGCAGTGGCTCACACCGGTAATCCCAGCACTTCGGGAGGCTAACACGGGCGGACACCTGAGGTCAGGAGTTCGAGACCAGCCTGGCCAACATCGCGAAACCCCATCTCTGCTAAAAATACAAAAATTAGCTGGGTGTGGTGGTGGGTGCCTGTAATCTCAGCTACTCAGGAAGCTGAGGCAGTAGAATCACTTTAACCTGGGAAGTGGAGGTTGCAGTGAGCCGAGATTATGACAATGCACTCCAGCCTGAACAACAAGAGCAAGACTCTGTCTCAAAAAAAAAAAGGAACAGGGGTCTGATGGCCTATTTACATGAATTTAAGAAATAATGAAACAACATTAAATGAGTGAGGAGTGTAAATGAAATTCATGTCTACATAATTAACCCAAAGCTACCATATTATTTAGGATGTGAAGAGTAGTGGTATTCTGACACTTTTTTCCCCAAGGGAAATGCCATATTACGTGTCATATGACAGGAAATGCCATATTCCTGTCAGACACTTGAAGTTAAGGGTTGAGGTGTGGGGGTACTCATTCTCTTCCCCTCTTGCTCTGGGAGCTCGGGGCATTGGTTTAGGAAACTAAGTATTCTTACCTGTACTTTTGAATCCTAAGACAATAAAGCAAAGGCAAGAGAGAAACAGAAAATTCCCAGCGGTTGTGGCAGGTTTGGAAATTTAGCTGTGGGCTGGTACGCATTTGCCCTACAGCAGTGGTACCAGCTGTGGTGGCAAATGGGAGTCCATTGTTGTTGGTGGCTCCAGTGTCCGAGGCATCATCTTGGCTCTGTTTTCATCAGCCTAGTCTCTGTTGGTTCAAGTCCAAACTCTGAGTCTGATTCTGGAGCCTTCCCATGATGCTGCAATTACCTTATCCTTCCAGTTAAATTATCTGCTTCTTTTACCAGAATTGGGAATTCTGTTGTTTGCTGCCCAGAACCCAACAAATACTGGCTGCTGAATCCGACAGATCTGCGCATTCAGTTCCAGTTTCCCTATGTTCAAGCTGTGTGAACTTAGCCAAATTGTTTCACCTCCTAAAAAATAAAAATAATAATAACTGTCTCTTTAGTTTTGGTTTATTGATCTGTATATTCAAGTTATTGTTATGAAGGTCAAATGAGATAATGCATGTAAAAACAGTACAGCATATGCTTGGAATACATTTGAAATACAATCAGAGAAAAGTACATTTCACAAATAAAATTACTCTGATTAATATGAGTGAATATAGACAAGACATTACTCTTACATTGTTTTTTTTTTTTTTTTGAGACGGAGTCTCGCTCTGTTACCCAGGCTGGAGTGCAGTGGCCGGATCTCAGCTCACTGCAAGCTCCGCCTCCTGGGTTTACACCATTCTCCTGGCTCAGCCTCCCGAGGAGCTGGGACCACAGGCGCCGCCACCTCGCCCGGCTAGTTTTTTGTATTTTTTAGTAGAGACGGGGTTTCACTGTGTTAGCCAGGATGGTCTCGATCTCCTGACCTCGTGATCCGCCCGTCTCAGCCTCCCAAAGTGCTGGGATTACAGGCTTGAGCCACCGCGCCCGGCCCACTCTTACATTGTTTCAAGTTTGTTTTTGTTTTTGTTTTTGTTTTCCTGAGGGAACATGTAGAGTTTAACAAAAAATAACCAGAACTTTTCTATCATACTCCTCTAATCCATTCCTGTTGCTGTATCAAATCATCATTCCTTCTTTCTACTTAGAGCTCATTCAATTCTGTTTTTTAAAGTGGTGATATTGGTATTTTGGATGGGACAAGTGTTTATTGTACAGGACTGCCCCAAGCACGGCAGGAATTGATCATCACTGATTATTGCCTATTGAAATGGTTTGAATATATGTCTCCCCTAAATATCAAGCTGAATTGTAATCCTCAGTGTTGGAAGTGGGGCCTGGTGGGAGGTAGGCATCATGGGTAGGGATCCCTCTTGGTGTGGTGCTATTCTCACAATAGTGATTTCTTGTGACATCTGGTTAATGCAAACTGTGGCACCTCCCCCCACCCAACCACCACTCTCTCTTGCTCCTGCTCCCTCCGTCTGAGATACCTGCTCCCTCTTTGTCTTACATCATTACTGAAAGCTTCTTGAGGCCTCCCCAGAAGCTGATGCCAGCACTATGCTTCGGGTACAACCTTCAGAACTGTGAGCTAATTAAACCTCTTATAAATTACTCAGTCTCAGGTATTTATTTATAGCAACGCAAGAATGTCCTAACACACCCATGTATGAGCCAAGGAAAAGTCTGTCTGCATCCTCTAGAAGTTCGCTGAAAATGAACTAACAAAAACTGGATTATAGGAGAAAAAGGCATAGGAAATTTATTGTAATGTGCATATGGATATGAGAGCTAGACACAAAGTGAGAGACTCACAGACATGCCAAATGATTGAGGCTTAAATATTCTCTTTGTAGGGGAGAAATGTATGGACCCAGGAAGCAGACATCATTTTGAAAATGATTATCTTTGGAAGCTGGATGGGAAGGTTATGGGAAGGTGAGGGGCAGAACTGCACAGGAACAAAAATTGTCTTATTATGGAGATAAAGTCCTCCAGGTAATCTCTGGGAGCTTCCTCACAAGAATAATACAGAGCCTGTTTGGATGTGGTGATGTCTTCTAGTCTCATCTCTTCTATGGCGGTTAATCTTTCCTGGTTAATTGATGATGTTCCTTGGAAGGGTGCATTAGTCTGCACTTGTGTTGCTATAAAAAAAAAAAAAAACCTGAGGCCCAGCGCAGAGGCTTATGCCTGTAATCCCAGCACTTTGGGAGACTGAGGTGGGTGGATACCTGAGGTCAGGAGTTTGAGACCAGCCCGGCAAATATGGTGAAACCCCGTCTCTACCAAAAATATAAAAATTAGCCAGGCATGGTGGTGGGTGCCTGTAATCCCAGCTACTCCGGAGGCTGAGGCAGGAGAATTGCTTGAACCTGGGAGGCAGAGGTTGCAGTGGGCCGAGGTCACAACACTGCATTCCAGCCTGGGTGATGAGAGTGAAACTCTGTCTCAAACAAAAAATTAAAAAAAAAAAAAAAAAAAAAAAAAAAGGAGAAATAAAACATATAACTGAGACTTGATAATGGATAAAGAAAAAAGGTAAGTGGCTTATGGTTCTGAGACTGTACAAGCCTGAATCTGCTTGGCTTCTGGGGAGGCTTCAGGGAGCTTTTACTCATGGCTGAAGGCAAAGTGGGAGCAGACACATTACATAACCAGAGCAGGAATGAGAGAGAGAGAGTGGCAGAGATGCCACACACTTAAACATCCAGAATTGGAGAGCACTCACTCACAACCCCCGACCACAAGGCTACCACCAAGGCATCTGAGATCCACCCTCCGACTCAAACACCTCCCAGGAGGCCCCACCTCCCACACTGGGGATGACATCTCAGCATGAGATTTTGCAGGAATATATATCCAAACTATATCAGAGGGGCTCTTAGGACAATTGCATTTCCTTTAGGTATCTGTTCTAGGTAAGAAGCCTCATATACAGAAAGAACATAGACTTTGGATTCATCTAGGGATAGACTGCAGACCACAGACAAGTTACTCCTTCTCTCTGGGCTTCAGTTTTCTCATCTGTTAAACTAGAATGAGAATTATATCAACTGGATGAGATTGATGTGGGATTGAGATAATATGTGTAAAGCACTTCAAATAATACTAGGCACAGAGTATGATCTCAGCATGTTAGCTGCTACCAAGCCATCACACTAACGCTTTTAATTATCTATGAACTGGGACTGAAATTAGCACATCACCACCAGGTTTTAAAAAGTAAATGAGATGAAATATGTAAAATGTGTACTTTTTCATAGTAAATTATCAGGAGATGTTAGCTGTTGTATTATCATCCTTAAAACTTTGGTTTACTTCCTACAATATAAAGTCAAGAAGGTGATGCTGTGGTTTCCTCTATCTCACTGGCAAGTCTTTCTTCCCTGTAGTATAACAAATGGAGCTTTATCAACTACCCTGGCTTTTAGCAAAAAGTAAATTTTCAAACTGAATGTGCTTTAGAATAATTTTCAGACAGTTATAAATGTAACTCTCCTGCAAATATAAAACGAATATATGTCAAAAATTTCATTAAACTCATTAATGAAGGAACCAGTAGGATGTTAAAACAAGTTTAATGTAGAGTTTAAAGAACAAAGGTAAAGCCAAGAATGTTGAAATGTATTTTCTAAGAGACGCAAAACTGGTTAATATCCTATAGGACCACATAATGTAATAATTGCTGTTATCTTTTCTACAGAGCAAAAATTGTGTATCATCCAGACAAAATTTACTTGCATTGATACAGACAAGAATCTCTTTTATTACTGTAGTTGTCTATCATTTAACTTGTATTCCTGTAAGTTCTAGCCCATAGAAAGCCAGTTAAAGGTACACGGCCCTATGGAATCAGATCATCTCTGAAAGTTTGCGTGACAAGACTCAGCACTTTACCGAAAGGACAGCTGATAATATTTTTTGCCCATTTCCAATCTTGAACACTTATTTTCAAACAAGTGCTGCTTCCGAATGCCGCCCTTTCAAGGAGAAGTTATTTATTCTATGACAATTTTACAATACATATTAGATAGTCCCCTCCTCTCTGTCTATACCACTATGTGTATGTTTATAGACTTTTTAAAACATTGTTTGCCAACTTATTTTTCCAATTGTTTTTATTTATTGGTACATAAAAAGACTACACATAATTAATGCATACAGTTTGGTGAGTTTGACCCACTTGTGTATTATCATCACCAAAATTCAGGTAATAATTAAATGTTCTTATCATTATAATCAATGAAACTCATTAACACATTGTTATCACCCGAAATACATGGTTTAAATTAGGCTCATTCTTTATGTTGTACATTCTATAAGTTCTGGCAAATGTATAATAACATAAATCCACTTTCATGGTATCATGTAGAGTGGTTTTACTTTCCTAAATGTCCTCTGTGCTCTATTCATCCTTCTCTCCCTCCAACCCCTGGCAACCACTGATCTTTTTACTGTTTCCATAGGTGTGCCGTCTCCAAAATGTCTTATATTTGGACTCATACAGTATGTAGTCTTTTCGTATTAGCTTATTTCACTTAGTAACATGCATTTAAGTTTTCTCCATGTCTTGTTATGGCTTCAGAGCTCATTTCTTTTTAGGACTGAATAATATTCTATTGTCTCAATGTACCACAGTTTGTTTATTGATTCGTCTGCTGATGGTCATCTTGGTCATTTCCAAGTTTTGACAATTATAAATAAAATTGCTGTAAACATTCGTGTACACGTTTTTGTGTAGACACAGGTTTTCAATTCCTTTGGATAAATACTAAGAAGTATGATTACTTTGTCATATGGTAAAAGTATGTTTAGTTTTATTAGAATCTGCAAAACTGTCTCCCAAAGTGGTTGTACCATTGTACATCCCTACTAGCAATGAATGAGAGTTCCTGTTGCTCCACACCATCTCCAGCAGTTAATGTCGTCAGTGGTTTGGAATCTGATCATTCTGATCAGTGTGTAATGATATCTCATTGTTCTTTTAATTTGTAATTTCCTAGGGACACATGACGTGGCACACATTTTTATATACTTATTTTCTATCTACCTATTTTCTGTTTATTTTGTCAGTTCCTTTAATCAGGTTGTTCATTTTCTTTTATTAAGATTTCAGAGTTCTTCGTATATTTTGCATAACAGTGCTTTTTCAGATGAATATTTCATAAAGATTTTCTCCGAGTCATTAGCTTTTCTTCTTTTATTCTTGACCATATCTTTTGCAGAACAGAAGTCATTAATTTTAACATCATCAAGCTTCTCAGTTATTTCTTTCATGGAACATGCCTTTGGTGCTTTGTCTAAAAATTATCATCATACACAAGGACATCTAGATTTTCTCCTATAAGTTTTATAGCTTTATATTTCATATGTAGGTATATGATCCATATTGAGTTAATTTGTGTGAAGGTTGTAAATTCTGTGTGTAGATTCATTTCTTTCCACGTGAATGTTCAGTTGTTCCAGCAGAATTTATTGAAAGGACAATCTTTGCTCCACTGAATTGCCTTTGCTCCTTTTTCAAAAATCAATTGACTATATTTATGTGGGTCTATTTCTGGGCTCTCTGTTCTGTTCTGCTTATCCTGCTTAGAGTTCTCTTAGCTTCCCGGATGTGCAGTTTGGTATCTGATCTTAATTTGGAGTAAATTCTCAGTTATTATTGCTTCAAATATTTCTTCTGTTCCTTTTTCTTTCTTCTTATTCTGGTATTCCCATAAGGCATAAGTTACACCTTTTATAGTTGCCCCGCAGGTCTTGGATAGTCTGTTCTGGCTTTTTTTTTTTTTTTTTTTTTTTTGGCTTTTTTCCCCTTGCCTTTCCATTTTGGAAGCTTCTATTGACATATCCTCAAGCCCATAGATTATTTTCCTCAGCCTTGTCTAGTCTACTAATGAGTCCATCAAAAGCATTCTTCACGTCTGTTAGTGTTTTGATCTCCAGCATTTCTATTTTTTTTTCCTTAGAATTTTCATTACCCATCTGTCTTTGCAGGTTGTGTACTTTATCCATTAGTGCTCTTAGCATAATACTTACAGTTGTTTTATATTCTCCATCTGATAATGCCAACATCCCTGCTATATCCACACCTCGTTCTGATGCTTGCTCTGTCCTTCAAACTGTTTTTTTTTTTTTTTAATCTTTTTTCTCTTTAATCTTTTTTTAATAGCCAAACATGGCACACTGGGTAAGAGGATCTGTTGTAAATCGGTCTTTGGCCATGTGGTGGTAAGGTGTGGGAAGTGGAAGAATTTTTTCATCCTATGATTAGGTCTCAGTCTTTTAGTGAGCCTGTGCCACTGAACTGTGAACTGCACAAATGTTTCTCTCACTTTAGCAAGGATAGGATGACTAAAGGACACTGAGGCTGAGTATGTTCCTTCAACCAGATACGTTAGAGTATGGTAAAAACCCAGCAGGTGAGGCTCTGGTAAAATACATTCTCCCAAAGACGGGTCTTGTTAAGAAAAACAGAATGCTCTGGCATATGTCGAAATTATTCCTTTTCCCCATCCCTTGCCAGAAGCACAAAGGAATTTTTCTCCAGTATTCACTATCAGAACCTGGTTGAGCTCCTAGAGGTAAAACTCACCAAAATGTGCCCCTCCCACCATGCCCTGGAGTTTTCAACTCTCAGACTTGTCCATGTGGAACCTCCAGGATTTGTCAATCACAGTTTTAAGGTTTCCCTAGTGAACACTAGTTCTGGAGAAGTTTGCCCCTAGGTTTCTGCCTGTCTGTCACTCTAATTTTGGGGGTAGTGGTTTGTCCTGTAATCCCATTCTCTAACACATCTGTGAAGGGTTGCTGATTTTTCAGTTTCTCAGCTGTTTACTTACTGTTAGGACAGAGTGAGGCCAGGCGCCGTGGCTCACGCCTGTAATCCCAGCACTTTGGGAGGCCGAGACGGGCAGATCCCGAGGTCAGGAGATGGAGACCATCCTGGCTAACCCGGTGAAACCCCGTCTCTACTGAAAATACAAAAAACTAACCGGGCGTGGTGGCGGCGCCTGTGGTCCCAGCTCCTCGGGAGGCTGAGGCAGGAGAATGGCGGGAACCCGGGGGGCGGAGCTTGCAGTGAGCCAAGATGGCGCCGCTCACTCCGGCCTGGGCCACAGAGCCTGACTCTGTCTCAAAAAAAAAACAAAAAAAAAAAGGACAGAGTGAAAACTTCCAAACTCCTCAGATGCCAGATAGAAAATCCTCCTACTGTTTTTACTGTGATTTTACCTGCAGATTTGACCTCATACATTCCCACTTGTGTGTAGCCCACACATATTCTCCAAATTGACCTAGAATCACCATTGCCACTTCCAGAATTTGACCAAAAAAATTATCTAAATATGCTATCTTTCTGGTTATAGTAATTGTCATGGGAATACTATGACTAAGAGAAAAATGTTGCAAATATGGCATTTATTTTGTTCACAGAGAGTTATCGATGTGAGGGAAGAAAGCAGTGTATTTAAAAACTGTTTCTTCCTGTTCATAGGTACTAAAGACTGTCCATCTCTGTAAGCATTTTACCTCTCTATGGGCCCCATGGTAAAGTGAATTCTACTCTTAACTCTTTGGAAAGCAGCGTGTTAAGCGGAGAAAGACTGAGCCGTGAATTAAAACTTCTAATGTGACACAGGAGGCACATAGAATTTTATCCAGATATTATAGAATATTAATGTATTTAAATTTTATTAAGCATGTCAATGGGAGTAATTTCATGGTGATAGGATATCTAATTTCATTGCCTTCAGTGGCCCAGCTTTGTCTCATGTTTTTGTCCTATTTTTGCTGGCTTATAGCTAAACTGTTCTACACATAGACATCGTCTTCTCTATTTTAAAATATTCGGACACCTGCAATAACACATAGTCAAAAAGCTCTTTGATACTGAGTTCTTCATCCTTCAGCCTGTTTTCATTATAGGTCTATTGGAAGATTTCCACCCTCAGCCTTACTCTCTTAGCAGTTAATTAAAATATTCTTGCTACTGAAATGTGCTGTATAGTTCCTATAAATTAGGGGATGTCAAATATTGTAGTTTTCTTAGAGTAGCTAGGATTCTTCCTTTTTAAAAAATTCCCACTATCTCATACTTGCAGCAATTTAGAAAAATTGCCAATGCATCAATTAATGCAAATTGTCTAAGGGCTTCTATAATTTGAGCTTAAAATGCTAGCTCCAACCATAGAGCTTTGTATTTCCATGAACTGCGACTTAAATTCTAGGTTCAATGTTCATTTACCTAATGTTCCCCGGTAATAAAGACATGTCCATTAAGGACATCTGTTACAATTTGGTAACCTCTAATTTTAATGGAAAATAATAGAGTTCATGTCTGTAAGATTAGAGGTTATGGACTAGGTCTTTACACTGGCTTGGCATCCTGGATATAATGTTCTGCCAGCCAACCTCATACATTCACAAAAGGCCCAAAGTCTTAGTTCTGCAGGCCAATAAAAAGAAATAAACAACAAAAAAAAAACTTTTCTATCTTGTCACTTTGATCATTGCCTTGTTGAAAATGTCATCACCTGCTAGAAAATAATACTTTCTCTTTTTAAAAAGCACATGAGGAGACAAGAAACCAGTGAATAATTACACAATAAAATGTACTCTGCCAACTAACTACAAGAGGGAGGAAAAAGGCAGAAGAGGGAAGAAAAGTAGAGAAAAGGGGAGGGATGAAAATCTCTGAAACTCTGTGTAGTCCCCCAAAACCCCAGGCAGTTCATGGCCTCTCACTGATATTTAGGTTTTCGATATTTTTCCCTTGGTAGGGGATGGGGATTGGGGGTGAGAGAGAGACAAAACCTTTGCCTCTTGAACTGACAACCTACACATAGTAAAAATAATGCATCTGAGAAAACAATTACATCTGCCAACTTCAGCAACTGTAACAATGACATCGTGGCTGTTTTTAAATTCAAGCCAAACTTTAGCATTCCTTTTGAATCCAAGTCCTTAATGGCATTTATGACTCTCACGGGTATTTATTTTAGCTGAATATCTTGCATTTGCTATGCCAAGAGCAATCCCGAGTAAAAAGGATTCCTGTCACTTTATTCAGGCTTCAACAAAAAGCACCCAAGCCAGTAAATCACTAAATGGGACTACCAACTTCCTATGACATGCATGAATAATGCCTTAGCAGTCAGCTCACCGGAAAAATTAGAATGGGAGTGAATAAAATCCTGTAAAAGTATGCCTTCACAAGCTGAGCTCAGAACTCTATCAAAATCGATTTCTTCCATTTGACATCTGAGTACGTTGAAATGTTCTAACAGGAAGCAACAGAATCAAATTTCTTTTCAACTTGCTTTCTGCATAAAGGAAGAATTACGATAACCAAGCTCACCAAGCTTTAGGTATTGCTCAAAGGCCAATGTTAACTTGAGGCCACCTCAAGGCAGGAAAAACAAAGACGAAGGCAAAAATTTGGTGTTGGACACCTAGATTGACAAAAATTGAGCAAGTCAAGTTTCACACAACTATATTTTTTCTTTAGTGGGGGGAAGTTGGAAATGTCCCTGATCCAGTTTTACATTGGAGTATCAAAGAAAAGGTTAATTGTGTAAGACAGTAACAAGATTATGAAATAGGTGTAGAAAGTTAAATATATTTTACTATGGTCAGTCCTCTATATAACAGTCCGTACAACCTCCTTCGTCGAAACCACGAGAGCCCCTTGTAACTGAAACTATGTGCTTAACATCTCTATTGAAGAAAATAGAAAGTCATTTAGATGCATTCAAATGTGTTCCTTTTGCTTTTTAGTCAGACTGTGCTTGCAGTTACCTTTGCTTTCCGAATAAACCCAGAGTTAAGTCATTATGTGTTGTCACTGAATGTATAAATGGCCACCTTTCACATTTCTAAATGAGTATCTCATTTTACATGTTGTTTTCTTCAAAAAAAATTTTTATCTTGAATTGATTACCCATTACCAAAATGACAAAGACATTTTTCAATCCTAGGAAAGAAACAAGTTTTTAATGGCATAGCTAATGAAACACATTTCTGTTGGATTTTCTAGTATATTAATTTATTTCAAAGTATTTCTAAATGTACCAAAATTCACATGTTTTGCTGAGTTTATTTCAAAATGATTTAATAGTAATAAAAAGTACAGTTTTATATTATGCTAATTAACATTCTTATCTTGAAAGATCTGACGTATCATTTTTTACTACTAATAATACAGAATTTTTTAATTAAAAATAAATAAGAAAGCTAAGGCATCATTTTTTGCAGGCTTATGTGGCTCTTTTGGTGATTTATAGATTAATCAATCATTAATAGAATTAAAGGCCATTTATACTAAATAAATTGCTTATGGCTGCAGCAAATTGTGTTTTGAGATTTACTGGTAAAGACTATAAATTGCCAGTCATGTTATTAGACATATAAATCAGACAGTTACTGAAAATTGATTATCTGACTCCAATTTTTCTGAACATATTGTTACTCTTGCTTATTACTTTTCTTATCTAGGTCAGAGAAGTTCAACACTACACTGAGTGAAGAAATGTGCATTTCTAGTATCTAAGGCTAATACTCAATTTTTATTGTTGTTTTCTTGTTTTGTTTTGATTTCAATATTCTTTGACATGAAGAAAATAAGATTTTTGCTTTTATGTAAATATTGTAGTGCTGTTTTTGTTTTTTCTATTCACTGTCTGCTATGGTTTGAATATTTGTGCCTCCTCCAAACTCATATATTGAAATCCTAACCTCCCAATGTGATGGTATTAGGAGATGGGTCCTTGGGAGATTATTAGCTTATGAGAACAAGGCACTCTCTAATAGGTTTAGTGCCTTAAAAAAGAAAAGTGCTCCCTTCTACCATGAGAGATTATGGTGAAGAAACCATCTAGACAGAACGCCCTCACCAGAACCTGACTGTGCTGGCAGCCTGATCTTGGCTTTCCAGCACCGAGAACTGTATGAAATAAACTTATATTGTTCATAAGCCATTCAGTCTATGGTATTTTGTGATACTACCCCAAATAGACTAAGACACTACCTGAGTCTAATTATCCCAGGTATAAAAACTAATATATGCTTTAAAAATCATTGCAAAATATCTCTTGAATTTTACGATGGAACAATGTTATAACAAATCCATAATGAACACAGCTTCTACCTCCTCCTTTGGCATTTTGCTAAGATCCCAAATATACAGTCTGCTTCTATGAACAGAAAAATCACAAAAAGTTGAGGCATGCACTATGAATATTTGTGGTGTTTTGATGGTCTTTATGATAATATGCCATTATTTAAGAGATAAGGTAGCAAGGTATTATTTGCATCTAGATGAAAAATTGGTTTAGGAGAACATTCTGGATACAGATTTTGAGTTCTAAATTAGTATGCTAGTTTCCCTGTCACTTGTCTTTTCCTATCTGTTACAGGATACTCCCTACACAAAGTTACCAGAATATTATTTTTTTGTTCTGTTTTGTTTTGTTTTGTTTTTGAGACAGAATCTCGCTCTATTGCCCAGGCTGGAGTGCAATGGCAGGATGATAACTCACTGTATCCTCCACCTCTGGGCTCAGGGTATCCTCCTGCCTCACCTCCTGAGTCGCTGGGACTATAGGCATGTGCCACAGTGCCCAGCTGAATTTTATTATTTTTTAAATTTTTTTGTAGAGAGGAGGTCTTGCCTAGGCTGGTCTAGAACTCCTGGCTGTAAGTGACCCTCCTGCTTCAGACTCCAAAAGCACTGGGATGACAGGTGTCAACCACCACACCTGGGAAGAATATCCTCATATATGACTCTCATGGTTCCTCCATTATTTATAGTATAATTTTCAAGAATTCCATTTTCTCAAACTACTCTTCACAAGCTCTATCGTCCAGTCAGTCAATTCCAAAAAGTGACTGTTACCTAAACACCCACTTGCCTGATCCACCATGACGGCCCTTATCCCTGTGATGGTGCTCGGCACCCTGACCAGTACCATCTCTGTCCTTCAGGGCCAGCTCAGAGACAACCGTCTCCAGAAAGTACTCATTTTCATCAAAATGCTAGCACTGTTTCATCCCCTCGGGAAGCACTGCAAATTGTCAGTTCATGTCATGTACTTATATTTCTTTTTATGCATTTATCTACCGTATCTACTTTTAAATTTTCGTTACCACAAAATGTATATGCCTTCTTTTTAAAAAAATTTTTTTGTAGATTTTAACAAATTGTCAGTCATAGCTTTTTATCTCAGTATTTCAGTTTTGGTGTACTTCATAGAACAGATAAGTGTCTTCACCAAATCACTTGCTAGCAATCTGATATATTGGAATTTGATAGCAATTCAATAATGAACAATTATCAAATGATTTAATTAACCTAGAAATAAATATCTGCAAATCAGAAACTAATTTTAAATATCTTGCAAAATTTTCCATTCCCATCAGGTCCACAAATGTAACATTTTAGAAAAAAACAAGGTCTGATCACAGATAAGGGGATTCAGAGTATGCCATCCCAAAATACACAACTTCGACCTAAGGTTCACTTTGAGCTGAAAGCAATTAAAAAAGAAACAGACCCGAGAAACTCTCTGCCCTCCCCATTTCCCTCTCTACTAGGAAAGACAGGAGGATTCCTAATCAGAGGAGACAACTCCAGACCTTAATTAACCCAGAGATGGCACCAGAAGCATCTGAATAACAAAACTTACTCACTAGCCCTTATCTTCTATTAGAGCCCACCACAATTTGCTGCCCTAGAAATTCAAGTCCTGGAGTCTTACTCTGTCCCCCAGGCTGCAGTACAATGGTGCAATCTCGGCTCACTGCAACCTCTGCCTCCCGGTTCAAAAGATTCTCCCGCCTCAGCCTCCCAAATAGCTGGGACTACAGACACGTGCCACCACGCCCAGCAAATTTTGTATTTTTAGTAGAGATGGAGTTTCACTGTGTTGTCCAGGCTAGTCTCGAACTCCTGAACTCAACTCCTGACCGACCTTGGCCTCCCAAAGTACTGGGATTACAGGTGTGAGCAACCATGCCTGACCATCTTGTCACTTTTCTACATTATTTTTCTTTGCTAAGATGCTATATAAGCTCAAGTTCTAACCATCCCATTGAGTTACTCAGCACTGAGCATTCATCGTGTGTGCGTGATGCACATGTTAACAAACTTCTGTCAGTTTTTCTCTTTTTGATCTGTCTTTTGTGTCTAATTTACAGGGCTCCAGTCAACGAACCTAAAATAGGTAGAGGAAAAATAAACTGCTTACTTCCTTACAAAGGAAAAGGATATTCTGCTTTTCTAATGGACCGCCACTGAGCCACACTGGTAGGGCAGTAAAAATATAGAAGATGAGAACCTCTGGAATGAGAAACAGCTATGTTCAAATTTCAGCTCTTACCTATTTGCTATATTATGATTAAACACACACACACACACACACACACACACACAAGCTGCTATTTGATGCATGTAATAATTTTTAGCTTAAACTTTGCAACAAATTTATGTAAAATCATAACTTGGTCCCATAATTCTTCAAATATATAAAAAACTCATGCTCCTTTGGGAATAAACATTTTTTGAGCAAAGACGTACAGCAAAATGCCAGCACTGTTTCTTACATATTCACTCTGCGTTTAATCATCATAAATGTCATGACTTGTGCTTATACATGCAAGCTGAAGTTTAGAACAGAAATACATATCCAATTAATTTTGTTACAACTATAAATATCAGGAACTCTTTCAAAATCCAGAAAAAGGGGTTTGTTAGTTGTTTTTGCTGTTTGATTCAGTGTTAGTTATATTTAATTAATATGACTTCCCTCCTATGCGTATACAGAAATGTGCAAAGAAAACATCAGACTTTACGTATCCCTACAAATTTTTTTTTTTTTTTTGACAGAGTTTTGCTCTTGTTGCTCAGGCTGGAGTGAGTGGCACCATCTCGGCTGGCTGCAACCTCCGCCTCCCAGGTTCAAGCAATTCTCCTGCCTCAGCCTCCCAAGTAGCTGGGATTGCAGGCATGCGTCACCACGCCTAGCTAATTTTGCATTTTTAGTAGAGATGGGGTTTCCCCATGTTGGTCAGGCTGGTCTCGAACTCCTGACCTCAGGTGATCCACCCACCTTGGCCTCCCAAAGTGCTGGGATTAAAGGCTTGAGCCACCGTGCCCGGCATCCCTACATTTTTTTAAAGTAAACCATGATAGTCATACCTTTCTTACACTTGATTACAGAATCACATTTTAACTATGTACAAGATCTTAGGATGTTGGAGGTGGTAGGGCTGTTTTTTTGTTCACCATGCTATGAGTACCATAAATAATTTCTTTGAGGAAAAGGTTTTTCAAAGATCTATTATGGCTAAGGTGTCAAAACTGCTGGTAAATGGTCTGAGGGTTTCACTAAACCACAAACCTTCCTGCAGGTTTGTTTTTTTTTTATTTTCCTTTTTTTAAAAAAATACATATTAATTTCCCCATGGGTATACTAAATCTTAGGAACTGTTGTTTTTTCCCATGAAATGGAATAGCCCTTTTGTTGAAGGAAATAAAAATATGTTGTTGTTATTCTTAGCCATTAAACCAATATTTGCTTTAGTCATAATAGAATTCCTTTTATAGAAGCCAGGGAAAGGAAAATCCCTTCAAAATTATAACAGCAACAAAAAAATCCCTCCAAAACTATATGCTTTTAAAGATAACTATACATTTGAGGAGAGGTGTGACCAGAATGATTTCAATAATTATTTTCAACTATAATAAATGAAGATATTGTTCTCTTTTTTTTTTTTCTTTTTGCTTTCTCCTTATGTTTTGAGCAGTTGCCTAAGTGATAGCAACGCCAGACAAAGTCATTAGCACTGGAAGATTCAGGGTGTGCAAGAACTAGAAAACCTTTCCTGTGAGGTGAACAAGCCAAAGCTGATTGTGAACTCTTTAGACTGCACCTGACTAGAGCTACTGAAGACCCGGGATTCAGGTGACCTGCAGGCGCCATGTGGAAGTGTTACTGGGGTCCTTGCTCCCAGAGCTCCCAAGACGGTGACGGGAGGCTTCCAAGATGGCGGCAAGCCTCGTGTTCTCTGACCTGGGGTTCTTGGCCTCACAGATGTCAAGAAATGGAGTCTTGGGCCATGCCGTGAGTGTTATAGCTCTGTTAGAAGCCGTGGGTCACAGAAGAGAACCATGGAACCCGATGACTAGTGTTCAGCTCGATTAGGACGAACCGGGCACTTACCCGTGCAGGAACAATGGCAAGCCTCCAGCCGGATCCCCAGCGGCAATGGGCGCCTCACTGGGTCGGAAGCACAGCGGACACCCTGCCGGATCCGGAGGGATGGAAGTCAGGGGGCTGGTCTGCGACTGCGCAAACAGCAGTGGTGGAAGGCGGAGCGAAAGCTCAGCTCAAGCCATCACAAACACTGACCAGAAGAGCGCAGTTGCAAGATGTAATCGAGTGAAATCAGAGCTCCCATACAGAGGGAGGGGACCCAAAAGGGGTTGCCCTTGCTGGCTGGAATGCCTGGTTTTATATCCCAATCACTGCCCCTCCCGCTGTGCTCTCAGGCAATAGATGATTGGCTATTTCTTTACCTCCTGTTTTTGCCTAATTAGCATTTTAGTGAGCTCTCTTTACTCCCTGATTGGTCGATGTGAGCTAAGTTGCAAACCCCTTGTTTAAAGGTGGATGTGGTCACCTTCCCAGCTAGGCTTAGGGATTCTTGTCAGCCTAGGAAATCCAGCTAGTCCTGTCTCTCAAAAGCACTGAAGTCACAGACACAGAGAATAGTCTTCTTTGGAACACTCGTCAAATTTGCCTAAGTGAATCTGGAAGGGAAGAATTGTTGCACCTTCCATAACACATTGAATCACATTAATTTTAGCCTCTACAAAAGATATAACCTTTTTCTTAATGGGTGTTGCTTGGTTTATTGCTGCCTTTATCTTTCTTTCTTTTTCTACTTCTGAGCAAATATCCTATCCCACTTCCTGCGAATGTTAAGGGAGAGGTTAGAGAGGGAAAAATATACACTGTCAACTCTGTAAAACAAGTAAGGCCCCAGATATTCCGTTTTGGATTATTATATTGAACTGAAGTCAGCTCATTAATCTACTATTTTCTCCCTAAGATTCCAAGTCGACACACTTATGCAATTTAGTAGTTACCAAAAAGATTAATAGGTTTCTCTGGTGCTAACCTAATTGCTATGACACTAAAGACAAGAACATTACAGAAGATAAAGCATTGAGACCTGAATTACCTCCCTTCTAGGCAACAATCAGCAGTTCAAGGCAATTCTCAGCTTCTTTGAGCAACAAACAAATTACTGTCACCAACTATGGTTTTTGCCTTTCTGGATTCAAACGGAAGATGTTATTAACAAACCCTCATGACCAGGTCACTATTTTCTATCTTATCCAAAACTTATGTTATAAAATTTATCCTCCAGGAAAAAAAAAATCATTAAAAAAATTCTAATTAGTATTTTTACATTTCATTTTCACATAGCATCATATTTCCATATGTGTCATAGACTTAGTTTTCTTTAATGTAATATCACTAAACTAAAATCAAATGAATGTGTAGATGTATTTAACAAGCAAGAAGTGAAGAGCGGAAATGGCAATAATCTGAAGAATCTATGCATTAGTTCCATTTGTGTCATCTGTATATTTCCAAGGAAAGTACTTTTCTATCAAAGTACCCACAATATTGTTTTAGTTTTTTCATTTGCTTTTCTCTATTTAGATGACCGATTCATAAAATATCCTGTGGTCTATGTCGACAAAGAGTTGAACTCTTTGAAATATTTGAAAAGATTTATTCTGAGTCAAATATGAGTGGCCACAGCCTGTGACACAGCCCTCAGGAGGTCCAGAGAACATGTGCCCAGGGCTGTCAGGGTGCAGCTTGGTTTTATACATTTTTAAGGAGGCATGAGACATCAATAAAATTCAGTTGAGAAATACATTGGTTTGGTCCGGAAAGGCAGGACAGTTTAAAAAGTGGGGAGGGGGCTTCCAGGCTCTAGGTAAATGTAAGCATTTTCTGGTTGACAATTGGTTGAGTTTTTCTAAAGACCTGGGATCAACAGAAAGGAAATGTTCAGGTTAAGATAAAATGCTGTGGAGACCAAGGTTATTTTGAAGTCTCACAGTGGCTGCCCTTAAAGAGGAGAGATGACAACTGTTTCCTATTCAGGCCTTTAAAAGGTGCTGGACTCTCAGTTAATCCCTTCAGGATTGGGAGGGCCTGGAAGAAAAAGATCTAGCTATGTAAATAGAGATTCTTTACAGATGCAAATTTTCTCCCACAAAGGATGGCTTTGCAGGGCCATTTCAAAATAAGGCAAAGAAACATGTTTTACGGTAAAATATTTTTATTTTCTTCTTAGTTATGTAATGTTATGCCAGAGTCTAATTGGAAGGTAAGTCACAATGAGGCCAGAAAATAGGGTCTGGAGGCAGGGAACATAAGGCCAATTCACACTTCAGCTATAACAGGAAATATCCTCTCCATAGGGCATACCTCATAAATGACTTCATAACTTTATTTCATCCTCTCTATTTACATAAGGTAAATGGTTACCCAAAGTAACCAATGGAATCCTCTAGGGGGTAAACTCCCCAAAATTCTGTGACAGGGCCTTTGAGCCCCTACGCTCAGGCCTGCAACCACACTGTGGAGAGTTCTTTCATTTTCAATAAGACCCTTGATTCCTTCCTTGCTTTGTGCGTTTTGTCCAGTTCTTTGTTCAAGATGCCATAAACCTGGATACCTTCCACCTTTAACAACAATATATAGAGTTAAATAAAACCCATCTGATGAGAATTTGTGGTTTGTAGGGCCTAACTCCCCAGATCCCTTAGATAGGAATTTGGACAATATGAGAAAAAATCAGAGCTTAGTCCTCAACTACAAGGCACCAAAAACACATACTGAAAACTGAATAATCCATAAAATCTTAAATTTTCTGTTTCTTTTTTTTTCTTAGTGTTTACACATTTCTCACATTAAATTGAAATATGACTTTCGATTAGTGAAATGAGTATGAGTTAGTTATTTTCATAGCAAACCTAAGTCTCCTTTTATGCTATCTTCTACCAAAACCAAGTTCATTAATAGATGCCTGTGTTTTTTATTTAAATCCCTGAACACCAGTGATGGAAACATAAATTTCTAAATTGAAAAAAATGTGTATGTGCTGATACTGTTGGTTACATGTTCAATCCTATCATCTTAATATAATCTGCAATACCTGTAATTTCCCCTAAAATAGAGTTTGTCAGTTAAAAGAGAAATATTTTCTTTCCTTTTGTACTTTGTGATTCCAATACTTTATTAATCTGTTTAAAAAAGACATTCTAGGTTTCTTTAGGTTCTCTACTTGCTGGCGTTGCCACCACTGAGTTTTTATTATGTAAATTATTGCAATCTGGTTAGCTCCTTCCGTCCTTTTTCTTAACAAAAGGGGTCTGCAAGCGCTAATCAAAATGTTGTAATTTACATATTAATGAAGTTTTTATAATGACATTTCCTTCATGCACAGGGTGAGCAAAAGGGAGACTTTTTATCCTTTTTTGAGAAAGCAACCACAAAATTTTGATCTTAGGAAGTATCTTTGAAACTTTCCAAAACTGATTGGAATAGCGTTGATGTATTTTAATCAGATACAGAAAGACTTCACAAAGTATGAGCTGCACATGTGCTGCCGTAATGCTTATAAGCACTAATTTTTCTGTACACATTCATGTACTTGTAATTGCACAAAATGCGAAGGATACATTTGGCGGTGAGGATGCTGTGCACAATCAAGTCCTAATCGTTTTCAGGAAAGGATAAACATTCCACTAAAAACGAGGAAAGACAAGAAATGTTCAAAAGCTATGTCAAAAGTGTCCAGCTGTTTTTACAGAATATAGGTGATTTCCTTGTGCTAGCAAAATCCAGAAGAAATGTTATAATAACGAGAAATGTCTGTAATTGTGAAGAAGCCCAAGTATGAAGATTCACAAAAAATAGAATAAGTGGATGAAAGTAGTTAAAACAATCTTCTTGGTAATGAGGTACTCTGATTATAAAAGTACTTTGACTCTTTAGAATGTGTCACTGAATGCCAAGCTGAAAAAAACAAATTAACAGTCTGTCACTAGAACGTGGTCTCCCACAGATAATATGCTCCTAAATGAAAAGACAGAGATTCCAATATTCATTATTATTCAGTCAATGACATTATTAGGAAATTCCTTCAAGGAACAACTTGTGTCATGTTTTCTTTAATTATCAAATGAGCATATATAAGCACAACATTTGTAATGAGAATTCTTTTTCAGTTAATAACATTCTTAAAGACTATTTATATATATAAATATATATATTTAGTGTAGCTATATATATATGCTAAAAGAGAAAAAAGATAAAAGTGGCCCAAATATTTTTGTATGATTTCCTAATTGTACTATACAAAGTATTTTATGTGAAAAATTTATTGTCACGAACAAGCCTGAAAATTGTACTGTTTTTCCAAATTAAACTCCTTTCCCTGCCCCAGAAAATTGGGGTGAAAATTAGTAATTTGTTAGTTATTTCTAAGAATAGCAATGTAATATTTGATTAGTTTCCTCTAAAATAATTTTGTTATAAGAGGCAACATAGTATCTAAGATCAGCAAAATTTTTAGAATGTTAAACACTCTTAATATACTAATATTAAAAATTACATAACATATCATAATATAGTTCTGAAATCTGAAAAATAAATATATATGTAGGTCAACTTACCTTGGATTAAATATTAGCTAAATTTTTTTAGAAAATGACAGTTGATGAGAACAGGCTATTTATGTTTTGGATTCATGGAAAGACACCCCAACAAGTGAAATAATAAGACAGGTCTTACTTCTTTTCACAACAGGACAAGGACACCCATTCAATTGGATGAGATGACATCATGCCAAGAGCCATTAATCCAATCATTGACTTGTGCCTGCAAGTGCTGCCATTTAGACACATGGAACCACTTCCAGTCACATCTGGCCACTTGGGCATGTGAGCTGGCACAAGCATGCTATGGAAAGAATAAATGCTCCTGCCCAAACTACCCCAAATTGTTTAATATTTTGAGGTCATTTCACAAAGAAGAATCCTTAAAACTATAAAACTCTCGGCTGTGCATTTATGATCCGCAGAAAGTTTATTTTTCTTTCTCTTCTTCCCTTGAGTGGTTTGGTTTCTGAAAAGCTTCAGTCTGGCTCCAGGCTTTCGAACTGTTGATTGCTCATGGTCAGGCATTGATTTCAGGTTTTGCCAATTCTTTGAAATTGTACTTAATTTCAAAGGACTTCCATCATTGCTAGAAGACCAGTTAGTGTAGAAGTGGACAAATGACTTCCCTCTGGGGAAACCGACCTTTTCCAACCACAGGTGTATATAGGCTTCTCAATGACAGAGAGTAATGGTTCTAATCTTTTGCTGATTTTCCCACAGGTCTCACAACTATTTCATTCTCCAAAGGGGAAAAGAAATATTTTGCTTGATTTTGTTTCCTATTGTGTATCCCCATCCCCATTTATAATTAGTAACGCTAAACATGACTGAATTTATACACTTGAGCTGTTTAAAACACATTAAACTATAAGCTCCGAAGAACTGAATGATACACAATTGTTAGTTACACATCTTTTTGTAGTACATGGTCATCCAAAATTAAAACCACACATGCAAATTTATACGCATACACATACAACACGCACACACTCTCTCTCTGTATCTCTCTCCAGTAACTCAACCAAAGCAATACAGATGCTTTAGAGATTCCATCATTTTCTAATTCTTTCTTTGCAATCATCAAATTCTGAACCACTCTTTGCTGACTTGGCTCTTTTATGAAACCTCACTGTGCCTTGTCCGTTTACCTCAACTTTATGCTGTGATTATTTCTGGTACTATTGGATTAGAATATATAACAGCTGGAACTTGTCAACGTAATGCATTTCTCCTAAAGAGGTGTATTTGGGGTTATCTGATTTTAACTTAATCAAAACAGCATCAACACGGTTTCACCCTCCTTTTCTCATCTCAAAATGAAAGTGTAGGAGACCAGAGAGTAAAACAATGTTTTACTGATTGGGCTTTTTTTTTGCTTCCCCCAAGGCTAATAAATGGTACAGAGTTTTGCCAGCCTAACACTTTTATAAGTATATGTCAGGGTATCTGAAAAGAAACAAAAGAAGCATTTGGTTCAACTTGGGTTTGCTGCAAATAAACAAATCTGGAAACACATTAAGAATCTATTAGGCTGGGCCGCGCGTGGTGGCTCATGCCTGTAATCCCAGCACTTTGGGAGGCCAAGGCAGGGGGATCACGAGGTCAGGAGATCGAGACCATCCTGGCTAACACAGTGAAACCTCGTTGCTACTAAAAAAAAAAAAAAATACAAAAAAATGAGCCAGGCGTGGTGGCGGCACCTGCAGTCCCAGCTACTGGGGAGGCTGAGGCAGGAGAATGGCGTGAACCTAGGAGGCGGAGCTTGTGGTGAGCCAAGGTCGTACCACTGCACTCCAGCCTGGGCCACAGAGCGAGACTCCATCTCAAAAAAAAAAAAAAAAAAAAAAAAGAATCTATTAGGTCAATCCTATTGGAAAACCAAAAAATAAAAATACCATTACACAATGTCACCATTGCCAAGGAGTGAACTCATTACAATTTTAATTGATCTTCTGTTTGACATTGTAGGGGAGAATTTTTTTTTTTTCTCACCCATCACTAGGTTCATGGCTAACATAGCTATAACAAAAGACAGACTAACAAGAGAAAAGACTGGACACTTACTCAATATGAGTTTTATTTGAACAAATTAAGTTTTATGTGACACAGAGCCTTCACAAATAAAGACCCAAAGAAATAGGGAAACCTGTGTTTTTTTTATGTTTGTTTGTTTGTTTTTTTGCAAAGTTAGATAAAGAAGTAGATAGCTGTGGGCAAGTATGACTGGAAAAAGAGGGTATAATCTATTAATAATAAACCAAGGGAACTTGGTAAGGCCTGTTTGCTCAGACTCGTTTCTATCTTTCTTTGACTTCAGAGAGAAGGATATATTTTTCTTCCAGGTGTAGGGAGAGCATTTCTCAAATGAGGGTCTTATAACCTACTTTAAAGGAAGAACAGGGAATTATTTTCGGCCTGTTTCAGGGGAAAAGGGTCTGGGAATATCAGAGTGGCCTTCGGGCTGCTGCTATTTTCTCAATGTCATATTTCAGGGTAGCATGGTTCTGGACCACAACAACATTGTATTTGTAAGTCTTATTTTCTATGTTTAAAGTAAAATGTATTTAAAATATTTTAAACAGAGGCTCAACAAATGCCCTAATAGCACTAGAAAATAATTTTTTCACTTTTAAAGGGCTTGTAAGAGCTTAATAAACCAATTTTCAAAAACAAATATATAGATAATTCACAAATGAAAATGAATAAGAATATAATAATAATAACAAACTTACTAGGAAATAGTGATGCATTAGACACATCTTAACAGGTTTCAAGCTCTTTAATTTCTTTTTAATTTTTTTTCTTTTTCTTTCCCTTCCTTCCTTCCTTCCTTCTGCTCTTTCTTTTGCTTCTTTTCTCCTTCCTTCCTTCCTCCCCACTTCCTTCTTTCTTTGAATTACTTCCTCTCAATTTTTTTCTATAGTATGCCGAGCCAATCATAGAGAAAAGGTAACTCTAACTGTCCTTCCACCTTTTTATATAAAATCTAGTCATAAAGAAATTATCCAGCCTCGCTTGTTGGACTGTAGGTCATAAGATCTGCATTCTAGAGAGGGTCCTGCCCCCCAGCTAGAAGGAAGAAATCCATACTTAGAGAGGGCAAGGAAAATCTGCGCAGACCAGCCTTACTGGGTTTCCCCACTAAATCTGCTAGTATTTCATTGTGCCCTTTTTGTCCATTTATATTTCTACACAGCTGTTCATACTTTGCTGAATCTAAGCATAAAAATGGACCCTTTATCCTCAGGTCTTCATTCTGAAGGCTCTCATGTATGTGTATTAAATAAATTTGTATGATTTTTCTCCAATTGGTCTGCCTTTTGTGATTGATTTTTCTTTTCTTTCTTTTTTTTGCGGGGGTGGGGAGGACGGAATTTTGCTCTGTCGCCCAGGCTGGAGTGCAGTGGCACGATCTCAGCTCACTGCAAGCTGTGCCTCCTGGGTCCACACCATCCTCCTGCCTCAGCCACCCAAGTATCTGGGACTACAGACGCCCCCCACCACGCCCGGCTAAATTTTTTGCATTTTTAGTAGAGACGGGGTTTCACCATGTTAACCAGTATGGTCTCGATCTCCTGACCTCGTGATCCGCCTGCCTCGGCCTCCCAAAGTGCTGGGATTACAGGTGTGAGCCACGGCACCGGCCGTGAATTGATTTTTCAGTGAAATTTACAGGGCCAAGGAACCTTTGACCCCTACACACTGCTTATACTTTATATGATTATTGATACACACGAACTTAAACATTTTTATCTTAATAATTTCTTAAATATTAATAATAACAATAGCAAACCTTCTTAAATCCCATATCCCACTCTGTATATTGTCTTAGCTCTCTTTAAAAAAGTCTACCAGTTATTCACAAACCTGGCTGCATATTAAAATTACCTGGTAACCTTCAGAAAATACTGATACTAAAGCCGATGAAACGGGATAGTTCGCAGAACTCGCAAAGGGGTTGGCTTATTTACTCAGCTTGCAGCTTTCAACCTCTTGTGGGAGGGGGAGTATGCAGATGAGTGGGTGCAGAGGCCAGGACAAGCTGCTTCTGGGCGACTGCCAGGAGCCGAACTTTGCATGGCCCTGCAGCAGCATCTAGGTGTGGCCTGTGACCGCTGGAGCCCCAGAGGGTGTGTGTTACAGTTGCTCTTTTGGCTTTGCCATTCGTGGATGGCTTAAGTGTTAAACAGCTCACTGGAGCGTCAGTGTGACAGCCTCTTGCACCTGCACTGGAGCCCTTGTCCAGCGTCCAGGAAAAATCAGGTTGCGTGAATGAATTGAAGGGTGTTGAACATGGAGGATTTTATTGAGTGGTGGAAGTGGCTCTCAGTGGGATGAGGAGCTGAAAAGGGGATGGAATGCAAAGGTGGTCTTCCCCCGGAGTTCAGCCATCCCCGGCCAAACTCTCCTCTGAAGTAGTGACATCAAGCCTTCCCTCTGAAGTCAAGCCACCTCTCTCCAATATCCAGCTGTTTCTTCTCTTCTCTCCTTTTCTGCTGTGCTGCCGCTCCACTAGTGGGGTCTGGGGTTTTTACGGGGCCAGGGTGGTTTTGGAAAAAGCAACATTTGGACAGGAAAACAGGAGTGCAAGTTCTCACTTTGGGCCGCTGGTCTAGGCTTGAGGGTGTGGCCCTCACTGGGGACCACCCTCTTCTACCCAGTATTTCCCTGCCTCCTGTTCATCTCGCCACCATCCCAGGCTGATTAAATCAGAATCTCTCAAGGTAAAAACCTGGCAGAATAGCTTGAGAAACAAAGTTCTACATTCTTGTCACTATCTCCTCACTTCTATCTATGCACTCCTCATTTAACTGCAATCTGGCTTCATTACTCCACTGAAACTTTTCTATTCAAAGTTATACTTTTAAATTGCCAAACACAGAAAGCATCCTGTGTATTAAACACACAGTGTAAATCATTCTTGAAATTCTCAGCAGCCCATCCACAAGACTTCAGCTACCCTTTGAGTATTTGTAATTCCAAAATGTACAGCTGTAACTCAATTCTTTGGGCATTAGATAAAATATTCATTTATTTAATGAACATTTACTTAGCATTTACTATTTGCTCAATATCCCATAGCTTTCTTAGACTCTAAGCATTCATACATTAATTAGTTTTCTTCTCTTTTCCCCCTTTTACTACTTACCTCCCCAAAACACAAAGCAAATAACTTTTAAATAAAGCAACATAAAACAGTCTGCCTTCTAAGACATAAACATAGGAGTAATTTTTCTTGGTTTCTTTCTTTGTCTTAGTTCCAGATCCATTAAATTATTAAATCAAATTCAGTCTCACTTGCTGGAATCTCCCTAATCATATTTATTTATTTTTGCCTATTTTCATTTCCACAATTAAAAAAAAACAAATCCAGGTGTTCACAATACTTTTCTTGGATTTTCCCAACTGTTTTCTAACTAATTTCCCTAGGCTTAATACTCATCTACTTATTCTTTCTAAGCACTGTCACTACTTTGAACCCTTTAAAATAATGGTTTGATAATATTAATTCCCGGCTTACAATCTCCCATTGCCTTGAGGTGCCTTTCCCAGGTTTCTTGGTGGAACACATTTGTGTGTGTGAGGTGTTAATGTGTTTAATTTTTTACAAAGATTGGTATCAACAATGTTATTTTATTCTGATATTTAGGAAATTACATTTGTTAGACAACTACTATTATCATGCTAAATATAATTTTAGGAAATGGAGAACCCTAGGGAATTGCATAGAAGATTGTTTTAGGTGTAAATATATATGCCCACTCTATGATTAATGGCAGATTCAACAACGTTTCATTAATTGTCTACATAGAATTGCCTATTTGATTATATGCTTATAATACATATCTTAATATTACAAACATTTTGATATGTTTCATTGTGCATAAAAGCATATTTATTATTTATAAGGCAAGTAATTTGTTCCAATGACCATTTTGCCATTGTTGCTTTTTACCGTAATATTGTCCCATACGCTGTTTTCTTCCAGTATGTTATGATTTTTAAAATACTTCCATGCTCAACTCAGTTTTACACTGTTGTCTTACCATATGGAATCCAAAGACTCTTCATTCTTTGTTCGCCTTCCTGAACAGTTAGATTTCTCATAGTTTCCATTCTCTCACATCTCTATTTTTTTTTTTTTTTTGGCACATGACATTCTCTCTATTATTGAGTATCCTGATTATTTGAGTTTAGTTTGGATATACAGTGAGCTGTCTATGTTTGTGTCTCTTCACACCACTCTGCTATTACTTCTGTTGCTTACAGCAGATAGCTAATATTGAAAATCTGATGAACTGTGGTTGCAATAGACTAAATGTTTGTGTTCCCCCTACACTCATTTATTGAAATCTTAACCCCCAATGTGATGATATTAGGAGGTAGTGCCTTTGAGAGGTAATTAGGAGAATGGAACCCTCATGGGATTAGTGCCTTTATGAAAGGGACCCCAGAGAGTTCTATCACTTTCTTTCTGCCATATGAGGTTACAATGAAAATAAGCTGTCTGCAATCCAGAAGAAAGCCTGTACTAGAACCTGACCAGGCTGTCATCTTGATCTTAGACTTCCAGCTTCCAGAGCTATAAAAAAATAAATTTCTGTTGTGTATAAGCTCTATGGTCAATGTACTTTGTAATGACAGTTTTAACTGACTAAATTAAAGTATTGGCTGAGTTAATGTATTATATTGATTAGTATTTGACCACAATTCAAACTTGAAAAATTATATGTATTTAGTTTTTAAAAATGAATTATACCATAATTTATTGGACATGAATATATATATGTATATAAACTTTTGTTAGTTTATGACAAAATAGGCAAAATCCAAACAGCAGAAGAAACCAACTGCATATTAACAAAACAAAAATATAGGCTTTTATTTCCAATAACTTATTATTCTAGAAAACATTAAGTATAAACTGAAAACACTCATTGTATTAGGAAACAGAGCCATTAGGAGATTGACTTATTCTTTTATTAAAAAGGGTTAAACAATTATGGAGACTGAGAAGTCCCGAAATGTGCAGACCCAGGAGAGCCAATGCGGATAGTCCAAGTTTAAAGACCTGAGAATGAAGAGAGCAGATGGTGCAAATTCTAGTCCAAAAGCAGGAAAGCTCAGTCCTCCAAAAGAGCTGATGTTTCAGTCTGAGATCAGAGGCCAGAACAGACCAAAAGCTCAACCTGTCAGGCAGGAGAAGTTCCCTTGCTTGGCTTTTTGTTCCATTCAGGTCTTCCACTGATTGGGTAAGGCTTACCTTTATTAGGAAGGGCAATCTGCCCTACTCAGTCTACCAATTCGAACATCAATCCCATTTGGAAACACCCTCACAGACATACCCAGAATCATGTTTGGCCTAATGCCTGGGCACCCCATGGCCCAGTCAAGTTGATACATAATCATCACAAGTCTACCCCTTGTCAAGTTGACATACACATACCTCTCTTTAAACCATACTTAAGCTCCAAATAAAGGAAATTACAAGGTAATTATTCCATTTAACATGGTACACCCAATGCTGTATATAATTGAAAACTCACTAACACCCCACCCAGAAAAGAAAGTAAAGTCCTTCAGTGATCTTTACTCTTCTTAATATCTTGTAACTTCAGTAGTATCTTGTAAAATGTACAGTACTTAAATACCAGAATATAAAGACACATCTTACGTCACATGATAAGGGAATAAAAGAGGGAAGAAACAATATATTTGCCTCATACGTACACACATATACACTCACACACACAAACCTATTAAAAACAAAATAAGTAGAAAATACTCTTGACAATTATGGTTCTGATTTTCATAACTGGTCACATGATTGTAGCTAACATTTAAACCTACCATCTTCCATTACTTGTTTGTTATTCCCTTTGCTTTCAGTAAGCACTGCAGTTGGTTGTGGTTCTGTACCTGGTAGGGTGACTCAAACACTCATTTCTGAGGAGTGTGAACTATTAGTAGAACTACATGTGTTGTTTCATTGTAGTTGTCCATTGAGCTTAATTACAGGACATGGTAATACTAAGGGACACCCTATGGTGTCTCCTGTATTTCAAACATTCTCTTCCTTATCTCCACTGTGGAGAGGTAACCAATTTCTTCTTGGTAGTTAGAATCAACTAGCTAAGGTAACACAAAAATTCCTTTTTCTGTCTTATAATTCAGAGGCATGAGAAGCTTAAAATGGCTGGGTGACAATCTTAACCTCCAGTCACATGGAATCAATGTTGGATATTCTGGTGGCAGCATTCGCCTCTCTGGAACTAAGATTTCTAAGCCTGCAGAACATAAGTTCACTGGAATAGGAAGCAACAATTTTTCTGGTGGATCACCAGGTGTGATAGTAAATGATGCTACTTTTATTTCCACTCTTCAGTTTCTGGATCCATGAATCCTGGCTAGGGAGGATCCAGGACAATATATTGGATGCTAATTCAGAGCACATTCAGCTTTTTAAAAAATCTTGCATTAGCCCTGTAAGATTTTACCCCTAGCTGATATTGTGAGTCTTCAAAAGGCCATTCTGTCATTCTTATCAAAATGGTTGCTTCAGGATGGTAGGAAACATGGTAAGACCAGTTGAATTCCATAAGCCTGAGCCCATTGCTTCACTTGTTTTGCCATGCTGTGAGTTCCTAGATCAGAAACATTATTGTATGGAATACTATGGTGGAGGATGAGGCATTCTGTAAGTCCAAGGATGGGGGTTCTCATAGAAGCATTGTATACAAGGAAGGCAAATCCATATTCAGAGAAAATGTCTATTCCAGTAAAAACAAAACGGTGGACCTGGCTGGGCACAGTGGTTCACATCTGTAATCCTAGCACTTTGGGAGGCTGAGGCAGGAGATCCCTTGAGCCCAGAAATTTGAGACCAGCCTCAGCAACATGGCAAAACTCTGTCTCTATAAAAGTTACAAAAATTAGCAGGGCATAGTGGCATGAACCTGTAGTTCCCACTACTCAGGAGGCTGAAAGGCAGGAGGATAACTTGAGCCCAAGAGGTCCAGGCTGCAGTGAGCTGTGTTTGCACCACTGCATTCAACTCTGGATGATGGAGCACTACTCTGTCTCAAAAAAAAAAAAAAAAAAAAGAAAAGAAAGAAAAAGCTGGACCTTCCAAGATGGAAGCAGTTCAACGTAACTGGCCTGCAACCAGGGTAGCTGGCTGATTACCCTTGGGGAATAGAACCATATTGAAGATTTAGTGTTTGTCTCTGTTGTTGGCACATTGGGTACACAGGAGTGGTGGTAGGAAGTCAGTGTTGCTGAGCCCAGCATAATTTCCATTCCTGCCACCACAACCACTTTGTTCATGAGCTCACTGGGAGGTGACAGGAATGGGAGAGGAGTTGACTGACATCCACAGAAGAGGTTATCCATCCAGTGGATTATGAAAATCCCCCTCTGCAAGGTTCACCCTTTTGTAAGCATTCACATGGCATACAAGTGTCTGTATTTTTCTGTTTATTCAGAGAGGTCCATTCACATATCTATTCTCAAAATTACCTTGTCATCAAGTTTTCTAATCATGGTCTCTCCAAATCCCTGACCATCTAGCCATATCATTGGTCACAGATCATGAATTTGTACATAATCACATGTCCAGCCATTTCTTCTTTCAAGCAATGTGAACAACCAGGTGCATTGCTTGAAGTTCTGCCCACTGGGAGGATTTCCGTTTATCACTGTCCTTCAGATATATCCCAGAAATGAGCTATCGTGCTGCAGCTGGCCACTTTTGGTGGTGCCTGCACATTGTGCAGAACTTTCTATAAGCCAGGCCTGAGTTGTCTCTTCCTTTGTCAACTGATTATAGGTAATTCTTCACGGGGCCATAGCTGCAGGGGGAGAGAAAGAAGGCAACGCAGTAGGAGCAGGAACCATGGCTATTTGGGTCACTTCTTCAGGGAATTTACTTGTGCTTTTAGGGCCTCTCTAGTCCAATCAGAAATATCTTCCATTTGATGATGAAATGCTGCTGTGCACACCCAACTTTATGACTAGGTGGGCCAGATAATGCCCATTTAATGATGGGCAACTCAGGTCACATGTGAACTTGGTGGCCCATGGTCAAGTGTTTAGTCTCTACTAAGGCCCGGCAGCAGGCCAAGAGTTGTTTCTTAAAAGGGAAGTAGTTATCAGTAGAAGAAGGCAAGGTTTTGTTCCAAAATCCCAAGAGATTAGGCTATGATTCATCTGTGGGGGCTCCAAAGAGCATCTCTATCTGCCACTGACACTTTAGATCTTATGGATCATCCAGCCCAAGTTGCAGAGCAGTTTACATGAAAGCATGGACCTGTAAACAGATGGTTTTTGTCCTGGGGTCCACTCAAAGCCAGTAGCTTTTCAGGTAACTCGGAGTATGGGCCACAGTAACACACCCAAATGAGGAATATGTTGCCTTCCAAATCAGTGAGGCCCAATAGGCATTGTGTTCCATTTGACTGTAGAACGGGTTATTTTTTATCTTAATAAGAACATCTCTACATGTCCCATATTACTAGACCCTTAGAAATTTCACTGAGGTAGGAAGCCCCTGAATTTTTGTCGGATATAGTTTTCTACACTCTCGCACATATCTTACTAGTAAATCTAAAGTGATTGCTACTTTTGGTCCACTAGGCAGGTAAGCATAATACCTTCAGTGTAGTGGACATTTTATAAGGTGATATCTGGTGGAAAGGAAAGACAAGCAATCAAGATCCATGAAAACTAACTCAGGACACAGGGCTGGAAAGTTGATACAGTCCTGGGTTAGGATAGTGAAGGTGCATTGCTGGCCTTGCCAGCTGAAGGGTAAGCTGTTTCTAGTGAACCTTATTGACGGATGTGGGGGAAGAAAGGCATTTTCCAGATTAATAGCTGCATACCAGGTACCAGGGAGTGTGGTAATTACTCAACCAATGAAATCCCATCTGGTACAGCAGCTGCAGTTGGGATCACCACCCAGTGAAGCTTAAAATAATATTTTGTAATTCTCCAATCTCCCTCTGTTTTCTGTGTAATCCAGACAGATGGGTTGAGTGGAATGTGGTGGGAATCACCACCCCTGCATCTTTTAAGTCTTTGTTGGTGGCACTAATCTCTGTAATCCTCCCGAGAGTGCAGTATTATTTTTGGTTTAGCATTTTTCAACACAGCCACAGTTCTGTTGGCTTCTACTTGGCCTTTACCACCAGAACAGACATCATTCCATAGACTGGGAAAAGGAATGTGGAGACTCTGCCAGCTGATGACCATATCTATTCCAATTATGCACTTCAGAACTTAGAAAATAACCATAGAATAGGGCAGGGACCCACTGGACTCACTGACGTGGACCTGAACTAAAACTCTATTGATCACCTGGCCTCTATCAGCTGCTGCTCTGACTAATGGATCACCATGACATTTTGTGTCTCTTGCAATTAGTGTTAGTTCAGTGCAAGTGTCCAGTAGTCAGAGAAAAGTCTGATTATCCATTTCCTCTGATGCAGTTATCCCCCTTTGGGGGATGCTAGGAGAAAGAGTAACAGTATAAATTTTTGGTAGGTTCTAGGATCCTCTTCAAAGAGATGCAGCCTCCCTTTGCAGGCTGGAGTGCAGTGGCGCCATCTCAGCTCACTGCAACCTCCACCTGCCGGGTTCAAGTGATTCTCCTCCCTCAGCCTACCAAGTAGCTGGGATTACAGGCATGCACCACCATGCCCAGCTATTTTTTTTTTTTTTTTTTAGTAGAGAAGGAGTTTTACCATGTTGGCCAAGATGGTCTCGATCTCCTGACCTCATGATCCACGCACCTTGGCCTCCCAAAGTGCTGGGATTACAGGCATGAGCCACCATGCCCAGCCACCTCCCTTTCATATAAGAGGTTCTGGGTCTGTAAGCTGGTTCAGGCGTTAGAATTGATTGAAGGGCTGTAATTCTCCATCTGTGTTATTCAAGTTAGCCTTTCGTTCACTTGACCTAGACATTTTCTTTTTTTTAATTAATTTTTTTTTTTTTTTTTTGAGATGAAGTCTGACTCTGTCACCCAGGCTGGGGTGCAGTAGCATGGTCTCAGCTCACCACAACCTCCGCTTCCCAGGTTTAGCAATTCTCCTGCCTCAGCCTCCCAGGTAGCTGAGACTACAGGTGCCCGCCACCACACCTGGCTAAGTTATATATTTTTAGTAGAGACAAGATTTCACCATGTTGGCCAGGCTGGTCTTGAACTCCTGACCTCAAATGATCAAACAGCCTCGGCCTCCCAAAGTGCTGAGATTACAGGTGTGAGCCACCACACCTGGCCTGACTTAGACATTTTCTATTTTTACAGACCAAGTGAGAATTTAGTAGGCTTTCTGTTGATTTTACTGCCAGGAACACTGTAATCAACTAGCCAGTGCCAGACCTTTGAGAATCAGATGATTCTGATTACTGGTTTGACAATTATGGTAACCAAGTGACATCACTTTGCCTCAGAAATAACAGGATCCAATCACATCCATTGCATTTAGGTTTCCTAATTCCATTGCCACAGTTCCCAGCGTAAGGCCTGATCTACAGAGAAGAGTAATCACAGAGATCTTCTAGGATGCTAGGATTCCCTTCACTTTCAGTGTCTTCTGAACTTTCTCAGGATGAGTGAGTAGGTTTTAAATGGGTCTAACATTTCAGTCTCTCTAAAACTTTGAATTCCTTTCTCCACCTTAAAAAAAAAAAGATAGGTCCAACATTTGTAATTTCCTCTTATGGGCCACCTTCTTATCCACGTTTCAGGAAACCAAACAAAACATTATAGCCCTTTCTAACTCTTCACACTGCAACATTAAATGAAAAATATCTGCTTAATACGTCCACGTCAACAAATTCAGCCTGATCCAACTTTGTGTTTTTTCCACCATTTTCCCATATGCCTAATGTCCTTTCTCAGCCCATGTTCCCAAGATTTCTGTCTGTATAAATTAAAAATTTCCTATAGTTCCTTTGTAACGTAGCACACTTCCTCTTGGTTCACACTTAGTACCTCACCTTTAGGATCCTGCTGGGACTTGAATCTATCATAGGTCTAGATGCAAAGGGGGCTGGTCAGATAGGTCCTGAGTAGAATGAGCACTGTCTTGAAAGGCAACGGCTTCAGGAGAGGCCATTCCAATTTCTTCAGGCAATGTAAGGTTAATCTCCCTCAAACGAGTGGAGAAACCATTTCCACTGAGCCTATAGAGGCTGCTTTCACTGGCAAAATCAACTCATCAAAATTTAGGGCTTCAATATCCCCATCTTCATCAGTGACTGCCCACACATCCCCATTTCAACTTTACCATCCTATTTTTTTTCCAGTCAATGCCCTCATTTGAACAGTGAGCACCCTGTGAGGCTGAGAACTCAACTTGTACTATAATTCAGCCACTCAGAGGATGAGACTCTAAGTGTGTTTTCAGCAATCTCAGTCCTGTGGCTATAAGGAAATAAGTCTCAGGGCACACAAAAAAGCTTTCAGTTCTTTTACATGGTACCTGAGCTGGGATCAGAGCCCTGACCTTATCTTTTTCTTTCCCTGCTTTGTTCAATGACATTAGAACAACCAGCCAACCCATTCTACTCATTAGTTTCACAAAAGTATTGAGGATATCATATATATAGTCACCCAGGTGTTTGCTTCTTATATGTGTTTGATTAGGAATATCCAGTGGTGACATTTTGCAAGTCTCTCCTGCCAGATCATGCCATGGACTTTCGGTGCTTTACTACTAGAACTAGATTATTTAAATCTAATCAGATTAAAGAACCAGTTCAAAGAACCACAGAACCAATTCAAAAAACTTATCCTTAAAATGTTGTTCCGCTAGCTTCACTCATGGTACCAAAATCTATTGGCAATTAGCACACGTTATTATCGAGGATGAGAAGTGTTGAAATCTGCAGTTGGCAAGCTGGAGATCCAGGAGAACTGATGTATAGTTCCAGTCTGAGTCCAAATATCAGAGAACCAGGAGAGCAGATGATGTAAATTTCAGTTCAAAACCTGGTAGGCTGTAGACCTAAAAAGAACTAATGTTTCAGTCTGAGTCCAAAGACCAGAAACAGCAATGTCCCAAGTCATACAGTCAGGCAGAAAACGTTCCCTCTTGCTCAGCCTTTGGTTTTATTCAGGTCTTCAATTGATAGGATGAAGGCCATCCACATTATGGAGGACAATCTGCCTTACTGTCTATCAATTCAAACATTCACCTCATCTAGAAACACTCTCACAGACAAACCCAGAATAATTTGTGGCCAAATGTTTGGTGAAACTCCCTGGCCCAGTCCAGATGACACATACGATTAATTATCACAGTTATTTTTAGAGCGGAGCTGAAGAATAATAAAGGAAAAACAAAAAATAAAGTAAATTAACAAAATACTCTAAAATTTGAAAAAAAAAACCCACTTAATAATAATTTAGCTACTTGAAACTTTACCCAAGATGAATTAATCTCATTTTTGAGAAATCTCTATTAGTAGATTTTGAGAAATCCCTATTAGTAGTTTTGCTTTAATATTAATATGCTGAAATACTAATTATATCGAATTGATCTTTAAGTATCTTAAATAAATATTTATTTTTAAGTATTTTAAATATCTAAATTCTGACTAAAGTTGATGAAAATCTCTGTACAATATTACGTATTTGTTTACTGCTTGAGTTTCTATGAACATTTCCAAATATCATCTTTTTACACATTCTAAACAATGAAAGAAACTCAAATGTGGCCATACGAGGTAAAGGTTGCTAGGAGCACACAGTGGGTGGCACGTGCCTGGTAAAATTCCAGACTTCATTCCTAGACTAAACACTGGAACATACACTGTGTTGTATTAATTCATTTCATAGAACTTCTCTCTGCAAGACATGACTTGAAGGGCTGTGTGTGTGTGTGTGTGTGTGTGTGTGTGTGTGTGTGTGTGTTTATTGGCTGAATATCCTTCTGAACTTCATGGGGACAGGGATGCTGTTTCTTTTGTTCATTATCATATATCAGGCACCTGGCACTGTCGCTGGCAGGAAAAAGGAACTCTGCAAAAATTTGTTGAATGACCGAATGAATAAAGATGAATTATGCATTTTCTAGTTCTTCTATTTTCTCCCCAAGAGAAAAAATTGTAGGCCAATTGCGGCACATTTAACTGTAATTCTTTTTCACCATTTAGAAAAATAAAGGGCAGGCCGAGATTACACCACTGCACGTCCAGCCAGGGCGACAGAGTGAGACTCCATCTCAACAAGAAAAAAAAAAAGAAAAGAAAAGAAAAATAAAGGGCAGGCTCAAAACCTTTTGATGTAGAATTTAGTCTGGTTTGCCCCTTGTTCTGTAGGTCCCAAACCGACTGAAAATTCTATGGGTAGGTTTCACACATAAATGAACATCATAAAAGATGTGAAGACAAGAGCAGAGCAATCAAAAGACACAAACATGCAAAGGACAGAGTTAATAGATTCGAACTATGTCTCCAAACTTTCATTATGATTATTTTCCAAGTTCTAAGGAGCGACTTGTTTTATAATCTAACTGAACACGGTGTAGAGCTACCACCATGTTTGTTTGTGTTTTGAGACAGCTTCTCACTCTGTCACCCAGGCTGGAGTGCTGTGGTATGAACAGGACTCACTGAAGCTTTGACCCCCCGGGCCCAAGCAATGTTCCCACTGTAGGCTCCTGAGCAGCTGGGACTACAGGCCTGTGCCACCATGCCCAGCCAATTAAAAAAGAAAAAAAATTCTAGAGATGGGGTCTTTCTGTGTTGGCCAGGGTGGTCTTGAACTCTTCAGCTCAAGCACTCCTCCTGCCTCAGCCTCCCAAAGTGCTGAGATTAGAGATGTGACCCACCACATCCATCCTACTGTCATTTATATTTGCTTTTCTGTTATCTAGGAACAAATATGCTACAGCATTAATTGACTAGCAATAAAATTCTTCTCATTCTCTAATAACTAGTTTCACTTTTATTTTTAATTGTATATATACACTAACACTAAAAATTTCAAAAGTAGTTTACAGAATCTTATGGGATGAACTATCTTGCATAAATTACAAAAATTATACAAGGAGAAAGCCGACAGTGACCGAACATAGCACTAGTATTTAGGCAATCTGTATTACAAACCCTTTTCAGCTGGACGAGCATAGTCAATTTTCTTGTATTACCCGGCTTTTTCCATTTTAATGTGGGGTAATGAAAGCACTTTGTAAACTGAAAAATGTATATGAATGAAAATTATCATTACTGGTCATAAAAACTGATTGCTGTGTAAAATTTTAATTTGGAAGTATTCATTTTCTAAATAAAGCAGTAGGATGGAGAAAAATTTCAGAGAGCAATGTAGTAAAAAGTCATTTTGAAAATTTTATGTTTATAGAAAATTCAGGCCGGGAGTGGTGGCTTACGCCTGTAATCCCAGTACTTTGAAGGGCTGAGGCAGGCAGACCACTTGAGATCAGGAGTTCAAGACCAGCCTGGCCCTAACCTGGCCAACAAGGTGAAACTGCGGCTCCATTAAAAAAACAAAAATTGGCCGGGCGCGGTGGCTCACACCTGTAATCCCAGCACTTTGGGAGGCCGAGGCAGTCGGATCCCGAGGTCAGGAGATGGAGACCATCCTGGCTAACACGGTGAAACCCCGTCTCTACTAAAAATACAAAAAATGAGCCGGGCGAGGTGGCGGCGCCTGTGGTCCCAGCTCCTCGGGAGGCTGAGGCAGGAGAATGGCGGGAACCCGGGGGGCGGAGCTTGCAGGGAGCCAAGATGGCGCCGCTCACTCCAGCCTGGGCCACAGAGCCAGACTCCGTCTAAGACAAAATAAAAAATAAAAAAAATACAAAAATTAGCTGGTTGTGGTGGCACAAGCCTGTAGTCCCAGCTACTTGGGAGGCTGAGGCAGGAGAATCACTTGAACCTGGGAGGCAGAGGTTGGAGTGAGGTGAGATCCGCCACTGCACTCCAGCCAGGACAACAGAGCAAGACTCAGTCTCAAAAAAAAAAGAAGATGGAAAAGAAAATTCACTTTTGATAAAGCAATAAAACCTCTTACCTTCTCCCCAACCCCAAAAAGGTGTAGTAATTTATGGAGCATTTTTTTTCCTCTTTAACAGAAATGCAAATAATGGTAGCACTACTACTATAATAAACTAGATTACAAAACAAATTTTCATCGCATATAGAATAGTGCAGGAATGATGCAACAGAGAGGCAAAGTCACGCCTTCTCTGCATTTTCATAGAGCATTGCTTAACCCTCTGATTGCTCTTAGAATGTGTCATGTTTTTCATTTTATGGCAATTATTGTGAGAGCTAATCTTTTACTATATGTATTAGCAACTGGAGTTAGGCAAGTATCTGAGCATAATGTAGAAAAAAAATGTTAAGAGTGTCTTCAGAATTAACCAGGAGAAGGTAAGTGGTTATCCTTATCAAAACCTTAATCAAGGAGTATTATGTTCCTAGTACACTATATCTTCAGTGCACAAAATAACAAGTGTTGTTCCTTAGTGCCCACACATAATTAGTTGTTTCCTTTTCTGATATGCCAAGCAAGGTGACTTAGCTTAAGGGGTCACCTTCCGTTCAAAAGCCGTCTTGGCTACATGTTTGCTAAAGCTATTAACTTATAACAAACAAAGGCTCTGCTTCTGTAGAAGTGTACAAAGCCTTGAAAAAGCTTTCAGTTTTGGACAGTCACAATTGAGTTATTTGTAGAGGTATAAACATTCATCAAAGACCACCCATCTCTATCATAGCACAATGCCAGCCACTTTAATGGTTGTTAAATCTGTGTAGCAAGAATGTGATTAGCAGCTCTCGTGATAGCACTTCTTTATTGTTTGCCAAATATGTGCTCAGAATTAAACAGGATGATAATTTAGATATGAGATTCTGATAAACAGGATGTGATTGAGGCATTTGTCACAGGAGAAAGTGTATAGCTATTTCACGAAAGCAAAAGTGGGGCCATATTTTTACAAATTTCAAGCACTACTTAATATATTTATGCCCCTTTAATTTTGCATTGGAAATGTCAGTCATTAATAGGAAATCCTTCACTCTTCCACAGTCAAACAACAAAAATACCTATGTTTACTTTCTTTTCTTCTTTCTCACTATCGTCACAATAGCGGAATTGACCTTTCCTCTCTCAAAGGCCAGCTTTTCTGCCACTACTCTGGATCTCATCTCCCCTAGTTTTGACAAAATTAGCCATCCTTAACTATCCCATCTAAAATATACCTTATTATAATTGTTTTCCTAGCCCTTATCAAACCTGGCACTACTTTTCTTAAATGTTCATATTTTTCCACCCATCTAGAATGAAGCTATATAGAGACAGATATCCTAGTTTGTATTATGTCATCTGGTACATAATGTCTATCTGACACATTGCAGGTGTTAAAGTTTTGACTGAAAAACAAAAGACTATAGGAGATGGTACTGTGTTTAAAAATACTACAAATTGGCTTACCAATGAATCCTAAGGTTATTGCCAGGAATTAATAAGTTAATGGGTATAAAATATTTAAAACAGCTCTATCAAAATAAGCTATAATTTTCTAGTAATAACACTATTTTCGTGAAAAGAATGAGCTAGACTTTAAGAAACTGGATATGAGGCAGCATTCTGGCAATTAATTTGAAAAAAAAAAAACTGTGATCTATTATTGTCTCATTATATGACTTTGAAATGTGTAGCGCATACATGGGTTGGGCCAATGGATATCTTACTCCTTTTCAACTAAAAGAATCAGCAGCTTTGCAATTTGAGTCATTACAAAATGATAGCATTATTATGGCTAAATTCAATAACAAAGTAACAAAGCTTCCAAGAGGATCTGTGACATAAAATAGGCTTTTTAAAACAACCAATATTAGATACAATTTTCCAGATCTAAGGCCTAGTATATAACACACAGATGGGTGTGACTCCCTTCCCACTTGCTGGGAGCTCAGCATCTGATGAGCCTGTTATGTAAACTAATAATCAGAACACAGTGTGATTGGTGCTAGCCTACGAGAGATGTGTGTCGGAGTTGCTGTTAAAATCCAGTGGAGGAAGAAATTAATTTAGCTTCAAAAGTCTGGAAAGGCATTATGTACAAGCCAGGAAAAGAGAGTGGGAATTTCCTAGATAAGTACAACAGTGACTGTTAATCCTAGGGAAGAGAATAAATAGATATATACAAAACTATGTGAGTACTTGGAATGTTTGAGAAATGGCAGTAGTCTAGAGCATACACTTTCGAAAGAGGAAATAAAAAGAAGTGACAATTGTAAAAGATAAGGCAGGAAAGTGAGTTTGGAAGGGGCATATCTATTTGAATCAGTCAAGAATCTGTATTAACTGTAACTTCTAGGAAAGGGAAAAAGAGCTCCACAAAACAAAAAACAACAACAACAAAAAATCTCTAGCCATCATGAACAGGTTTAAGGCTTGCAAAATTGAACGGAATGATCTGCTGCAATGATAAATATGAAGTTTGAACTTTTTTTTTTGTAGGAAGTACCAAAGATTTAAATGTGAGGCCAGGCACTGTGGCTCATGCCTGTCATCCTAGCACTGTGGAAGGCCGAGGTGCCATGGAAGGCTGATCGCTTTGAGCTCAGGAGTTTGAGACCAGCCTGGCAACATGGCGAAAACCAGTTTGTACTAAAAATACAAAAATTAGACAGGCGTGGTGGCACGTACCTGTAATCCCAGCTACTCAGGAGGCTGAGGCATAAGAATCGCTTGAATCCAAGAGGTGGAGGTTGTAGTGAGCTGCAATTGCGCCATTCCACTCCAGCCTGGGAGACACAGCAAGACTCTCTCAAAAATTAGATAGATAGATAGATAGATAGATAGATAGATAGATAGATAGATAGATACATAGATAGATACATACATACATACATACATACATATATAACATACATACATAATGTGAGGAGTTTCCAGGATGGATTTGAGAAAAGAGTTCAGGTAAATTGATGGTATAGTGAGAAGGGCTTGTCTATAGAAAAGTAAGAATAACCAGTTGAATAAAACGAAGTTAAGAAAAATAAAACAGGATAATCCACAAACTTGGGAGGGTCTTAAAATGTAGGTATTATACATGGAATATGATGTAGACAATAAGAGGGAATTGTTATCACTTTTGAGTGAAGAAGACTCGAGATGTGAAAAGTGCTTTAGGAAAACTACTACTAAGTTTGTGGATGATTTGAAGGAGAGACTTGGAGTTGGTTGGAATCAGCTGTATCTGTCTGGGAATGTTGCAAAAGGGTAAGACCTTTCTGTAGGACACTAGAAAAATCATGCGTTACCTAGCGGTTCAAAGAAATATAAACTTCAATGTTTTGTTCATTTGGTTCAAATTTGGAATGCTAACTATGCTTCACGTTTAGTAAATAGATATTCATAATTATTCTCATTTTATAGATGAGGAAATTGAGGGACTGAGAGTTTAAGGAACATGTCCATGCCACACAACTAGAAAGCAGTGCAGTTAATTCAGTAAAGATGAATAAGGTGACTTTTATACTGGTGTGCTAGTCATGCTTCAGATATACAGTATTTCACATATGAAAGCATAGGTGAACATATTTTCTTTGTCATTGTAAATTCTGACATGATGTATGTCTCTGCTTTCAACCAGGCAAAAATGGAGAGGAATATTTTAACATAAGATGTAAAAGCACGCTGTTAGGGCTGCCCTGTTTTAATCTTAATTTGAGGCTCGCCACAGTTTCCCTTTTGCTGCAAGTATTATTTTGTCAGAAGCCAATGTCTGAACCTCCTTGCTACCTAAAGACCCCTCAACAGTTGAGTTCACTATCCCTTTCTTTCCAGCTAGTTATTGGAAGAATAATTGCATTACAGTCTCAGACTGACAAATGAATAAGAGTCCAATACCATCGTGAGTATCAATTTTTCTCTAACAATTACAAAACCAAACCAAAATAAAGATAGCTTTTATAAAAACTACAAACCTTATCGAAGAAAACAAAAAATCACAGTCTTCCAGATTAAGGACTGTAGATCTGATATAGATCTGAACGTCACTTCATTTTAAACCATCAGCTTTGAAATTCTACTTCGTAGCTGCATTCCAATGTCTGGGAGCTGGGTCCTTGTCAACTACAAGGCAATGGAAAACAAGTGGGAGTGAAAGAGTCCTGAGAGTCTGTCAAAACCAACGAAATTAGGTACGAGTACAGTGTCTACTCTTATAAACTGCCTGGATTTGAATCTTAGCTCTGCCAGTTTTTAGCACCTGATCTTGGACAAATTATTTGAATACTCCATGCCTCAGCTTCCTTAGCTCTAAAATGGGAATGATAAATATATTTACCTCATAGGATTGAAGTAAAGATAAAATGAGTTAATATATGTAAGCAGAATTAGAACAGTACCTACATATGCATGAGCTCTGTAAGCTTTAGCTAAGGATGTGATTGTCCCCACTCAAAGAAGAACTTCTTGAAAGAGTGATCAATAATAGTCGTCTTCATTTTCTTTCCTCCTTTCTATCTTCAACCGACTTCAATTTGTTTTCAATGACTACCAAGCCACTGGAATTGCTTTTTTAAAGATCATCAGTGATATTCATGTTTTCAATTCAAAAGTCATTTGTTGTTCTTTATATTACTTAATATCTCAGTGACATTCAATATTTTTAAGCACTGCTTTCTGATTAAAACATTTTGTTTCCTTGGCTTCCAGGAGATCACATTTTCCTGGTATCCATGTTATTCAGTGACTCGTTCCTGCCACTTCTAATTCCTCCTTTACAATAAATAAACATTTGAATGCCACAGAGCTATTAATGGATTGTAGATTCTTTTCACATATACTACCTTATTCCAGGTAATCTCGTTAAACTTTGTGACTTTAAATAGCATCTTTATATGAAGATTGAATTTATAATTTTGGTTCTGACAGCAGTTCAGACTTCTCTAGAAGCAGCCAGATTCATACTGAAATCATGCAATCACTTAAGTGATATCTCCATTTGCAAATATAATAGAAATCATGAACTTAAAATGTCCACAACAAAATACACCCAAGCTGCTATTGCAGATCTCCTCAAAAAGAAGAGTCACTTCATCTTCCCATGAATCAATTATTGTAGATTTTGTTACAACTTCTTTGGGATAAACATCAGAGAAAAAAATGTAATATGTATTTAGATTACTCTTGTGTTACAAGTTTCTGTGAGTTAAAAAACCCTTGTTTTACTAATCTTGGCATCAACTGAAAATTCAGGAGATTTTATTACCAGAAGGAAGGAGAGAATGAATAATAGAAGACAGCTGTTTCTGCAACAGAGGTGATTGATAAATATTCTGCTAAATAGAAGAAACTGATGTCTTCAGTTTAGAAAATAATGATTAAATTAATCAAAATTAACATGGCCCTGACTTTATTTTATTTAAAAAGCTATATCAATAGTGTCAGATTTCTCATTGAGGCCATGGCACATATCAAAAATATTTCGCATCATTGTAGTATTATAATGCTAGAAAATTCCCTATTTCCTACACAGAAATAGGAAAAGGAAAAGGCCAAAGCTACATCTGTTGATTGATTATATTAGTAATAGGTATAATGTATTTGTTGATACATTTTCAGATTAAAATATGTCAGAATCAAATGGCTAGAACTAATATTTCTGTCTTACAGAATAACTACATAAAGAACATGCTTGCTGTTTCTCCTCCATGACTTTGCAAAGCTACCCAGAGTCACGTCATCTCCATCTTCAGCTCCACAAGAAAACAAAAACAACAAAAACCATAGCAGCATCACTAGAAACCTTAATGTCTAGACTTGATTTTCAAGGTACAAATGCTCTGGATTTAGAACAAACTTCTTTTTCCTTACTTTAAATTAACTTGCTAATGTACTTGACCCTGATATTTGTTCACTCAGACTGACGGTTTTTTATTTCTACATTTGGAGTTAAAAAATATATAAATATAATAGAAGCAATAATAACCAATGTATCCAGTCTTAGGAGTCAGATACTAGTTTGGATTTAACCTTGACTCGAGGCCCTTTGATTGACATTTCCATTGCTAGAGTTACTTCAAGTCATTTTAAGATCCAACTAAATTTTATTTTGCCTTCGCTGCAGGTTATCATTCTTGCAAGAATCATCTCATCCTGGCAGGATCTTGATTTAAGGCTTTACAATTTAGTGAGGCTCAAAGAGATTTTGCAATCATAAACAGTGTAGGTTTGTTTGGTAATACAAAACCTGAAGATGAAATGCCAGCTCTTGAAAAGTCTGAGCAATAGTTAGACATGTCACACACTATATTCTCATTTACAATCAGGATGACTTTTAAAGTGTCTGATTCACAGTTTTCTCTTATGATCTGATTTCAATATTTCTTTCAGGTATACACTTCTTATAAAATTTTGTTTCTCCCCAACTCATTCACCTCTAGGGAGGATGTCAGGAAAGATATTAGTATCAGTGAACATTCTGACAGTACACTCTGAAGGAGTATTCATTTATCACATTTTTACTCAAAAAGATAAGTTTTCCTCCAGTGGAAAGTTGCTTTTAGTCCCATAAGTCACATATCATATGTGACATAGAAACCACTATAGATACACAAACATCTATGGATATTCAGTTGACACTTGAACAACACAAGTTTGAAATGCACAGGTGCACTTATACATGGATTTTCTTTCACCCCTGCCATCCCTGAGATAGCAAGACCAACTCCCCCTCTTCTTCCTCCTCAGCCTTCTCAATGTGAAGACGATGAAGATGAAGACCTTTATAATGATCCACTTCCACTTGTCAACAACAAGAGTCACACTGCAAAATACTTGAGGAGATTGATTCTGAGCAAAACATGAATGACCATGGCCTGTGACACACCCCTCGGGAGATCCTGAGAATATGTTCCCAAAGTGGTTAGGACACAGCCTGGTTTCATATATTTTTGGGAGACATGAGACAATAATCAAATACCTATAAGATGTACATTGGTTCAGTATCAAATACATATAAGATGTACATTGGTTCGTGACAACTGAAAGCGGGCAGGGGCAGGATTGAGGGGAAGGTGGGTTCCAGGCTATAGGTAAATTTAAAAATTTTCTGGTTGACAATTGGTTGAGTTTATCTAAAAATCTGCCACTAAAAATCTAGGATCAATAGAAAGGGAATGTTTAGGTTGAAATAAAATATTGTGAAGACCAAGTTTCTTAAGTCTCATAGTGGCTGCTCTTAGAGACAATAGATGACAAATGTTCCCTGTTCAGACCTTTAAAATGTGCTGGACTATCAGTTAATCTCTTCATGATTGGGAAGGCCTGGAAGAAATAAGATCTCGCTATGTTAATAAAGATTCTTTACAGATGCAAATTCCACCCCCTCGCCCACCCCTGCCCCCCCACACACAAAGGATGGCTTTGCAGGGCCGTTTCAAAATATGGCAAAGAAACATGTTTTGGGGTAAAATATTTGGACTTTTTTCTTTCTCTGCCATGTAATGTTATGCCAGAGTCAGGTTGAAAAGTTAGTCACAATATATAGGGTTAAACAAAACCCACCTGACAAGAATTTATGGTTTGTAGGACAAGACTCCTCAGATCCCTTAGATAGGAATTTGGGGAGAATAAGAAAAAAATCAGAGTTTAGTCATCACACTTAATGAGTAGTAAATATATTTTCTCTTCCTTATGTTTTTCTAATAACATTTTCCTTTCTCTAGCTTTCTTTACTGTGAGAATACAGTATAAAACGCAAATAACATACAAAATATGTTTTGACTGCTTATGTTACCCATAGGGCTTCCAGTCAACAGTCAGCTCTTAGTAGTTAAGTCTTTTTTGGAGTCAAAAGTTATACACTAATTTTCAGCTGTGCAAGAAGTTGGTGACCCAACTCCCACACTTTTCAAGGGTCAATTATATACATAGAAGCATCTATAGACATACAATTAGATATTAGTAAAGAGAGTTTGTTCGAATGTTGTCACTCAATAATAATACGTTGTTAGTAAGATGGGTAATAAGTTATTTGATGTTAACGTTAGCAAAAGTTCTGAAGTTTAAAAATTTGAGAAGTGATATAAAGGGGAGAAAGAAGGCTAAAAAGGCATTTAGAAATCTCACTGAAATATATAATTGAGAGTATTCACCTGGAAGTGTTATATGGGCTGACGCTTATAGACAACCACATTTTTTGCATGCATGTGGATATGTCACAACTGTTTTTGCTATAATTTCATGTTATGCATCTGTGGAACCACGATGTCATCTTCCAATTTCAAGATGGATAATCTGGTATTTTAAGTTATTTTGTAAGTTATATCCATATTGAAGATTTAAGGACGGTTTAATTAAACTGTGTCGATATGTCATATAATACAAAAAGAAGTTAATTGTACAGACATGCGTATGTAGGTTAAAGAGTTAATAAGCCATCACACTTCTCTTGCTGCTTAGCATTAGCAAGACAGCAGGGTGAAGAAGGGCACACATTTGGAGGCAGGTTGAGTTTGACATCCAATCAGATCTAGAATTTGCACTTAGCGCCATCTTAGCCTGATTCCATAAGCACTCTAGGCTGCAGATTCTTCATCTATTAAATCGGGATATTAAAACTTATCTCAGAAGGTTATCGTAAAGATGAAATAAGTTAGCCTATATGTAAATCACTAGGCACTTAATGGAAGTTCATAAATGCAGATTTTTTTTTTTTTTCTTTTTGAGACAATGTCTGTCTCTGTCACCCAGGCTGGAGTGCAAAGGTATGACCTTGGCTCACTGCAACCTCTGCCTTCTGGGCTTAAGCAATCCTCCCACCTCAGCCTCCCAAGTAGCTGGAACCACAGATACTCACCAACATGCCCAGCTGTTTTGCTTTTTGTTTTTTTGTAGAGACAGGTTTTCTCCATGTGGCTCAGGCTGGTATTAAACTTCTGGGCTCAAGCGATCCACTCACCTTGGCCTACCAAAATGTTGGGATTACAGGTGTGAGCCACCAGGCCCAGCAATAAATGCAGACATTTTTAAGTTTCTGATAAAGCTTGGGTAATCTTGGAGGGTGTAGGTTAAGAGTAGTGTCATTCAATAAGGTATATGGTGATCACTAGTAGGATAAGTAACAAGTCATCTGTTACTAATGTTAGCAAAAGTACATAAATATGGAGAATTGTATAATGGAGAGAAAGAAGGCCACGAGCCCTGCCACACACACTTCACAATCAGGAGCCTGTGTGCCATTAAGAAATAAGAGTTCTGGTTATTAAATTACAGGGCATATTGTTGAAGACATGTTGACCAAGTGTTAGCTCTTTTACTATAATTATTGCTTCATGATCACAAACTATTTTGTAATATGTCTAGATATCTTACAAGTGTATATTTGGCTTTAAGGACAATCATGTGGGAAAACATGGTAGAAGCCACATAAGCTGTCTTTAATGCTGGTAAAAAACCTCAGTGAACCCCTTCATTGTATGACTTAGACATTTTCTATGTTATTCTGTCATGCTGCTCAAAAATATTTTAGCGAAAAGTGTTTAATGAGATCAGGCCTTCCTTTAAAATATAAGTCTTCTCTTAAATTTTTAGAACTGGAACCAAGCAATAAAAGTGCCCCAGAATCATCATATCTATGGAACAACAAAATAGTAGAATTTGTGGGGCAGGAGGGAAGAGAAAGAAAGGAGATAATAGGCCTAGAGGAATAGCTAACAGATAGATGGTCCTGATGGTGTTTGATTCATTGTATCCTATTATTCCTGTGGTTCAGATTTATTCCCCAAATTTCTGAATCTCTTAAGAATACCCCATATGCTTACCCCCCAAGATCATTTTCTTGCATAGTCTAATTTGAATCAGATTCCTGTCTTGTGTAACAGACACTTGTGTAGCAGAAGCAAGAAACATGCTTCTTACATGCCTTTCTGTCTACACACCTTTCTCCTAAGCAATCTGTTTTGCTCTATTACTTTAAGTCGTCTGGAGGAACCACATTTCAAGCCAAATGCTACTGAACAGCTTCGTACCATATTCCTTCTGCTCCCTCAAAAATTCTCTTTTCCTGTACTACAATTTTAGAACAATACAGTTTGCCCATTCTCCTCAGCCAGAATCAGAAACTTCCTCAATAGCTCCTTTTCTTTTTTTTCTTTCTGAGATAAAAAACATTTATTACAATTTTAAAAATCAAAACTAATGCAAAAATATCCATGATGAATAAAATACCACATTTATAGACAGACAAGATTACTAGTATGCTGTATGGAGTCATCCTTTTTTTTTTTTTTTTTTTTTTTGAGCCCCACTTTATCTCCTCTCTCTTTTCACCTATACTTATCTTTTTAAAGCTATTATCAGTATTTTTCCTGGCTATTAAAATAGCTTTCTAACTGTTCTCCTCACCTAGCCTAAAAGCCCTTCAATTTGTCCTTAACTTAGCTAACAAAGTCATTTCTAAGCATGCAGATCTGATTATATCTGTTCAGTGCTTAAAACCTTTATAATGGTCTCCACTTTCACATGTTACTGAATGTGCTATATAAAGCATTTTATGATCAGGTCCCTAAATCTCCAGCCTCATCTCCTACTACTTTCCCTAGCAATACTGCACTTTACCCTTCCACGATACTAAACTTTCTTTTGTTCTTTAAGTGCATTGTGGCACTTCACTCACCTCTGCTTTTTTTACATGTTATGCCTCTGACCTAGGCTGTTTTTTACCACTTACCCCCAATCTATCTATTAAGCACTTTCATCTTTCAAACTCAGTCCAGATTTACGTAATCCAGGAAGATGGGTATCAAATATTATTGCTCTATAATTCTCTGTTTTACTTTTATTCCTGTTCTTTAGCATTAACACACTTTCTCCTTGGATTATCTCAACCACTTCCCATATCTTCAATTATTGATGGCTCCCAAAGTCGGGATATGACCCCACTTTCTGAATTTTACACACATATATTCAGTTGCAATTTATATATAAAACAGACAGTTCAAGTTCAATATGGACAAAAATAAAATTTTATTCCCCCTTGAATTGCTTCTTATCCAAGATCTCTGCTTCAGAAAATTGCACAACTCCATTATTTAAGGAAAAAAAATTAATGGAAATCTTCCTTGACCCTTCCTTCACCTTTATGACGAGTGTTATCCAATATGCAGAACCTTGAAGATACTCCAGCCATCATGCTGGCATTGCTAAGGTTTACATCTTTCCCAATGCCATGGTCACCAATGCTGCTGCCAACACTGTTGCTGACATTTACGTAGAGATTTCTGCCAATGCCATGCCCCAGTAGTGCTGCTGACACCATCAGCACCAATGCTGCCAAGGCCTCACACTCTTCATGTCCCACAGCAATTACAGAGCAATAGCTCTTTTTAACTGGAGCTTCTTAGTTTGTGTTTCAGTCCTCTTGTCCAAGGATTTGTGTGTGAGATAATGAGATCTGGGCTATGTAACAATCTCAGAAACACAAACCCTGCTCAGAATCATCCCTTCTTTCTGTGTACAATATGTGCCAACCATCCTTCAACAAAACCTACCCATCTTGACCCTCTTTTCCCCTAGGATGAATTTTTTATTTTTCTGGGAGGTTTTTTGATTCTCCATGTAAACACACCCCTGGAAGCTATTCACCAGTTCTACAAATTATGCCTGAACACGCATGAATCTGACAGTAAACAAAACTTAGGCTCATGCAATTACCACTGCCATACAGAACAAGTATTTGTTAGTTAGTGAATTGTTGTTGAAAGCATAAGTGAATGTTATTCACTTTATATTTATGTTAAGTTTAGGAGGGTTTTTTGTTAGACCTTTATTCTCATTTGATTTCCTTTTTCTAAAATACTAATCATGTTCCTAATGGATTAAGTTTTCTTTTTTTCTGAGCTCTGAAGGATCATTCTTAAAGAGCTAGGAACATGGATATTACAATTATCATTTCAACTGCACACAAGTTGAAAATATAGGTAAATACTATACTATTAATTTTTAGAAATATGATTTCTTTTTCCATGTTGTAGCTAACCTGTTAAATAACGTATAAAAGGTAAAAGATAAGATAGCCCGTCCTCCTGAGGGCAAGCTCTTTGTATACTCAGTGCTTAGCACATTGCCTGGCATATTTTATTTTAGGTCCTCAGTATGTATTTGTGAAGGGAAGAGTGTCTTAGTCCATTTTCTGCTGCTGTAACAAAATACCACATGCTGAGTAATTTACAAAGAAACCCCTTCATGTAGCTTGCAGCTCCAGAGGTGGGGAGGCTTCAGAGCACAGCACCGCATCTGATAAGGGTCACTTCTTGGTGGAAGGGCCAAAGAAAAAAGCAAGAGCACATGTGACAAAGAAAAAGGGGGCTGAATTCCCACAATAACTAACCCACTCCCCCAGTGATAAAAATCTATTAATGAGGGTGGAACCTTCACGGCCTAGTCACCTCTCAAAGGCCCCACCTCCCAACACTGCCACACTGGCAATTAGGTTTCCCCATGAGTTTTGTGGAGGGACATTCAAATCACAGTAGTGTTACGTTCCTGAAGCTTGACTTCTCACAGCCTACAATCACTTGGACAAGGAAGCAATGTGCTGTGGTCTGAATGTTCCCCAAAATTCATGTGTTAAAACTTAATCGCCAATGTGATAGCAGTAAGAAGTAGGGCCTTCATGAGGTGAGTATTGGGATCGAGAGTGTTTTCACTGCTTTTTCCTTCTGTCCCTTCTGCCATGTGAGGACACAGCATTCAGGGCATTATATTGAAGGCCGAGTCCGGGCCCTCACCAGACACTGAACCTGCCATTGCCTCGATCTTGACTTTCTCAGCCTCCAGAACTATAAGAAATAAATTTGTATTGTTTATTCATTATATAGTCTGGGGTCTTTTGTTATAACAGCACAAACAGACTAAGACACCAGGTCTCCATCTTTCTAGTGGGGCTGGAACATGTGATGGTTTTCACTTTATTGTGTTTCTTCAATGGGCTTGAGAGAAAATAATTTGAGAGTCATATGATATGCTAAGGATTACCTACAAAATAATCCTAAAACCAGGTAAGATCTAGTTAATGTGAGAAAATGCATCATTTGAGTCAGAAATGCCACAAACATTTAAAAAATTCTCTTCCTCTCTCTTTTTTTCTTTCTAAAAAAGACATGGAGTTCCAACAATAGATCATCCAGATGTCACAATGAATCACAGATAAATTAAATTCACTGGGCATGAACATATATACCACTATTTAATTAATGCCATTTATTTAAGGTAATATGTCCTATCTACACAACAATTACCTGGAGTGCATGTTAAACATGCAGATCCCCTGGGGCACTGGAGCCCAGGAATCTAGATTTTACCAATCCTCCAGGTAATCTGATGCACACATAGGTTAAAAGCTACTGATTGAAGGAATTTATAAGAACAACATAGCTTGTATGCTGGTGAAACTGGTACATATCTAATTAATTTATATTGGAAGAAGTATCATATATTTAAACTAGCATTAAATAAAATAAAAAGCATAAGTGAGAGTCAAGAAGAATTTTGCTTGATGATATTGTTGCATTTGTACCTGCTTCTGCCTAGTGTCAAGATTTTACTTTATATACTAGCTAAAACTTTTTATGACTTTAATCACTTTCTAGAGATAACACCAGTCAAAACGTTAAAGTCAACTCTTCGTCAAAATTGCGTGATGCAACCCAGATGAGATAAGATTGATATTTATGTTTTAGGTACATAATAGATGCAAGAAGGTTGAAAGACTAGTTTTTTTAGTAACTACTACCTTCTGTTATTTAGAAAATTTGTTGATATAAAATGTAGAATTGTGGTTTTCCTTTTCTATGAAAGAAAACTAAGTATTTTGGACAATTGTAACCAATCTTCATTCTGCACAGTATTTCTTTTCAGTCAGATATCCTTTGCCCTACTTCTCTTTTTGTACCCTGAGAAACTTTAACATTTTAAAATCTCCTTCCTTGTTGGAATAGAGAGCACATACCTGACTCACACTTAGAAAGTCTATGAATTGCATGTCCAAAAATGGAACTAGCTCAGCTAGTTCTTTCCATTCCTTGTTGGATATTAGTGCCAGTTCTAATGAGCTCAGTCTCCTAGGGAGCATTTTAATAGTTTCTTTACCTCCCCTGATGACCGTATTTATGCTGAGTTTTGATGCAGTATACAGGACTTGTGTAGTAATTAGCATTCAAATGGACCAGCGATTTCCCTTTCAGTAAGTGGGTTGTACATTTTCAAGCTTGGAAATGGAATCCAGTGAGTTAGAGCTTGTAATAATCAAGATATATTAACAATTCAAATCCTAAATTAAACATCCAAGAGACAAGGTGCGAAAAGGAAGCATCATCCATCTCATGGACTGCTTAAAAAACCAAAAGGGAATAAAATAATGAAGAGGGCAAACTATCAGGGCTAATGTTTATTAGCAAAAGTGAGCAGCTATGTAGAGAGCCCTGTCCCTCTGTGTGTACATATATATAAAACAAACAACTCCAAAGAGATGCCAAATGATGAAGTCCGTCACTTTTAAGGTGTAAAACATTAATATCTTTAGTCACTGGTTGAAATGGTTTCAATATAGTCATTGACAAAATTTAGGCAAAAAATGATTAAATACCTGGCTAATAGATATTTTAGGGTATTGGGGAAATTACCTGTAACCTTAATAAAGAGCTGGCACTTATTCCAGATAAAGCTTGAGAATCAAAATAATTTTGCAGTTTTCTCAAAGCCCATTATAGTATCTGAACACATTTAACTTTTAATGTGATAATATTTTGAGACATTGATCCCCTGTCAAATCTAATGAAATTCTTGTACTTTTCCTTAGAAAATGTACATCTATTCATACAGCAACTTATTAACACTCTTTTTTCATCATTAAATTAAAGAGGTGGAGCAAATAAAAGTAAAATGACTTTACACTTCAAGTCTTTAGTAAATAACAGTCATATAATTTATATACAAATTATTGATTTAATTTTGATTTTCTTTTATTCCTAAGTCTATGCCTATAATGAATGGTTACAAAGTAAAACAATAGCAATAAAGATCTTAAATAAAAACACAGATAAAGATAATTTTGCTAAATAAATATCTCTCAAACACAAAATAATAAAAGGATTATAGTTTGTAAACAATCACCTATCATGTTTGCAAAACATCGAAATAGTTCACTATTATTCACATCTAAAAATGAAAGGGAAAGCCCAAGAAATCAAACTACTATAAACTACCCGCATTTTATTTAAAAAATACTTTTGCTACATTTATGCCCTCCACAAAAAGGATGAAGATATTTTTAGCACAATTAACCAAATACCCTTGAGCCTACTTTCCTGTTCATGGCTTCAGGTTGGTTAACGTGAAATTTAATTTGTGCTAATCTTCTCAAGGTCAGTAAAGTGTGAAACACATTGTACACTGGAGTTACTCAACTTACAGTAGCAATGCAATTATAAAATTTTACAAAATAATGTCTTAAAATTTTCTAATGAAAAAGAAAGAAGCCTTGAGGATCCATTACCAGGGATGAAACTTTGCTAAAATTACAAAGGAGAGGGAGTGTTCCAGGTAGGCCAACAGAGACTGCAAATGAGCTTTTCAAATGAATTTAGGAATTATGGAAGGACTTAACTTAAAGCTACGGTTACAGATTATTTCTTGATAAGCTGAAACTTAAGAGGTATGGAGAAGTCACCTGAATGTTACTCTTAATAAAAAGTACCTCTAATCTAAGAAACTCTATCCTCTAATAACATCTAATAATGCAATTGTCTAGGATCAATTTGTCTAGTAGTGAAAATTTGAAATTTCTCTTGTATAGGAACTAACTGTCATGACTCTATATAAGCTAGAAAAATATGCATCTTATATTTAGGGGACTCTCTGAAATCATTTAGGTGGCCAATCCAGTTACATACCTAATTCATCTAAAAAAACGTTAGTTAGTGGCACATATAAACAACTTTTAAATGCACAGTAGGTGGTAAAGAAAATGGGTGTGGTGTACAATTTGTATTCTAAATGCACAAAGCTATTACATTGGAAGAAAATCCTACAAAACACTTAATGGATTAAACTTGAAAAGGAGTAATGATGTGAAAAAATATACAGGAGAAGAAGCAAATTGCATGCAATAAGGCAGAAAATAAAATTCAGTGAGATTTAGGTTTGTATACAGTTATCTCAGAGAAGTTCCCAGTTTCTGGGAACTCATAACAGAGCTATAAAAATGTGATAAGGATTGAATAACTTGATCCTACAAAATTAAAATACATGTGTGTGCATATGTATGTGTATCTATACCACTTAGATAAATAGTATTGAAAGCCATATTTTAACCATACACCAGAATTTAAATGAAACATAAAGCAAATAAAGTAGAAATTTATTCAAAATAATTCACAGCAACTCCATTACAGTATTCCATGATGAGCTCAGTATGGTCAGATAAAATATATAAAATTCATTGAAATCTAATAAATCTGTTATTGTTTCTATCTGAAGATAATTATATAATACCACTTTTGACATTAGGAACACTTTGAGTTATCCATTCAGAAAACTAGTTAATCTGGAAATAAAAAGATAAATGGAAAAAAATTTAGAGTCATATTTAGAATAGCTTTACGTTTAAGGGAATAATAAGAAAAAAGAGGAATGTGTTTTAAAAATAAACTTTATTTCCTGATTTCAAAAAAACTTTCGATTTTAGATCTATTTTGTGATAGATGCAAAAAATTCTTTTAACCTGCTCAGCCTAAACTGTCCAGAGAAGAGTTCGAAAAATACACCGCTAGAACATTTTAAACTAGACTAGAAAGAATAACCAGTAATATACATGGAAGAACTTTCCACATTAATCAGCTTATTGAGATGATGGGAATAACTACCTTTATTGATCAGAATTAGAAAAATAATGTAGCATCTCAAATAATGCACTATCTCAAGATATTCAACACTTAGCTATGGCTATACTTTTCTTATTATCATAATTATTCATACGTGTTACAAAATGGTTGAAACCTTATTTATATGTAACTTCATAATAATCAAATAATTCTCTGGCTTAATGAGTGGTTTGAATACTCAAATAATAACAATATAGGATTTTAGTGATGACTCTGCAAGACAACATAATATATGTGCGTTGCATGTTCTTAGGCATGTCTCCAAGTTAGAAAGAAAACGGTTGTAACTTTTCTATACCCATTTACATTATTTTCATCCTTCAAAGATCAGGGTTGGGTTTCACCTCCTCTGTGAGACATTGTCAATATTTTCAGCCAACACTGATTATTTTCATTTCTGATAATGCAGGTTGCCTGCTTAAATAATATTGGCAAACCAGAAGCTTTAAAAAAACAGACAGACAAAATTGATGGCATAAATATTTTTTGAAAAACATCATAAAGTCAATAGATAAAAAAAATTAGGGGGAAGATTTATAATGCAATGACATAAGATTAATACCTGTAAAATATAAGGAGCTTGGCAGTATGTTGAAGACCAAATGCAAATGTCAACAAATAAGAAAAGACATTCAAGCTCATTAAAATTTAAGTAAACATAAATAACATATATACACACACATACATATATATATTATATATGTGTATATATACACACTCTATATCGATAAATATAGTGTTTAATGCAGTGTTATTGATAAGTACAAAAGCAAAAAAAGAAAAAGGTGAATGATCAATAGAAAAATGGAGAAGAAAAGTTTTGTACATCAGTTATATTAGTTTGTTTTCATGCTGCTGATAGACATACACAAGACTAGGCAATTTACAAAAGAATGAGGTTTCATGGAGAACTCACATTTCCATATGCATGCGGAAGCTTCATAATCATGGCAGAAAGCAAGGAGAAGCAAGTCACAACTTATGTAGATGGCAGCAGGCAAAAGGAGAGCTTGTGCAGGGAATTTCCACCTTATAAAGCAGATCTAGTGAGATTTACTCACTAGCACAAGAACAGCACAGGAAAAACCTGCCCCCATGATTCAATTACCTCCCACTGGTCCCTCTCACAGCACGTGGGAAGTCAAGATGAGATTTGGGTGGAGACACAGCCAAATCATATAATTTCACCCCTGGCCCCGACAAATCCCTTGTCCTCACGTTTCAGTATCAATCATGCCCTCCACAGTCCCCCAAAGTCTTTTCTCATTCTAGCAGTAAGTCAAAAGTCCGCAGTCCAAAGTCTCATCTGAGACAAGGCAAGTCCCTTCCACCTATGAGCCTGTAAAATCAAAAGCAAGCTAGTTATTTCCTAGATGCAATGGGGGTACAGTCTTTGGATAAGTACAACCATTCCAAATAGGAGAAATTGGCCAAAACAAAGGGACTACAGGCCTCATGCAATTCTGAAATCCAGCAGAGCAGTCAAATCTTAAAACTCCGAAGTGATCTGCTTTGACTCCTTGTCTCACATCCAGGTCACAATGATGCAAGTAATGTGTTGCCATGATCTTGGGCAGCTCCACCCCTCTGGCTTTGCAGGGTACAGCCTCCCTCTCAGCTGCTTTCATGGGCTGGCATTGAGTGTCTGCAGCTTTTCCAGGTGCATGGTGCAAGCTGTCAGTAGATCCACAATTCCTGAGTCTGCTGTACAGTGGCCCTTTTCTCACAGCTCCACTGGGCTCTGCACCAGTAGGGACTTTGTGTGGGGGCTCCGACCCCACATTTCCCTTCTGCACTGCCCTAGCAGAGGTTCTCCATGAGAGCTCTGTCCCTGCAGCAAACTTTTGCCTGGACATTTAGGTGTTTCCATACATCTTCTGTATGTATGGAATACATCTAGGCAGAGATTCCCAAACCTCAATTCTTGACTTCTGTGCACCCACAGGCTCAACACCACATGGAGACTGCCAAGGTTTGGGGCTTGCACCATCTGAAGCCACGGCCTGAGCTCAATGTTGGCCATTTTTGGCCATGATTGGAGTGGCTAAGATGCAGAACACCAAGTCCGTAGGCAACACACAGCATGGGACCCTGGACCTGGCCCACAAAACCAGTTTTTCCTCATAGGCCTCCATGCTTGTGATGGGAGGGGCTTCCATGAAGACCTCTGACATGCCCTGGAGACATTTTCCCCATTGTCCTAGGAATTAATATTTGTCTCCTCATTACTTATGCAAATTTCTGCAGCTGGCTTGAATTTTTCCTCAGAAAATGGATTTTTCTTTTCTATCACTTTGTCAGGCTGCAAGTTTGTCAAACTTTTATGCTCGATTTCTCTTTTAAAATTGAATGCTTTTAGCAGCATCCAAGTCACCTCTTGAATCCTTTGCTGCTTAAAAATGCATTCTGCCAGATACCCTAAATCATCTCTCTCAAATTTAAAGTTCCACAAATCTCTAGGGCAGGGGCAAAATTCTGCCAGTCTCTTTGCTAAAATATACCAAATGTCACTTTTGCTCTAGTTCCCGACAAGTTCCTCATCTCCATCTGGTACCACCTCAGCCTGGACCTTATTATACATATCACTATCAGCATTTTGGGCAAAGCCATTCAACAAGTCTCTAGGAAGTTCCAAACTTTCCCATATTTTTTTGTCTTTTTCTGAGCCCTCCAGATTGTTCCACCATCTGCCTGTTACCCAGTTCCAAAGTCTTTTCCACATTTTCAGGTATCTTTTCACCAATGCCCCACTCTACTGGTACCAATTTACTGTGTTAGTCCATTTTCACCCTGCTGATAAAGACATACCCAAGACTGGACAGTTTACAAAAGAATGAGGTTTAATGGAGAACTCACAGTTCCACATGGCTGGGGAAGCCTCACAATCATGGCAGAAGGCAAAGAGAAGCAAGTTACATCTTATGTAGATGGTGGCAAGCAACAAGAGTGCTTGTGTGGGGAAACTTCATCTTATAAAGCCACCAGATCTCATGCTACTTATTCACTATCACAAGAACAGCACAGGAAAGACCTGCCCCCGTGAGTGAATTACCTCCCTTTGGATCCCTCCCACAACATGTAGGAATTCATGATGAGATTTGGGTGGAGATACAGCCAAACCATGTCATCAATGTTTTGGAATTTTATACAGAAAGAAAAAAAAGTCAAGTGTCTCCTGACTCCCATAGTGCAATTAAATCATTCCATGTTCTTTAGGTTTCCATGTTCTTTAGGTTTCCTCACTTTCTAAAGGTAACAAGTGTTAATATGATCAAGTAAGCCATGCTACTTGATATGGTTTAGCTGTGTCCCCACCCAAATCTCATCTTGAATTGTAGTTTCTATAATTCCCATGTGCAGTGGGAGGGACACAGTGGGAGGTAATTGAATCATGGGAATGATTACCCTCATGCCGTTTTCATGATAATGAGTGAGTTCTCATGCGATCTGATGGTTTTATAAGGAGCTTTTCCCCTTTTGCTTGGCACTTCTCATTGCTGCCTTCATGTGAACAATGACATGTTTGCTTCCCCTTCTGCCATGATTGTAAGTTTCCTGAGACTTCCCTAGCCATGCTGAACTGTGAGTCAATTAAACCTCTTTTCTTTATAAATTACCCAGTCTTGGGTATCTCTTTATTAGCAGCATGAGAATGAACTAATACAGTAAATTGGTACTGGGTAGTGGGGTGCTGCTGTAAAGATATCTGCAAATGTGGAAGCAACATTGGAAGTGGGTAACAGGCAGAAGTTGGAACAGTTTGGAGGGCTCAGAAGAAGAGAGGAAAAGATGGGAAAGTTCAGAACTTCCTAGAGACTTGGAAAGCTCAGAAGACGGGAAGATGTGGGAAACTTTGGAACTTTCGAGAGGCTTGTTGAATGGCTTTGACCAAAATGCTGATAGTCATATGGACAATAAAGTCCAGGCTGAGGTGGTCTCAGATGGAGATGAGGAACTTGTTGGGAGCTGAAATAAAGGTCACTCTTGCTATGCAAAGAGAATGGCAGTATTTTGCTTTTGTCCTAGAAATTTGTGAAACTTTGAACTTGAGAGAGATGATTTAGGGTATCTGGTGGAAGAAATTTCTAAGAAGCAAAGTGTTCAAGAGGAAGCAGAGCATAAAAGTTTCAAAAATTTGCAACCTGAAGATGTGATAGAAAAGAAAATCATCACATTTTCTGGGGAGAAATTCAACCTGGCTGCAGAAATTTGTGTATGCAATGAGGAGCCAAATGTTAATCAACAAGACAATAGGGAAAATGTCTCCAGGTCACGTCAGAGACCTTCACAGCAATCCCTTCACCACAGGCCTAGAGACCTAGGAGGGAAAATGGTTTTGTGGGCCACGCCTAGGGCTCCCCTACTCTATGCAGCCTCAGGACAAGGTGCCCTGCATCCTAGCTGCTTCAACTTCAGCCATGGATAAAAAGGGATAGTGTACAGCTCAGGCTGTTACTTCAGAGGGTGCAAGCCCCAAGCCTTGGCAGCTTCCCCATGGTGTTAGGTCTATGGGTGTGCAGAAGTCAAGAACTGAGGTTTGGGAACCTCTGCCTACATTTCAGAGGATGTATGGACATGCCTGAATGTCCAGGCAGAAGTTCACTGCAGAGGTGGAGCCCTCATGGTGAACCTCTGCTAGGGCAATGCAGAAGGGAAATGTGGGGTCAGCACCTCCACACAGAGTCCCCTCTGGTGCACTGCCTAGTGAAGCTGTGAGGAGAGGGCCACCATCTTCCAGACCCCAGAATGGAAACTGACAGCTTGCATTGTGCACCTGGAAAAGGCACAGACACTCAACACCAGGCCATGAAGGCAGCTGGGAGTGGGGCTGTATCCTGCAAAGCCACAGGAGCAGTGCTGCTCAAGGCTGTGGGAGTTCACATCTTGCATCACCATCACCTGGATGTGAAACATGGAGTAAGTTGAGATATTTTCAGAGTTTTAAGATTTGACTGCTCTGCCAGATTTCTGGCTTGTATGGGGCCTGTAGCCACTTTGTTTTGGCAAATTTCTCCCATTTGGAATGGGTGTATTTATCCAATCCCCATACCCCCATTCTATCTAGGAAGTAGCTAACTTGCTTTTAATTTTATAGGCTCATAAGCAGAAGGGACTTGTCTCAGATGAGACTTTGGACTTGGACTTTGGGGTTAATAATAGAATTAGCTAAGACTTTGGTGAACTGTTGGAAAGGCATGATTGTATTTTGAAATGTTAGGATATGAGATTTGGGAAGGGCCAGGGGCAGCATGATATGCTTTGGCTGTGTCGCCACCATAATCTCATCTTGAATTGTAGTTCCCATAATCTCCATGTGTCATAGGACGGACCCAGTAGCAGGTAACTGAATTATAGGGCAGCTACTTCCATGCTGTTTTTGTGATAGTGAGTGAGTTCTCATGAGATCTGATGGTTTTATAAGGCACTTTTCCCTGTTTGCTTGGCACTTCTTTCTGCCATAATGGGAAGAAGGGTGTGTTTGCTTCCCCTTCCACCATGATTGTATGTTTCCTGAGGCCCCTCCTAGCCATGCTGAACTGTGAGTCAATAAAATCTTTTTGCTTTATAAATTACCTAGTCTCAGGTATGCCTTTATTAGCAGTGTGAGAATTGACTAATATACTACTTAATGAAGACCAAAAGCTACTAAATATTCTTTTGGAGCAAGACAGAGTGCAGTTTTGTTGTTGTTTTTAACCAATACTAAATATAAACAATATAGATTAGCCACCTGATCCTTCTGTCCTCTTCTCTCTGGTAACATGAATGCCTATGGCAAAGTATTTTAATTCTTTCTATAATCTGGGTAGAGCATGCTTGAACCCAGCATCAGTAGGAAAGGATAGTCTTCTTCCTCTCAAATCCTACCCCATGTCAAGGAGCTCAAGAGAATTTAAGATGAATATATCAAGAACAATACAGCTGAAACACATCACACTCCCAAGTCACAACCAGAATTCTTCTTCTTCAAAGAAGTTAGTGTATATAAGTAAAGTCTTTCATATGAAAAAAGTCCAATAAATTTGTTTGTAATTTTTTTTAAAAAAAGCATGCCCCACTGGACACGGTGGCTCACGCTTGTAATTCCAGCACTTTGGGAGGCCGAGGCAGGTGAATCACCTGAGGTTGGGAGTTCGAGACCAGCCTGGCCAACATGGTGAAACCCTGTCTCTACTAAAAATACAAAAATTAGCTGGACGTGGTGGTGGGTGCCTGTAATTCCAGCTACTCGGGAGGCTGAAGCAAGAGAATCACCTGAACCCAGGAGGAAGAGTTTGCAGTGAGCAGAGATTGCACCACTGCACTCCAGTCTGGGATACAGAGACTCTGTGCCTCTTCATGTTTCATGATTCTATGCTAAAATATAATAAGAAAAAGAGAAAAGTTGGAGGAGTGCATGTGTTTGTGGGTGTGTGACTTTCTTAAGCTTAAAGCAAACACTGAATATGTAATTTGTCCTTTCAGCTTATGTGGGTCAAGTCAATATCATCTCCCAAATTCAGTATTTCAAATTGAGATGTCATAAATTAGTTTCACTACTTCTTATTGTATAACGAGTGGCATTAACCCAGGTGGGCATGGTCGTGTGAATATATGAGCACCTTTTTGTGAGGGAAAGTCTCTCATCTTTGTGAAGAAGATGAATGCATTAGGTGCAATTATGAACTTGAGTTAAATCTTTCTTCATTATTCATTCTCAAGAGAATTTGAGATCATATTTTCTTTCCTTCCTGAATTATCTTGGTATATATAATAGGGGCTTGATTAATTCACTTTGATTTTTTACATTTTCTTCTAGTTCAATGGCAAGAAATAAGCATTTTAAAAACCCAACTTTCAGAATTTTTGATCATTAATATTATTTTTAGTTTAAGTTTAAAAATGTTGCAAGTATGGATTTTCTTTTGAAGCATGGCTTTGAGTGAAAGGAGGGTCATCAAACCCATTTATAGCATTACTTTATGCTCTCTCTTCTGTTTCAAGACTTCCAAAGAATTAATTAAAAGTTGATAGGATTGACCCTAAAACCAATTATCCTTTGGTCTGAAATGCTGAGCACACATTATTGAGTTTTCAAATAAATTGAAAAAAATTTTAGTCATGCAGCAGCATCATTATCTTAATTTATAAACATTAACACAAGAAAATATTGGATTTGTTTTAAATAATTACTCCACACTGCATTACCAGTATTATCTCTTTCTGCTGTTTAGATGTCTATCAGAATACATTCCCAATCTATAACAATGAACAAGCATGCAAAATTTCTCTGATATTGAATAGAGTGTTCTAGTCGAGGTGTTTCTGGAGTTTAGTGACAGAGCATTTCACCAGATTTATATTGTATTTCAATTTCTCAGTTGATGAAGTCTCTAATCTGTCTGTCTTTTCTATCCTGCAATATAGAGGACTGATGGCTTCAGGGACTTTTGCTCTCTAACCTTTAAATCTGTTTTCTTGTCATTGTAACATGATTGTCCCATTTTCCATAAACACATTTAATTTTTCTTCCTCCACATATATGCACACAGACACACACACACACATGCACACACAATATGAGATTTATAAAAATTACAGGCAGAGACTGAGCTTACTTGCACTGTAGGTTTTTTTTTTTCATATTATCCTAAAAAATGTTAAATGAAAGAAAAATAAAAAGAGACACGAAACTCCTTGAAAACAATAGCTAATATTCCGGTATCTTTATCACATCGGGACACTGTGTTAAAAGTTTAAATGTAATCTTTTAATTTAAAGAGGAAGAGCTAAGGCTCAGAGATGTTGAAGAAGTTGCCAGGGTCTCCTGGGAGAATAAGTTTTCAGTCCAGGATCTAAATTGGGGAAGTTTGATTCCACAATCTTTCATTATGCTACCATGTGTTAGTTATTTAACAAGGACATTCTCTGCCCAATACAGAGCTGAAGAAAAAGCTGTAAAAAAGAATGACATGACACCCTGTCTTTAAGACCTCCAGTAAGTCACCATTCTTAGTTTCTACAGTAACTTGCAAATAGCTTGGCTAAATACAATTTGTTGAAGCAATAAATAATTGAAGAAAGAAACAAGATCTGCCCAAGCAATTCCCATTTTAGGAACACAGTCAATTCTACTGTTCAGTAATAACACTGTTATTTGAACTTCAAATTAATTTGCATTTAGAGGCTTTATCTGTGGGTGAGGGGGGCTGGAGTATGGTTTCAGTGACATTGGGAGATAGTTCTCAATGTGTCATTTAAACATTGACTTCAACGACATTGAGAGAGAGTTCTCTACTTAACTTAATAATTCATATTTTAGAATGTTCTGTATTCACCCTTTGACCTTATATTATGTACTCCCTGCATACCTCACATAATCTTGGTGATATACTTATTTTCATTTGACAATCAAAGGCTAGGCAATGGGCAGCCAAAGAAGCAAGAATGTAACATGACGAAATCTCAGTAAAGTCCCTTCTTTCTCCAATCTTTATTTTTTTTCTTTTTTTTCTTTTCTTTTTTTTTTTGAGACGGAGTCTTGCTCTGTCATGCCCAGGCTGCAGTGCAGTGACGCATCTCAGCTCACTGCAACCTCCACCTCCCAGGTTCAAGCAAATCTCCTGCCTCAGCCTCCCAAGTAGCTGGGACTACAGGCACACACTGCCAAACCCGGCAAAATTTTTTGTATTTTAGCAGAGACGGGGTTTCACCGTGTTGCCCAGGCTGGTTGTGAACTCCCTATCTCCGGCAACCCGCCCCCCTCAGCCTCCCAAAATGCTGGGATTACAGGCATGAGCCACCAAGCCAGGCCTCTCCAATCTTTACGTGGTAATATGTATTAGCATTATGTAGTTGCTTGAACATGGCTTATCCAGTTACTTCTAGTTTTCCCTTTTATTTTTTGTAGTTGATGGGGAAGATCTTATAAGAATTTCTTATTACCTCCATAAACATTTGTAAGAAAACAATAATAAATTTGTCCCAATACATTACCAAACTTCCACTGTTCTTTGTACAATACAGCTATAATTCTAATAAATCTCCAAAATTTTGCCAACAGAATGGTTGATTTCCATACATACATTGTTGTCTCCCAAATAATAGGAAAAAAGTGAAGGAAATGTTCCCTAGCTTTCTCTATTGCTGCATCCTAAAATTTCTCCACATATAGCTCCATTTTTATACATAGCAGATTCTTCTGAATTATTTAGTTGTTTCCAGTATGTTTAGCACTTTCCTCTTTGAGCCACCTGAGAATTGCATCAATGTGCTATTTCTGCTCACTAATGAAAATGTCAAAGATCAGCTTTAAAAATGTTAAATAAAACTGAGCCAATCAGTCCCCTACCGTTGTTCATTTTGAAGCTGACTTTATTCAAAGACTGCTTTACTCCCTGTTGTTGCTTCTTAGCTAAGCCTGTAATTGTCAGTAAACATTATCAAACAGGTTTGGCATTGTCACTGTGAAATAGATGCTCTTGACTATGATTAAAAGTAACCATTCAAAGTCAGGATTAAGTAAATATCATTAATTCAGTCTGATAGCCAGAGGAGTTCTAAAAATCACCCAACACCCAAACATCCAAACCACCCTCTCAAACTTGCTAATGTGTTCTGAAGGATTCATTTTATGAAGAATATTTCTGTGGAAAGCATCAAGAAAATAGTAAAGAATTTACAAATATATTTGTAACTATAAAGAATAAGAAATAGTGCTTTTAAAAACTTTATAAAATTCAAGAAATCACACTGGTAGCAATAACCACTATTAACATATCATATTTCCTTCCAAATATATTCATAAATTTGAGACATAAAATTGTATGTTTATATCCTGATTATTTTTTCTTAACATTATATTCCATGAGCTTTTTTATATCCTTAAAAATGTGTAATACATAATATGTTTATAATGAAGGATATCCACAAAGTTGAGAAACATAGAATAAACTTACTTTAAAACAATATGTAAGTTACATTTTCTTTTTTTTTTTTTGAGACGGAGTCTCGCTCTGTAGCCCAGGCTGGAGTGCAGTGGCCGGATCTCAGCTCACTGCAAGCTCTGCCCCCGGGTTCCCGCCATTCTCCTGCCTCAGCCTCCCGAGTAGCTGGGACTACAGGCGCTGCCACCTCGCCCGGCTATTTTTTGTATTTCTTAGTAGAGACGGGGTTTCACCGTGTTAGCCAGGATGGTCTCGATCTCCTGACCTCGTGATCCGCCCGCCTCGGCCTCCCAAAGTGCTGGGATTACAGGCGTGAGCCACCGCGCCCGGCCGCGTAAGTTACATTTTCAAATAATGCTCAACATGTTTTCAGGTGAAGTGCCTCTAAATTTACCGCAATGGAACCAATTGGTAATGTGAAAGGAGTATAATAAATATAACACAGAATGTCAAAAGTGTCTACATAGAAAAAATAGGGTGTATTTATTGCACTCTCTTCATATTAACACTTGTACATACCACTTAAAATTTGGAGATGCGTCATCTGAAAAGTGTCTGGAGGCTAAAGAAAAATAATTTGGATGTATTACTTAAAAGCACAGCCAATATATAATTTAGAACTAAGTTTGCCAGGCGCGGTGGCTCACGCCTGTAATCCCAGCACTTTGGGAGGCCGAGGCGGGCGGATCACAAGGTCAGGAGATCGAGACCATCCTGGCTAACACGGTGAAACCCCGTCTCTACTAAAAATACAAAAACCAGCCGGGCGCGGTGGCGGCGCCTGTGGTCCCAGCTCCTCGGGAGGCTGAGGCAGGAGAATGGCGGGAACCCGGGGGGCGGAGCTTGCAGTGAGCCAAGATGGCGCCGCTCACTCCAGCCTGGGCCACAGAGCGAGACTCTGTCTCAAAATAAATAAATAAATAAATAAATAAATAAATAAATAAAAGAACTAAGTTTATCTTACAATTCTCACAAATAGTTCATCTAGTTAAAATGACATAGTCACAGTTAACATTTTTGGTATCTCTTCTTTTTACTGGTAAAATGCATCACTTGCCATTTTACTTTGACAACAAACAACTACGATTGACAAACTTTCATTGCATCAATACAAACTCTCAACCCTTTTCTCTGTAATCTCTTTCTCAAATCAGATCTATGAAAACATAAAGTAACAGTTAAACCACATTCTCAGAACTCTCATGACTATCATGTTGCACTTTTTCATCATTATTTTTAACCTCTTGTCAATAGGAAGACAAGATTACCATAAATAATGATTTATGTTTATGTTTGACCATCTGATAGCGAGATTTTACCATCAGACCATCAAATATAAATGCTTACACAAGACAGCATACCAAAGAATTGTTTACTTTGACCTTTAAGTCCTTTATTACATCATATAAGGCACCTGCTTTCATTATTATAATAACAGTATCATTTTTACTTTTTTGCAAAGGCCCTCTTCTATTAGCCTGGTTAAATGTGGAATAGGGACCGAGAATGGGGTTACACACTTCACCCTAGGAATGAGGAGTGATGGGACAAATCCACGTCACACCAACTTTTACTCAAAACTTCATAAGGATATGAAGTTTATCAAGCCACAGTCTCTGTCCTCAAGAAGCCCATAGTCTGATATGTGATATAGACAAGGAGATCACTGATTATAGAATATCAAGTTAATGAATGAACAAGTCAGAAGAGTGGATGATGCCTAATTCAGACTGTGAGATCAGAAATGGATTCCTGGAGGTGATATTTGAAAGCAAATAGGAAATAGATAACTCTCTGGGGGAAAACAGCGGCAGTAGCTATATTGCATGGGCAGTGATGACATAGAACATTCCAGAAAGAGAGTAGAGGTGAATTTAAGGGAACCATTTTTATAAGTTTATGAGATACTAGGGGAGGAGAAGAAATAAAGCAGGTAGACAGGCACTAGGAAAAGAAAGGACTTAACACTCTAGGCTAAGATGTTTACCTTTATCCTGAAAGTTTTCAGCAGGAATTTAGCAGTTTTAAAAAAGAGAATTGTATGATTAAATTGACATTTTAGCTGCAATATGAAAAATGAATTAAGCAGAAGGACTGTCATGGAGGTGGTAGACCATTAAGAAAAGTACATTATCCTCAAATCAGTGCTAAGACTGTGGGGTGCCTATCGAGGACAAGATTGGTTAAGGGAGGGAATTAAGATGCTGAATCTACAGTGCTGGAGGATTGAGTGGTTTGGTGGGTTCAGTGAAAGAAAGTGGGTATCTAGAATGATTGCCATATATCTAGCTGGCCCTCTGAGAAGTTAAGCAGAGAATACACGACTATGTTTGAGGGGAAATATGAGTCCAGATTTGGAAATACATTTGAAGTGCTTGTAAAACTTCCACATAGATGTTCCTTAGGCAAATCTATGCATTTGAGACCCAGATCTATGAGCCATAAGAATATAAACAGTAGCTAAGGACATGAGCAAGAAGAGAACACTTAGAAGGAAAAACAAAAACAAGATCAACATTAAGGGAACATTAACTAATAAAGTATTGGTGGAGATAAAGATCTTGTGAAAGAAATTTTAGAGGAAATAGCAAGAAAAAATAGAAGGCAAGGAAGCAAATTAGAAAAGTAAGATTTGCAATCAAAACAAATTTTCTTTAGATTTAATATTAAAGAGAGCTTTGGTGATTCAAATAGAACTGTTAAAAATGAGAAGAATGAAGATCCAGAAAAGAGAGGTAGTATTTGACGGAGAAAGGGACCAAAAGTAGGCAGGAGGGGATTGGACCCAAAGCCCAGGTAGAGGGCTTGCTTTAGGTTTGGGGACACTGCTTCCACTGATATGTGTGAAAGGAGAAAAAGATTTTCCTTTCTATTTGTGGCTAATTTACAAATTGCCCTAGGTAATAACCTGGAAATTATAAAGCTAACCCAATCTAGAGAGAGTGAAGAGCTGCATAGAAGAAATGTGGGTGCTGATTAGTTATTGACACTTACACTACACTTATACTAGATTTGTTTACAGGCATCCCTCCTTTGTTGTGCATTGCTTTCTTGTTTTTCACAAATTGAATGGTTGTGGCAAGCCTGCATTGAACAAGTCTATTCGTACCATTTTTCCAACAGCCTGTGCTCACTTTGTGTCTCTGTGTCACATTATGGTAAGTGTTGCCATATTTCACACTTTTCATCATTATTTTACCTGTTATAGAAATTTGTGATTTGTGATCCTTGATGCTACCATTGTAATTTTCTGGGAGCACCACTAACTGCACCCATATTAAAGGTTAGACTTAATCTGTAAATGTTATGTGTGTTCTGACTGCTCCACCCACTAGTCATACCCACTCTCTCTCCCTCTTACAGTATGGAAATTAGGTCAATGAATAGCCCTATGGTGACCTGTGGCATTCAAGTAAAAGGAAGAGTCCCATGTTTCTCACTTAAATCAAAAGCTAGAAATGATTTATCTTAGTGAGAAAGACATGCCAAAAGCCAAGATAGTCTGAAAGTTGGGCATCTTGCACCAAATAGCCAAGCTATAGCTTGCAAAGGTAAAGCTCTCAAAGGACATTAAAAGTGCTACTCCAGTGGATAATTTTCAAAAATTAATCCACAATCCTGTACTTCAAAACACAGGGCACACCATGGTTAATTTGAACACAAATAGAAGCAGATGTTATGAAGCAAACCTACATAGAGCCACACTTTAGGCTAGGCATGGTGGCTCATGCCTGGAATCCCAGCACTTTGGGAGGACTGCTTGAACCTAGGAGTTAAAGACCAGTCTGGGCAGCATAGCGAAATCCCATCTCTACAAAAGATTTAAAAATTAGCTGAATGTGATGACGCACATCTACAGTCCTAGCTAATTGGGAGCCTGAGGTGGGAGGATTGCTTGTGCCCAGGAGGTCAATGTTGCAGTGAGCTGTGATCACACCACTGCACTCCAGCCTGGGCTACAGAGCAAGACTCTGTCTCAAGAAAAACAAAAAAAACAACAACAACAACAAAACTGTGTGCACACACAAATAATCCCATAGTTGGGTACTCAGAATAGCTTCACCTGATTTGGTTTCTCAATGTACCCTCAGCTGGGAGATAATCATAGAAAGAAAACAGCATTTTTGTGGAGGATTTTGGGTCTTAAACACTCCCCTCTTCCAGACCCATAGCGTAAGATCATGAATCCCCAGGCAGAATAACAGCACACAAGATGCTTTGTCAAGAACTCTTCATGGTCTGGTCATTGCTCCTGTCCTGTCTTGTCATATCACATTTTAGCTTATCTTTCAGGAAGCAAGTTCAGAAAGACAGAGCAACCCACAGAAGCTCTTTGTTCATTTCATTTGTTGAGAGCTTTGTGTGAGCAGGTACACACAACACACCCACACACACACTCACAGAGGCACTTCAAACCTCAAAGGGGAATACACCTCTACTGTTGCTATTCATTTCTATTAAGAGCACAGTCAAAATTTACCCAAGCATTTCAGACATTCTTCCAATTAAGATTTTGTGTATTTCTTTCTGTAATGATCTTGTTTCTTTCCTGACCTCTCAAGAGTATTTTTAAGTGAAGGTTATTGTGATTACAGTGTGAGACAGCAACTTTCTTCTATTTCAGCCTTATTTATCTTACTCAGAGCCATTTCTAGGCTATCATCCAAAATAGCCTCTAACCACCTAAGTTGTTCACTGAAGTATATCGGAAAGCAATCCTTGAAATAGCTTTCGAAATATGTTCCCTTCCTTCGTTTCAACATAGTTGCATGCCAATCAACGGCAAAGCAATTAAAATCCTGCCAGGATCAAAGAACGTGCATTTGCCAATCTATAAAAACATTTCCCCACCTCCTTTGTTAAGGCCCTGGTGACTTACACTAAAGCAATATCCAAAAATCTGCTTATGCTCTTTATAGTTCTTGTTTCCAAATATATGTCAACAAATTTCTGCTTGGAAAATACATCCTATCAGTTTCCAGTTTTTCCCACCTTATGTTTCTCTATTTCATATACTCCCATTTTTTTAAAGTACCTGTCTTAACAACTTCAATATTCCTCCTTTTATCATAGATATACATACATTTTATTTTAATATTTTCATTAAGTCTACACTGTTTGAGGACTTGTCATGCACTCTTAGCTATCATGTATATCAATTTGTTTTATGTGTTCTCCCTCTGCTAATAAAGTAATCCCTTTGCAGATTTTTCTGGTACAATCCATTGAACCCAAGTACATTCTAATATCAGCATCCTTGAGTTAATCAGAGAATACATTGCTGTGGGAGGTAGATAGTCCCTTTCTGGATTATTCTGCCTTCTCATCAATAATCGAAAGCACCAGTTAAGCAATTTTCCATACTGTCTCCTAATCCTTTTGCTCTCCCCTGAGTGCAGTTGATATACAACTTGCTAATACCATTATACTCTAGAGTTTTAAAGTTTTAGGGTGCTCAGAGTATAGCTCTCTGACAGAACGTCAAGAAGCAAGCAAAACTATTTCTATGAATCCAAAACTGTATATAAATGCAGAGACATGGAGAATTGCTGCAATTAATATGAATAACTCAAGTCAAAAGCATGTCAGCTAAAAACACAGGCAATCGAGACAACCGATGTTCTGGTTTAAATTAGATGAATGACTGCCTCTATTTCCCACTTGGCTTTGTATATAGTTCAATGCTATATTACTAGAAATTTTTGATTCCCACAAATTCTAGGGAATGTTAAACTCCACTTTAAAGCTCTTTGCAACATAGGCATTAGCTTAACTTTATCACACCAGCATTATTTTAGGCTTCTAATGCATGTCTAATAATTGCTTCTCAATTGGCTATTTGCCCAAAACATAGCTTTACTAAGTCATAATCAAATATAACACCCCAAAATGTGCTTAATCCTTTAGTCCTTTCATCAGATTAGCCACATACTACTTAACTTTAAGAAAAACATGACCTGTAAGATTTAACATTTTTTTGAAAATACAATATTTTGTGTTTGTCAATTTAATTTTAATTCTGCAAGTCTGATACACTATGCCTTTTGCTATAATGGTATTTATTTCTGTGTGCATAAATAAACCTCATTTATTATTTCTCCTCTTCATCATTATCTGCCTCTGCCAAGTTCCTATCCTGTTACTCTGCTTTTCACTTGGAATTGAAGAAGGGGAATAAATTTGGTTCTTCTAGTCTAGCATTTCTCAACTGAGGGTGGCACTGGCCCAGAGAGGCATTTGGAAATGGAGTGGAGCACTTTGCTGGTCAAATTGATTGTGAAGACTGACGCTTGTTGGGCAGGATCACACCAACTGAAAAACTCTCTCTCATTATCTCTAATTATTATGGTGTTTTTGTTTTAAATGTAAAATCATGTTTGAAAACATTTAAACAACTCCAAGTCGAAATACGGAGAATTCACGTCTTATATTTAATCTCTTCACTTTCCACACACATAGCCTCACTTACAGAAGTGCCAAACCCTAATATTTTATTCTCTTCCACTTGTCTCTCAAGTATTTTCTTTTTAGTATAAGGTCAGTACTTTAAAACTTATATTTCTCCAGAGCAGTTCCTTTGTCAAATCCATCCTGAACTTGAGACATTGGAAATTGTCCTCAGCTGCTGTCATTTCTGTGGAGGCTGAAAGTAGTTATGTGTCATGTCATCAATGACCCTTCCAGAAAAACCTTCCACTGGATTTTCTGAAAACATCAAATGACCTCAATAAGCAAGTGCCACCACTGAAAGTGTTCATACCATTTTTAGAAAAACTTAGACTTCCTTTAAAAAACCATCTAATATCCAGTGTATTCCATCTTTCTTTTCAAAAATTTTATGCCATATTATCTTACTCTACTATGTATTATCAATCTTTTTAAATCCTAAATTGAGATAATCCAAAAGAATTTTTTTCTGCAGCTGAAAAATAAATATGGCAATGAGCTCTCTTGTGCTGCATAAACCTCTTTTCAGACTTGCCTTTCTTTTTTAATATGAGTTAATTGAAAGAAATATGGCATGAATATTACCTTTAGAATACGTTTTCAGACTCTGCCAATAAAACAAAATTTATGCTATAAAAATTACAATGATTAACAGACAGATACCATCAATACACTAATACATAACACATCAGGAATTGATATAATGTCTTCATATAATGATACCACAATCTAACACAAAAGACCTGGTGATAAACAATGAGATAATTTCTTACTTTTCTATAATAGGTAATTACATTCTTGATATATGTGATACCTGATGCTATAGTCATTTATTCCCCCTACCCCCTCACTTTAAAGGTAGAAATCTTAAAGATTATTTCATTACATTATTGCCATGTTTAAAAAACTGTCAATAATTCTCCTTGTTTACAGGGTGAACTTCAAGTTACATAATGTTGTAATCAGGGCTGTCCGTAATCTGAGTCTACACTGCCCTCATTCTTGGCAAGTCCTAGCCCAGTGCAAGATACTCAACTCCAAAGCAGAGTTTATGACCATATTGCTCTCTGATCTCCTGCGTTATTTAATAATTTATTCATCCAGCCAATAAGGCATGGGCCAAGCACTATATGCTTCACGTTGTTCTCTGAGGAGGTAATACATGAACTGAGACCTGAAGAGCAACGGGATTCAGCTATGTTGAGACTTGAAGTGAGGTGGAGACTATAGTAGGCAAAGCAAACATCTGGTGCCAGAGCCTTAAGGCAGGACAGAGTTAGCATGTTTGAAAAACAGAAGCCAAGCAAGTGCAGTAGAAGCATAAGACTTCTTATGTGATAAGAAGACAGAGACTACACAGTCCTTGTAGTCAATAGTAAGAGGTTCAGAGGAATTACACAGTCTGAAAGCTGGGTAGGGAAAGGGGAAATAACCACTGTAGCAATGTTAATCAAAATACATTTATATAAGTTTTGTTCTAGCAATATCTATCTCTAAGATATACTAGCACGTGTGTCAATTATGTGTGAATGAGGTTATTTATTGCAGTATATTAGCAAATGATGATAAACAACTTAATATCTGTCAATAGGGGCCTGGTCAAATAAATTCAGATATGTCATTCAGTGAAGTATTATGCAGCTGTAAATAAGAATACAAAAGTCTCTGTGTACTGGTATGTAAAACTCTCCAAGCCCTGAGTTTGAGTGGCAACAAGTTAATGCAAACAGTGTAATAGCATGATTCTCTTTGTGCTGAAAGCAAAATAAGATTGCATTTATTTTCCATTTCTGCCATACAAGTTACCACTAACTCAGCAATGTAAAAATAAACATAAATTAATTAATTTGTAAAAATAAACATTAATTAATGTAATGTAATGTGAGTAATGTAAAACATTAATTAATTAATGTTTATTTTTTGAGACAGAATCTTGTTCTGTCACCCAGGCTGGAGTGCAATGGTACGATCTTCGCTCACTGCAACCTCCGCCTACCAGGTTCAAACTATTCTCCTGCCTCAGCCTCCCAAGTAGTTGGGACTACAGGCGCATGTCATCTAGCACAGCTAATTACTGTACTTTTAGTAGAGATGGGGTTTCATCATGTTGACTAGGCTGGTCTCGACTTCTGACTTCAAGTGCACTGCCCACCTAAGAACATAAATTTATTATCCCATGGCTTCTGTAGGTCAGAAATCTGTGTTGCCATGGCTGGTTATTCTTGTTAAGGTCCCTCAAGAATGAAATCAAAGGGTTGGCTGACCTGGTCTCTTACCTGGAGATTCCAGAGGAAAAATATACTTCCAAGGTCATTTAGGTGGTTGGCAGAATTCAGTTCCATGTGCTTACAGCACCGAGGCCTCCGTTTCCTTGCTGTCTTTTGGCTGGACATTGTTCTAAACTGTAGAGGCTACACAGATTGTTTTTAGCCTATGGGACCCTCTTTCTTCTAACCAGAAATGGCAAGTTGCATCCTTCGTACTTTCCACATCTCTCTGGTTTCCTCTTCTGCCTCATATTCCTGCCTCTTTTTCTCTTATTAGACTTTTCTGCCTTTCTTTTTAATCTTTAAAGGGATTTTTGACCTTGAGTCCAGGATAATTAAAATAATCTCCTTATTTTCAGGTTAGCTGATTAGTTACTTTAATTACATGTGCAAAGTACCCACAGTAGCATCTAGATAAGTATTGGATTGAATAATTAGGGAAGAAGAATCTTGGTAGGACACCTTCAGAATTCAACCCACACCAAATATATTCTTATGTGCTTTATTGTGAGAAAGAAAATTCTGAAAAAATATGTGAGAATATAATAATACTGGCTACCTGGGTGTATATGTGTATAGTAGTAAAGAGAAGGGGATAATATGCAAATGAAAGGCTAGAAAAGAAGTTTAATTTTTAAAATCATAGTTGAACCATGTAGCAACGTAATCAAACATATTAGATTTTTTTAAAGCATCCCGAAACTAATAAAATCATATTTAAAACATTTCATTTTGCTGATTACAAGTTCACACTGGCAACATGGATATGATACTGAGAGACATAGCTCAGTGTCTTTCAAGTTTGGTATCATTTATTAATCAATATTATGTGTTATGGCACAGATCTTCAACTTTTCCATATTTAAACTCTGACAAAACTTTTTTTCTTAGAACCTACGATAATACTATTTGTCTTTAATTTGGGGTAGACATTTGTTTTCATATCCACATTGGCTCTGTTCTTTTCTCTTTGACATGGAGCAACTAAAGTAATAGCATCTGAGACATCCATGATAATCAAACATGCAAATACAGAAATCAAATGACTATATAAGATGGTCATACAAGTAATTCAGCATATGCTTACCTTATCTTTTCCAGAATACATCAAATTGAACTACAATATTAAAATTTTATAGATACTCATGACATTCCTAGGACATATCCCAAAACATGAGAAGTCAGTGAACCCCAGTTTGTGGAACATTTACTTAAATGACACCAAACAGGAAAAATGTTCACTTTGAAGGATTACCAGGAGCCTCTCTCTAATGCCCAAGTCCACGAGCTGCTTTCCAGAGCCACCCTACCTTCTTGCATCAGGTGATATGCTGGCCATATCTTCCCTGAAAGTTTCTATTGGAAGAGCCTTCCATTGGCTCGTTATTCTTTCGGTACAGTTTGCCCAAAAATGCAACGACCTGACCACTCTACCAGTGCCATTCCTCAGGGTTCTGTTTGCAACCTCAAGGGGATGAGGTAATGTCTCCCTCTGGGACAAAAACCAGGATTATTTATAGGGTGCAATGAACTGGTAAGTTTCCCAGGGCTAGTGTCCCTCTCCTGTAATGCAGCCTGCTGTGTATGCAGACATCAGTCTATGCTCCCTTGCATCACCCCGGTGGGAACTGAAGATCAGAGAACCAACAGGACCATGCAGACAATCGGGCTACTGCTTTGATGTGAGTGATAAAGTCTTTCATCTCTGACCTAGGAGGCTTGTGGCTTCTGTCAGCCTCCAGAGAACAGCGAAAGGCTAACTTGTTACCTTCCAAGGAAGGTAAAAATGTCAGGCCCTTCGCAATTCTTGCCACTCTTTCAATATATTTTTGTGGAAATATACTCTTAGTTTTAATTTATCTCTCTGACTGCTCCTCCCCCCTCCTTCTTTCATCTAATCATCTCCTCAGCCATCTCTAAAAATTTGATGCTACTCAGGGCTCTGTCCATGGTCCTGCTTTACTTTCGTTTAATATGCTCACTTTGACAATCTTCCTTTTATCTATCATTTCTATTCTAATATTAGTACCCAAATGTTTTTAAGCATATATTCCAGCAAATTAATCTCTTTCTTGAGCTTCAGACTTTTTTCAACTTCTTAATATATACTTTTAGTATAATATGCTCTAGACCTATCAAACTTAATTTCATTTAATGTAACCTCGATTAACTCATGTTCTTCAGTGGAAAATATTGTAGTCATCTTCAACCTCCCTGAATATTTTATCAATCACATAGCTGAATGTCTTAAGCTTCATATTTTCTTTCACAGCCATTCCTCTCTCACCTGACATGATGTGTGATAATATTAACCCCTGATCAAGCTTCCTCATTTCTTCACTCTCCTATATATTTGACACTCCAAGCTCAAGTTTGTTTCTTAAACACAGATTTGAATACATTACTGTAAATCTCTCTTTTGCTTTTAGGTCAAATAGAAATGGTCATGGAATGACAGCCCAGATGCTTCACAACACTCCTCATTATACTTTCCCAATTTCATTTCAAATCGCTTTGACATTATTACCATGCCAACTGGTGCACATGCATCCACAAGCATATGCACACACACATATCCACCCACTTTGTACTGTACTCCGCACCCTCACAAGCTATGACAGCCACCTTACTATTCTTACTCTCGTCTCTTCTGTCTTCTTTGTACGTGCTCCTTCTTGCAGAATTATAACAACCTTTTGAATAATTGCTACTTCTCCTTTAAATAATAGTGGGAGAAGTATTTCCTCTCTCCCTTAGCTTCTTTACTTGCTTCCTCAATTATTTATCTTACAATACTATATTCTCATGTTTATTATTTTCTGTACTTCCTTTCTTTTCACGAAATCTCTTACTGTTGCCTTTCAAATGTTTCCACTACTCCCATGAAATAGCAAACAAAATAATGTCTATTCTTAATCTACTTTTAAATGGTTTATACACTAGAGTTTTACTGAACTGTAGCTGTTCCCCATATCACATAGCTTCATTCATGCTTCCAAAGGTAGTCTATTCATTATCTCACATACCGTATGCCTTTAGGTGGGAGATATATGAACATGCTTTCAGCTTTCCAGGACTGCTTCCCCATATCTATGCAAAAAAAAAAATTCCTTCTTTTCTGCTCTATCTGTACTTGTCTTTGTCATTTACTCAAGATCTATTCACATCACCATATTAACTGAATTCTTTAATCTCTATACCAGTCTTCTTTCATACCTCAAGTCCAGCTATCAGCTAGGTGTCTGCAAAATCCATGGAGATAATTTTATCCCAAACTTTTGCCCCATGGTTTAGTGAGGTTCTCACCCATATTCGAGCCATCCACTCCCAGGGCCATAACATGTAAAAATATTTTGCCTGTAACTGTGTGACTTCTGAAATTCTGAACTGAACTGTGCACTGATCAAAACCTCCTGCACTTTGTAAGCTTTATTTTATAATCACATTTCATCTGCTCCTTAACTTTATACTTATAATTCCTTAATCTCTCAATTTTCTTTCCTCAAAACATCTGTTCTTTTCTGATTTAGCCTAAATTCTATGAATATTAAACTACTTTTTCACCACATCCTAAATTTCTTTCCCTTTTATCCTTAAAGGTATTCACCCAGTAAAATGATCACATTGGCAAAAATTACTACTCATTTTCACTGGTTCAAAGCCTAAAGGGCTGAGTCCTATCCACAGAAAATTTACATAGACATCACTCCAAATGTCTAGCCTTCAACCACAGTTATTTTGCATAGTACTGTCAGTCCTTTCATTTATCCTCACTTATCTCTCTTTCAGATATTCTCCAATAACAAATGTTCACATTTCTTCCCAACCTCTTTCTTCAGTCCCTGATCTCAGAACTCTCAGCAGGCAAATGTGCCCCTTATGTCAGGATTCCACCACACTCAATCTCCACTCTATTATTTACACATTTATTGATATTTTCACCCCTCCTCATCTCGCTTCTGGTTTTTGAGAATGAGATTTCCCTCTAACATTTTAATACAAATCTGTTTTATCTTCAGCTTTCTGCAATGCCTTGATTTTTTATGAGAATTATATTTTTTATGTGTTCTTCTCTCTGTCTTTTTTCCTTCCCCCTTTCTTAATCTCTTTCCATATGCATTTTTTTCATCCTATTTGCATCCTTAAAACTATCATTTCAAAAAATTACTTCCCTTGACATGAAATTACCACCTAGCTCACTCCATTTTTTTCTCTACAAAGAGCTATATAAACTCATTGACTCTACTTCCTGACCCTCTATTTACTGTTTGGCACTTATTATTTAATCTGGCTTCCACTTTGATTCCACTGTACATGATTGCCTACAATGCAACATGAATTGTGCTAGCCATCAGGCATATGGTTATTAACAAAACTGACTTTGCACTGCCCTCCTGGAAGTTACAGTCTCCATCCAAAATTTTAAATCAACATCTATTGCTTTAAAATTTTCTTTTCCCTAAAGATTGAGGTATGAAACTGCTTCCTTTCTCTTATTCACCTCTTCCCATGTAATCAATCACAAATTCTTGCACATCTGCATGACTGCTTAATGATTTCCTAACCTTTTGTTCATACTGCCTACCACTCTCCTCTTTCATCTCTGATCATTACAGGGCTGCTCTAATACACCCACCCTGTAATTCAGCTCCCTGCTTTATATCTTGTACCAAGCAAATTCCACCCGATAAAATGGTGTGTCAAAATACAAACACAGTTATGCTGCTCTTCTATCCGAAACCATTTTTACTATTCTTTTTGGACCAAAGGGCAAATGTCAATCTGATATGTCAGTCAAAATCCTTGAAAATCTGATCCTGTTTGATTCTCTGACCATATATCTCACCCCTTTCTGCACTGAATTTTACACTGTGTCAACCACAACTGCCAGTATATCCCCATGTGCAAACTATTTTTTCTCACTTTTGTATCTTTATAACCTGTGTTCTTCTGCACAGCTAACAGCTCCTCCGGAAAAACCTTCCTGACCCATCAAGCCTGAAACTCGCTCCTCTTTCTTTGTGTTCACATAATATTCTTTGCTTATCTCCATACTTATACATAAACATAATATATTATATTGATCTTTGTGTATGTCTGTCTCCACAACAGGCGTTGAGGTGATTGAGGACAGAGACTATGTTCTGTTCAGCTTTTTATCCCTAGAAGCTGACAGTGTTTAGCAGATAGTGTTTAATAATGGTTAGAGAGAGGAGTAAATGAATGCCACTCACCTTTTATAATATTATCTTGATTCTCGGTTATCTTAGTTCCTTGAGTGCATGAACTATAGCCTATTTATCTTAATACTTCTACTTCTTAACAAGTGCTTGGCACATAATAGATTCTAAGGAAATGTTCATTCTGTGAAAAGTTGTGGATTAGAATTGAAGGCAATGCATGGTAACTCGGGATATGACATGATATACAATGGAAAAGAAGTGTTACCTGTGAAAAAAAAAGAAAAAAAAATCAATAAAAAATTGTTAACAAGTATACCAACCTGCCGGGCAACATGGATCATATAACAAAGAGGCTATGCACATGGTGGGGCAGGGGCTGTGTGGGAAATCTCTCTACCCCGTGAACAATTTTTCTGTGAACTTGAAACTTCTGTAATAAATGAAGTCTTAAAGAAAAATGTTGACAAAAGCAAATCATTTTACCTGATATTAATTGTTAGAAGTCAGCATTTTAGGCTGGGGGTGGTAGCTCACGCCTGTAATTCCCACACTTTGGGAGGTTGAGGCTGGTGAATTGCTCGAGCCCAGAAGTTTGGCAACAGCCTGGACAATCTGGTGAAACCCTGTCTCTCCAAAAGAAAATAAATAAGTAAAATAAAATAAGAAGCCAATATTATATTCTAAAAACAACTCTATTGTCCTGATTATACTAAAGAGAGCTTAAATAGAGCATGAGGAAATCTTCACTCAAAACAAAACCTAATTATAAAGTTGTTCTTTTAGGGGATTATTTTTAGATAGATTGATGCCCGTTACATGTTTGGTTTTCTTTAAGACAACCCTAGCAACTTCTATAATGTCTAAACCAAATCTGTTCACTACCATCAACACATATGCATCCACCATGACAAACAATAATAAAGCTGAAGACCAAATTTGCACGAACCTTGATAAAAGCTCATTGTGGCGACAGTAGACTCTTACAAGCTGGTTGCCGTGCGAAGCTTCCGTGCACACGGCGGCAAGGATTTTGAAACCTAGACGTGCGTTGTTAGCTGCCACAACACTGACAAACAATAGCAAGGCACTGATTTTCCTTAACTTCTGCAAAGAGTCGCCAGTGACGGTGAGGACTGTATTTCTGATGGACAAACAATTTATTTTAATCTGGGATGTATTTGATAACAGCAGAGAAGAAGCAGCATTTTATTTATTGTGTTGCTTTTTGAGCAAGTACTAAAGGATCCAAACAAATAGGTAAGGATCTAGTGTTGAAAAGGTACCACATTATATGCTCTAAATGGTGTTAGAGACAGAAATCAGTTATTAACTGTAAAGAAATCCAAACTGATTACTGGAAAACTAACTTGGGAGCTGGAGGAACCATATTCTAAAACAGAATCTACCATTATTTAACTCTATTGACATGGAACAAATCCATTTATATTTCTGAGCCTCATTTTTTTTCCTTGTACATAAATAGTTGAACCAATGGCTTTCCCAATTGTATTTCAAGTACCACATTCCATAAATTTCAAGAAAAACCTGTAAAAAGTTGCTTACTGCCTTCTCACTGGACTCCGTAATATTTTCTCCACATGGGAATTAGGGAAATATAGATGGAGAGATAAAGAAAAGGTAGACTGTCATTATTAACCTGTTTGATAAAGCATTTAAATAATCAAAGGTCTTTTGCATCCCCACATTGGATTATGGGAAGAGTTGATCTGCACTGATTTTATTTCAGTGTGAATAAACAGATAGCCTAGTCAAGAACTTGTGGCTGTGATTGATGGGCCTGGAAGGGAAAATGTAGTACAGCTACAATCAATGCCATAGACAACTCGGGGCAAAGAATTTCATATCCTCTGTCACTTTGTTCATTTCAACCTTACTTCTTCTGCCCACCACTTGGTAAAAAAATTTGGTTTTATTCAAGTGTGGTAGAATACCATTGAAGTTATAAGTAGGAGAAGTTTATAATTTAGTTGGTTTTAAAAGTCACCCTGATGTTGGAAGGTAGCCATGCCTGGTTAAAGAATGAGCAGCGAGGTGAAAAGTAGGGTGAAGAGTAGGCTTAGAGTAGGGTAGTTTCCGTGAGATGAAAAAAAAAGGACGAATTTTGGATAAATATTTAAGGTACAACATTAGGTTTATTCTCAATTTGTCCTCTTTATCCTCCAAACTTGTTCATCCTTCTCCACAGCACTCAGCAGTTAGGAGGTTGATCATCCAGACTGTCATGTATGCTCCCTTTCCAGGTGACTTCTAGTTGGATTTGGCCAACAGGACATGCTAGCAGTAAATTGGAAGGTTCAAACGTATTTCTTTTTCCACACACTTCCTACTTCAGGCCAGAACTTCTCAGAGTTTCTGCATCTTTTCATGAGTATAATTCCTCTTACATGGGCTCTTCTTCACTTCCTTGGGTATTTCTGACTCTTGCAACACTCCTTTTTCCCTTTGCAATGGTATGAATGTTTCTATCCTCACAAAATTCTTATGGTGAAATCTTAAACCAATGTGATAGTATTAGGAGATGGGGCCACTGGGAGGTGATTAAGTCATGAGGTATTCTCATGAATAGGACTAGTGCCCTTATACAACGGACTCTAGAGACCTCTTTGCCCTTTCCACCTTGTTAGGATATGAAAAGATGGCAGTCAGAAACCTGGAAGAGGGCCTTCACCAGACCCCAACCATGCTGACGCCCTGATCTCAGACCTCCAGCCTCCAGAACTATGAAAAATAAATTTCTGTTGTTTATAAGCCACAAGTCTATGTTAATTTGTTATAGCAGCCCAACGAAGACTGACTCAGATACTCATTATCTCTTCAGTCCCTGGGACATTCACGGCTTTCTACTATTGCTAGTCTTGTTGCCTCACCACTCCTTATTTGATCCATAATTCTGCTCACATCACTATGAGTAGTCCTTTCATTGCAGTATTTTTATTTGAACCGTTTCTGTTGAATTTTTTTTCTCCAGTGACTCTGAATAAATGAAGAGCCAATGCTTGCTGATGTGGCAGATGTGGAAAAGTGACGAAAAGTGAAGCGTCAAGGTCAACTTTCACATTTCAGGCAGAAGCAATTGGGTGCACAGGGGTTGCACTGAATGCAGTGAAGAAGGCTGGGAAAGAGATGGTTCACTTGTGAAACCAATATACCGTCATATAACAGTATACATACTCCTAATATGTGCCAGATGAATAGTCACATGAGGCCAAGAGACTGATAGCTGAGGACTGTAGCACTCTGAATTATGTTAAGTTTTAGAAGAATCATGATATGAGTTTTTTTTTTCAGTACTGCAGCAACTAATACATATGTGTACTTTTCTGCATTAGTATATCACATGATCCAAAAGATATTAGAAAACACATGAATTAAGCATTTAATAAAACAAATCAAAAGAAAACACAAACAAATTTTTAATTTCAATTATGTAAAAATAATTGTAGCACATGACTTAAGGGGAAGTGTAAAATGATTGCCGAACACAAAAAATGAGAAGAATAGATGCATCTTTTCTCAGAAGAAATTTAGTTCAATAGGAATCTAATGAATCCTGCACATCTCCAAAATAATAACAAATAGAGATAGGGTCTTAGTATTTCAAGCTAAAACATTTACTAACATTTAACTACATTCAGGAGAATGGTCTAAGAACTTCTAGAAACATTTGCTTTACCTCCCAAGGGATAGGAACATAATTACTAAAATTCCTTATTGTAAAGTGTTATGTGATTTAATCAGAAACCTCATAGAGAAAGGTATCTTAATCTAACTACGCCAGTTTTTTTTTGTCTGACTCAGTGTTCATTAAAACAATTCTATCACCCTAACTTTTTGGACATTATTATCCAAAATGGTCTAGATTTTGTAACTTCCACATATAACCAGTGATTTTTTGTGTCATAACAATTAATAGTTACATAAATACAACTAAGATAATAGTATAGGAGAGTAGTGAAAAAGCATGTTCTAAAGAGACTTGAAAGAGTTAATCAATCTCTAAATATATTTTTTTAATTCCACATTTTATCTGATTTCTAAGGTTTCAACACAAACTTGACCATCTAATTAACATCTTATCAGGGGTCCAGTCTAGCTTGAAAGTCTGGATACTGACTGAAAGTACTGTATTATCCTGGGAAGTAGTCTGTAGATCTGGTAAATGTATGAAAATCAGTTGATAGTCATGTCACAGCTACTCCCCCTCTAAGTCCCATAATTTCACAAAGGCAGAGAATCTTCACCAAGTACCACTCAACCTGGCAACTACTGCCAACTTCATTTCCAGCAAGTTTTTGTATTTAGTAAGTTGCTTAGTCAATTGGAATTATAGTTATGTCATTGAGGTGGAAATTACTGTAAACTATTTGATCAGTAAACTGATAGTTTACTATTTGATTACTGTAAACCATTTGCGTGAAAATGTTGGGTTTTTTGTTTTATAAATACATCCCAAATTCTATTGTACTCATCAAAAGTGGTCAGCGGCTGGAGAATAATACATGGTATTTTGAGAAATTTTAAAATTTTAAGCCTCTTTTCCTGTTTATTTCTTTTCCTCGGGCATTAGCCAAGAATTTTAAAAAGCAGATACCAACATATAAGAATTATTCCACACAGAAAACAGAATTCTTTTAGCTCAGATTATTGCCTTCTTGTTATTTGAGTTCCCAGCTGGGTCAATAATGGTCGTTTTGAGGAATGCTCAATATTTTCCCATTTGAAGTCAAGTAAGTTAGAAAACCAGCGCCATCAGAAGCCTCAATTCTTTTTCTGCCCTTCAAATGTTGTGACTTTGCATGGGCTTTCCTGAGATGATTAATGACAGGTGTGACTGGGAGAAGTAATTACGGGGAGTGACGGGAAGTTTAAGACTTTGGGGATAAAAGTGAACGATATGAACATGAAAGTTTTAGTGATGAAGTCAACTTCTGACAGGCACAACATGATCATTATGGAAATTTTGAAAGAGAATAAAGATCTAAAAAGTACGTTTGAAATGGAAGAACATAATTTAATCATTAGCCTCTTTACTATGGAGACTAAAGGCATATCCTGTGTTGAAAGCATTTGTGACTTGGAAGGCTAATTATTCATACCCCTACAATTTTATTCTATTTCATGCCTAAGTTCTTTGTATATTTTCATGGACTGTGCAATTTTCTCTGGTATTGAGGTTGTGTGGATGGCTACTCACATAGACTGGAAATTCTAAATAGCACCCACAAGTCAGTTAATTTTATACCAATCTTTTGTAGGCATCAAATTAGCTCATATGAAGAAGCCCTAAGTGACAAAGAACACTTCCAAGCATCTGCTGACTTTCTTCTTGGTTGGTCCTTTGATAGCACTGAAAATTTAATTAAATTGTAAATATCTGGAGAGCAAGGATCATATTGTATATACTGTACCTCAGATAGCATCTAGCTTTGTGTTTCACCAATAATAGCTTTACAATGAATATAATAATGAGTAACAAGTAAGATCATGGAGTTTTTGGAAGAAGATTTAAGAAAGGATAGAGTGAGGATATCTGAGCATGGACTTTAGAAAATAGAGTTTAAATAATTTCAAAATAAGTTTGTTTTATTTATTTTAATTTGCCAAGGACAGTTACTATTACATCCATAAAACTATTTATGCTTCCATAAGAATCATTTTCCACTGATGCAAACGAATAAGAACATAGGATGTCAAATGTAATTTTTCTCTAGAAATAATACATACTGAAAAACAACAACCAAAAAGGCAGGGAAGTAGTGACATGTTGGTAAGTCTTTTTTCTAGTGAGAGTCAGGTAATTTTCAGGGAACAAATTTGCTGACATTGAACTTCAGTTATTTATGGCATACATCATTTCATAGCTAATAACCAGTGACTCTCATTTTTCAGACTATCTGATTATTCTATTTGTTTTTGCTCATTCTATTATAATCTGCTGTTTATACCACAAGCATGGGTAGATGCTATGAAATGGTGTATGTCATAAAGAACTGAAGTTCAATGTCAGCAAGTTTGTTCCCTGAAAATTACCTGACTCTCTTCAGAAAAAAAGACTCTTATTAAAGTCTTATGATTTAGACTAATTCCCACTTAGATTAATTCCCATTCCTTGAATTAATAACTCTTCTCACTTTTAACCAGTGAGTTTAGATGGGACTTTGCTCCTAGCTCAAAAAGTAGAGAATGCGAGTCAAGCCTGGCCAGTCAGCCCATTGCATTCCAAAGTCTTCAATTTTTGGGTCAAGGATGTAATCAAATCCAAGCCACTGGAACATGGTTTTGGAAATAGTTTGAAATAATCACAGGCTGAACCCACAGTCAACCAATACTGCTGACACTAGACAACTCACAACCAAGAAAAACAAAGTTCTGATAACATCATTTGAACGCTGATTCCAACTGGGCCTGAAATTTGAGCTACTCTAACCTTTTCCAGTTTTATGAACCACAAATTTTCTTTTATTTCTCAGTCAAAGCTGCGTTGGATTTTCTATCAATTGCACCTGAAATTGTCCTGACACTGTCTTGCTCGAAGACAACATGGCATGTAGTTGTCTGTTTCTAACCAATGCCAACAACCTATGTCATCTCCACATATGGCTGGATGACCATAGTTTTCCGAGTGAAGGGTCTCCCAGAATCAAGTACCATCATTCCCCTTGCAGACAGAGTCTCAAGACAAGGAGGCTGCATGTAACTTTTGCTATCTGCCACAAGTTAGATCTAGATGAGAAACAGCTCCCTTGCTTCAATGTTAATAACACTCCTCCACAGGTGACAAATCAGTCTATTATATTTAGCAAGGTTAGTAAGCAGTGAGTGAATTGGTGGTGGTCCCAAACAAAAGCTGGCTGAAGGTTTTAGGATTTCCAAAAGAGAAACCTCAAGATCATTCCGCCAGGGGAGACAAAATTCACAGGAGAAGATCTAGAGAAAGTGACAGTCAACATCGCCTCTTAACAGAACGCCCCATGACCATAGATCATGTGTAAACTAAACAGGGAACATTGATTCATATCCATTGTTAGGTCAAGTGGTGATGCAAGACATGCCAAATTCAAACTTTGTCCTCAGTGCTTCCAGAAATCCGCAAGTTTATCCATTCATCAGCTGAAAATCAAATCCCTACCTCCTGCCCCATACAGAGAGTTCCACTCAGAAATACCTTTTTTTTTCTTTTCTTTTTTCCTTTTTTTTTTTTTTTTTTTTTTTTTTTTTTGAGGCCAGGGATAAAAATTGGAGACAGTCAGTGAGCAGTCCAGTTACACAGCAGTACATTTCAGCCAGTGGCAGAGACTGCCAGGCACAGTCTGATAGGTACGTTGTGATAAACGAAATGGGATATGAAGGAGGAGCGGGGACTAACTTACAGATTTTACGTCTTGAAGCCAGGTGTTACTGAAAGATAGAATTTGGTAAAAGTCAATTTCAAGAACAAAACCATACAAAAGAAAAACCAATTCAAACCACTAAGATGTGGAAAGCTGGTGCGGGCTAGTGAAAGACAGATCCTTAAGGTTCTTAAATATGGATGCAAATAATATTTGAAGGAGAATCTGTAACTGCATCCATGTTCTGGAAACAAACAGTAAGCTTATGCAACTACCCTGATCTCTAGATCACTCTTCTTTGGTTAGAATTAAAATCACGTAATTATTTTAATTCACAGCTTCGCTATATATTTTTAATAAGTATACTCATAGAAAAGAAGCGTATGAGATGTGCTCTTACAAAACGAGCCACTCAGCTAGTTTCTGAAGGTTAATATTTAACAGTAGCATCCCCATTGCTACTATATATTCTTCATTTGCTAATGTTGTGATTGCTATCAGAAATACTTCATTCATGTCATCTGTTCAGCAGTCCATGGTGAAATGAAGAAAAGTAATAGCAACCAGGCTGTCAAAAAACTGTGTATTGAATTTAAAAGAGAGTGCAGGATTCTGAGATTATGTTATTCCTACATTTCAGTGTTAAAAGTTATTTTCTTTTGTGTAATAATAGTGATAAAAATTGTAGTTGTTGCCATAATAGTTTTTTCTCTGTAAAATAAAAGCTGATTACACTGTACTGATTTCCAACTTTTACACACATACAACACAACACAACTATATACAAAGCAAAATCCAAATATATTCAGGAGAACTCAATGGTATCAAAGGGGAAAAAAGGTTCAAAATTAGGGATTTGAATTATTCTACATGAAGTTATTGATAATATTTTGAAGTACAATTGACAGTCACCTAGAAGGTCAGAAACAATTGTTTGAAACAGATTTCTCCAAATCAAGTGAAATAAATCTGCCCCAATCCCCACATCATGACATAATGTATATTGAAACTGATGTTGCATAAACAATATATTAAATTGGCAGGTTGTGAATCCATTCAGAAAGTTATTGATAACCTTTCATCACGATTTTCTAACTTTGTTTTGCTCTACCACTCCTCAGTTATAAGCTCATCAATAACTCATTGAAAAAATGATGTACATAAAGTTGTGAAAAAAATGATGTATATCGAGTTAATCCAGTTGGTAAGAAGCAACTTCTCTGTATACTACTTTTGGCATAAATGTATAGGCCATGTTGAAAGCTCTCTTTTTATAAATATTATCTTGTTACTACATATACTGGTATTTGATTTACAAATATTTATAAGAATGATTTGAGAATTTGAAAAGTGAACATAAAAATATATTAAATACACTTTAAGATAAAATATAATTTTGCTTTTAATTATCAAAACCAATAGTGACAATCCAAAACATTCTATATAGATGATATCTAAACATGTATAAGAAAAAATAAAATAAATCAATTTTTTTCTTAGCCAGATACGTTTGATTTAAGTAGACATAACTTACATACATTGTATTTGTAATGTTTGGTGCTTTTACAATACAAATTAAAAAGTGCATTTTAAAATTTATTTTTGACACTTTGTAGTGCAAGAAGATAAATAAGTACTCAAAAATATATATATAATGAGGTATGTCAGAAGAGATAGACTGAAGATGCTCCCATTAGCCAAATTTGGAACAATTAGAGCATGATAACAACTGAAAATAAAATGCTGATTGTAATGGATTGCAATCCTTAGGATAATATAAATATCCTTGAATCCAGCTGAAATAAGTAAATAAAATAAATAAATAAGGGATGGTGCTTCGTTACAGAAGAATTTTGATTAACAGATGTAGAAAAAAATGATATAAACAGAAAATCACTATTTGGAAAACACTTGTTACCAAATAGTGATGATTTTGAATTTATGATTTAGAATATTTAGAATTCCCAATAAATGCAAAAATTACTGAGTAAAAGCAAAATGAGGAACAAGTATTTGCATAGTCCCAAAGTATCTCTTCACAAAACACTGATTTATTGCAACAGGAAAAATAACTTTATAGTAGAGAAATCTGGCAGACACCACCTTTACCAAGGAGTCAAGTTTAACTACAAGTAATGGAACGTGCTAATATTAAGAACCACTGAGATATGAAACAACAAGGACTAAACATCACTTCCATTATATTATTGCCAAAAAATGCCCACTGTGATTTTCATCATAAGGAAACCTCACACAAGTGAAAATTGAGGGATGTTAAACTAAATATCTTTTTCAGTACTCTTCAAATATGAAAGAGTCTCAAAGACAGATTGAAGAAATGTCATAGATGAGAGGGAACTAAGGTGATGACAGTTACATGCAATATGTGACCTAGACTAGACTCTGAACCAGAAATCGGACATTTTTTGCACAATTGGCAACATTTGAAGAAAGTTTGTAGATTAGTTAATAGTATCATATCAATATTAATTGCTTGGTTTGATAGCTGTAGTGTAGTGACATAAGATGTTAACATCTGGAGATGCTGGGTAAGGGTACTGCCAGTGGAAAACACACTCACAGTGCGATTTTTCTATTCTCTCATTGAACAATAATCAACATAAAATACTTCTATGACCAAATGTGTGGGGATTTCTCCCAACAAACAAGCAATTAATCGATTTTGCAATAGACATCAGGCAGATGTCCTCTAATTCAATTCCATTTTGATACCCTCTACCTGGGTATAGCATCAGATCCCACCAGCGGAGGGCTTAGTCCTGCACTTCCAATACCAATTGCAATACCCTGGTTGTTTTACCTGTGCTTTGGATTAACTGGATATTAATTATGGATTTCATGACTCTTTCTTTTGTTTGATTAATCTGCTAGAGTGGCTCACAGAACTCAGGGAAACACTTAATTAGGTGTTCCGGTTTATTATAAAGAATATTACAAAGGACACAAGTGAAGAGATGGATAGGGCGAAGTATGGGAGAAAGACCACAGACTTCACACACACACACGGGAGAGCTTCCATGCTTGCTCCTCTCATACCACCTTCCAGGAACCTCCATGCGTCCTGTTCCTAAGCTCTCCATACCCAATCCTCTTGGGCCTTTATGGAGACTTCATTGGATAAGCAGGATTGAAGTGTGAACTGTGTAGAACTGTGATTGGACAAACAAGGAATAATCTAATACTAGTAGACTGAATGGGGAAACCCAGCAAGGCCTATCTGTTCAGATTCTTGTTGGCTTGTGTGCAACATTCCTTCCTCCAGGATATGAAGCAGGACCCCTTTTGAAATGAAAGCCTTATGACCTGCAATCAGACAAGATAGGTCAGAGAACGTCCTTATGGCCAGCTCCAAGACAGAAAAGAAGGGGAGGAGTCTTGCCTTGGGAAGAAAAAATAGCAGGTGAAAGGAGAGAAGGAGAAGAATAGAGAGAGATTCTGCTTTCTCAGGTCTAAATTGCCCCATGGGAGTTGTTAGCTAGGAATCGTGGATGAAAACCAATATACATATCATAATATCATAGGTACACAGGAATTCACTGTACTCTTGCTGCAACTTTTTTTTAGTCAACTGCAAATTGAAAATAAAATACTTAAAACGACTTGTGAAAGATTTTGTAAATTTTTAATTAGGTTAATCCAGAGCGCCACAGGAACACCATACGTAAAACCTAGACAGGAATTTAGAGAAAGGAGCTATCTTATTCACCTGGAGCATCCCATGCCCTGCCTACTCCCCGGTTTTGCTGATTCTCCCTAACACAGCTGAGACCAATTCATCCTCTACAAGATCCCCACAGACCATGTCTTTAGAACCAAATCTTATTTTAGACAAGAAGGTGGTACAGAACTCTAATCGGCACAATCAGTTTCAGCCACGTGTGAATGGTATTGCTAGTTCAGTCCTGATCTTGTACCCTAGTTCCAGGAGGAAAGTGTCTGCCTTGTTCTACCAAACTTCTCTAGGTTACCATTTTAGTTCTTCTGTCCTTTTAGCACTACAGTGCTTCCTTCCTCTTGCACTGTCACCTATTTTTAAATGATAGGCCCCCCAGATGCCAAATACTTGTCACCATGTCTGCACAGACATGATTCCTCTGAAATCCTTCTCTCTTATGCCATCTCCATTACTTCACAGTAACCCTCACCAAGAACCAGCTCCTTGTTTGCATGTTTGCATTTCAGGTTTTTCCTTGTCTGTCTTCCAGAATCTATGGATGTGTGCCATCATAAACTTCCTGGAGTACATTAATTTCCCCAGCTCATGCCTCATCCCAGCAAGTAGCCTGATTATGGCTCGAAGGGTGACCAGCCAAGCTTTAGGGCTTCACATGGATGCTATGGTTCTTCCTACCTACCCGAAGTGCCCCTAACAACCTAGAAAATGACAACATGCATCATGAACTACCCACAAGGAGCCATTCTAACGGGAACTGGGGAGGGATTTTGAGACTATAATGTTTAACATTGGGTTTTGTGGCCACACTACGAAAAAGGTAGCTGCTATCAGGGGAATAGAAACTAAAATTAGATAACTCAGCAAACATAGTCAGGAGCAGAGGGTGATAATTCCTCATTTTGTTCTCAAAAAAGATCTACACTGCAGTTCTTTTAATAAGGAAATTTTACTTGATGAATTGAACCTCGTCTGTTTGGACTAATTGTAAAGAACTTGAAGGGCCGTGACACACTGTAATTTGTGCTTTTTCTAAGTTGTAGACCTTATAATGCACATAAACGGAATTGACCACTCATCCCCTATATTTCAGGATGATTTTATTGCTCTAATACAAATGTAAGTGCAGCAGCACTCATGAAGAATGTGAGAGGCAACCCGTTGCTCAGAGATACTTCATTGCAATTTAAATGCCCTAATTGTTTATTCTAGGTGTATATTGGAAATTACAAAAGTGACTTTTTTTCTCATTATATGAGTTGTGAATGGCAAAGACTTTATGCTTAGTCGTATTTTACTTTTTCTTATTTCTACATATGATTTTTTTTTCACGTTGACTTAGTTTTTTTCCAGCGGTAAAGGTTCAATAATTTGAGAGAAGCTTCAACCTGTGCCACTGCATTGTTCAATGTAGTAGCCACATTTAAATAACCACAGGTGGCTCCTTAAATTAACATTTAAACAAATTTAAATTAAAGAGAATTAAAACTTCAATTCCTCATTTACACTAACCACATTTTAAATATTCAATAGCCACATGTGCCTAGTGGCTACTGTATTGTGAGTGCATTTCTGTGAGGGAGAAAGTTCTCTTGGACAACATGTAAATCAAAAGCATAAAGAATTTTAGAGCGTTTCTGATGGTAATATGTATGAAATATGTAAATGATATCACACAGAAATGGGTAACTCTCAAAAAGATGTGGTAACATCATAGTGAAGAACAGGAGATGTTATAGAATGCTAAATGCACATTTTTTCCTTAATAAAAATATTCATGACCTTATGAATTGAATGATGCTAAATTTCTATATAATGTTGTATGCTATTGTGAGATGATTTTCTCTGCAATGATATTAGTGAAAAGCATATTTTTTGCTATAAGTTTTAAACATCAAATCACAATTTTCTTCTGACTCATTAGCAGTCCACAGTAGCTTGAAAAATGTAAGATACCTGTCTTACAACATTGCAGTCTAACATACAATGCCTCATTTAGAAAAATATATCCAGACTCTGTTTCATACAAATTCGTGTAGGTCAATTTTCAGACCTTTTCAAGTGTTAAATCCCATATAGTTTGAATTAAATCAGATTTCAAAGAAATAGCTATAACAATAATAATATCCATTTAGATGATCTCAATATGTAGAAAGAATTTGTTTTGCACACACATAGCTTAAAATGTTAAACACATTGAAGATGAAAATTATAGCAATTAAAATAGATGTAAAGCGAGGAATTAAAAAAAGTATGTATAGTCATACCATGATTTTGCTAGAGAAAAATCACTTTGATTCTTTCATACTACTTCTCACATAATTTTAACTTCGTAAAACAAAAATGCTGGGCGAGCTAATGGAGAATTCTTCTGAAAAGACCCACAGAGGTGAATAACACACAGAAATGTCCTTTGAGAAACTCACAGTCTGCTGAGGTAGGCAGACACGCACACAAAAGTAGGATGCTCGATACAATTTAGTCCTCAGCAGCACTGGTGGACCATTTACAAAAGCGCTGACTAGACGGTCTAACAGTTTGCCTATTTTGACTGGCTGCCGTTGTCAGGTTATGCTAAGAATCGGCCAGTCATACCTGATATGTCATGCCTCAACTTCAGATACAAAATTTTTAAAGTGGGGGATGACAATACAATTTCCACAGGCCTTGACCCTGCTAGAAGCTCCGGCTTCCAAAACTTTCATTTATATGTCTTTGCCATTGCAATGGCACCTTTTCATAAGTAGAACTTTTCACATATTCCAGTAAGCGTTTCCGCTTGAACCCTCAATTGCTTCGTGCATGTCGTAAATTGGTCATTTAGGTTCTATTGATGTGGATCAGTGGCGCTGAACTCTCCTCAAGAAGAATTGGTATTTCCCTCCTTAACCACTCTATTGCAACTGTTGTAGATCACAAGTATGGTATTCTGTATTGCATTTATTTGTTTAAATGCCTGTCTCCCATACTAGATAATATTTATGGCAAGAAATTATGTCTTAGTAGCTTTGTCCCTCAAGTGCTTCAGTCCTAAATCTTTGTTGAATAACAAATAAATACAAATAAATACATATGCTGCTATAAATAACTTATTATTTTTTTGATTATGTTATTTCCTGAAAGAAATCTTCACTGCCTCACCTAAACTAGATTCTCCTGGATGGCTCTTTTGATGTATTTATCAAAATATAGATAACACTTTTATAAATTGAGAAATTCATTAATATTTGTTTCCTACCTTGAAAATAGGTCGTTGAAAGCACAGACCCCATCTGTTGGATGGAATAGCAGAATAGGTAGCTAAGGTTATTATGTGAAAAGTGGAAATAAATAAGAACACAGCAGAAAGATCACAACTGGGATTGTAGGTTTGGTCCTCACCTAGTTTGAGTGACATTTATAGCATTGAAATTAAATGACTGTGTATAGAGTGGAAAAAGAGGATGGAGGAACCAGTGCTGGAGGTTTGGGTGACAGCCACATTTAAGAAATGAGGAAAGAAAAACAAATGAAGGAAAGAAGTAGAAACAGTGACCAAAGAGGGAGGAGAGTTAGAAAATGCAGAGTGGTGAAAGGTAAGGAAAAAAGACTTTCAAGGAAGGAGGGTTTAACAACACCGCGTGCCATAAACAGGTCAAGTAGCACCAGAAAAAGGTAATGAAATGTGAACATTCTAGGTGATACCTGAGGAATTAATTTCAATCATGCAGTGGGAGTTTAACCACATAGAGTGAGACTTATAAGAGATGGATTCTTCAAAGCAGCAGCTTTGGAAGACATGTAATATTAAAGGAATTGGGCGGTCGGTGGAAATAAAACATTACAGCGCTTTAGGAGGAAATGAGACCGAGTTTAAAGTCAAATCTGTGGACCCAAACCAGTCAGTCCTGTCATAGCATGGGCAGTGAGGTTATTTCTACATTAATAAATAGCATATTACAGATGTACCAGGTGTGAATAAAAATTCTGATTTTCTGCAAACTTATTTTTAACTATAAGCGATATAGCATATGTAATAAAACAGAAAATAAAAGTTTGATATTTATTAGCAAGTATAGTCTTTTCTCCAATCAAATATTATAGAAAAATCAAATATTACCTTTGAAATACCCACAAGATAAATATTAATACTTAATACATGCACATTTTAAAAGTACATATTTGCCTGAACAGTCTCTAAAATTAAAACAAAAGTATTGGGCTTTTCTGTTCTGTTTGTTTGTTCTTGTTTTTTTTTTTACTATTTTGTATATTCAATAGACATTACCCATTCACTCGAGTATTTATTGCAAGCTTATTTTGAACCAGGTATCGCTCCAGGTTTTTTCATGTTTTCCCTAGGGGCAATTGTTCAGTATTTGTTAATTCATTGGTCACAACGACATTACATATAAAATACAACTACTGCAAATTAGAAGAATCAATTCTATTTCATTTGTAGGTTGACATATGTTTCCCTCATTTGGCTATGAGCTCCTTAAAGAAAAAGAAATGTTATCTTCATTGTGCATTCTCAGCATACGTTCTGATGCCTGGAGCAAAATAGCTCCTCAGTCAGTGTTAGTGAGTAAGAGAACAAAGAGGCAAAATAAAGTAAAAATGTTAGGTTTTCTGTTTCAATTGAAGGTCCATCCAGAAAAGACATGATTTCTGCAAATAGCAATTTCACACTTTACCAACTTCAGAAGTGAGAAACCAGGAACACTGAATGGTGAACCAACCACAGAATGCACCAGTAAGTATGTTCATGAAACGCAATTTTCTTCCTATTGATTGTAAATTTTGTGAGTGCTTTTGGGTTAGGAATGGGGGAAAAGGAGACAGGTCAGCTGGACAGTAAGTGGTCTTTGGATGGTTAAAGAAACATACTCTACATAGAAATTCCTTTTCACTGTAGATACAGACCTTCTGTCCTTCCATTAAAAAAAAAGGAGGTGAAGCCGTTATTTGAAGAAGCTTGAAGCTACTGCTTACCTCATGTGCTAGCTAATCTCCAGATTCCACTGGTTACTTCCTCGAATTATTCTTCTGCTGCTGTCCTTTTTGCTACACATTCTGTTTCCCCAGGTTTCAAAATCACCCTTCTTACACACCTCTTTAAAGTCAAAGGTCTTTTTTACTTCAATTTCAAACACCATCCCAATACTTCCTTCTAAGATTTACTGAAAGAGTATGTCCTCTGAGAACTAAGAGAACTGAAATCTTCACGATGCTAATGTGCTGAACACAATTTTAAATGTAGCATAAAGATAACTTCATGTCATTTCTGAGTTGTTTGGCTTCCTCAGTATTTGTGCCTGGAATTGTATGTGTCACATTCATGTATAATATATTGTGATTTAATTTAAACATTTCAGAAGGACAGGTATTGTCTTGTCCTCATTTTCACAGTCCTCAATACAGATCATGAATATGCATCTATTTAATCATAAATTCACAGCTTACCATTAATAACTGGGTGATCGTGGTAAATTATTTAACTTCTATGCAGTTTAAAGTCTATGCTGAAAAATAGATATTATCTGGTGTAACTGTATCATTTATTTGTCAAAGAGATATTTTTGTGAATGGTAAATAATACCAAGTACCCTCGTAAAAGAGACATAAAGCTGGACTGTTCAAGATAATCCAGGACGTATATGGTCCCCCTACTAGTAATAGTTCCTGACATTACTAAATGAGAAAACACCCAGAAAACACTTAGACTTAGAAATTAGATCTATAGGTGTTAGAATATTATTAATATTTGTATATATTATCATTGGCTTAGAAAAACCCTTGAGGCCATTGTTGATGTATACTAAGTGTCACTCTATTGAGACAATTAGACGATTCAGGACAGTGTAATTATTGTTCCACTTTTGTTTCTTTTACATTTTTTGACAGCATATTTCAAAGTTAGACAATTCTCATCGTCAATACATTTCTATAATTTGAATGCAATGAAGAAAATATCTTAATGAACTAAAAAACTGTTTGTTAGAATTCTATCCTTGTTACGGATTTAGAAGAGCTGTTCAATTTTTTGAATGAGCCTGAAAGATTATTTTGAAATGTTTCTCAGTCTCCCATTCTAAAAGCAGAATCATTTTAATTCCTTTAATTTCTCCTCCTGAGTATAATTTTCCAGCTTCTTCATTTATGTGACTCTCCAATGAATCCTACACAAAGTTCATTAAGCTCCTTAAGGACCTCAAATTGGACAGTATCCTTGTCTAATAATGCCAAAATGTTGAGTATAGCAAGAGGATAACACTGAAATTGCTATATGCTAATTTGGCATTCTAGTAAAGCATTTCCATATGTATATTGAGTATCATGCTTTATTTGTTACTGTGTATGAAAATAAATATAGCTCTTGTCTCTGAGGAGTTTACAATAATGAAACAAAAAAACTACAGCCTTCTTTAGGTCATTAAAATCTTTACTCTGTTGTAGACCCTGGACTGAAAGCTCTGCAAGGACCCAGATCTTTTTTTGTTTTATATTACTACTGTATAACAAGCTCTTATCCATGACACAACATGGCCTACTAGCAAATATTTGCTAAATAAATAAATGAGGAGATGAAAAAAAATGAATAGAACACAGATGTGAGAATGCTAAATAAATGTGGTAAATCATATATTAAAGTTATGTACAAATAGAAATATCAGATGCTAACACCTATTAATCCATTTAATCAAGAAATATTTATTGAACACCTCTCCTGCCAAACACTAAAAATATAAAAGAAAACTAAGATACTGTCATTGCTCAATTATTAACATAGAAAAAAATGGATTAGATAAAATGATAGCAAATAATCTCATATATGTGAAAAGAATAATGCAATATGAACCATCAAGTTCAGCCCATAATTACAAAGATAATTTAATCATAAGAAATAAATTTTAGGTAATTATGATACTAATTAAAAGTGAAAAATTGATCATGGCAGTACTTGACAAAAAGTCTTTAGAAAATACCCAAATATTTCTGGTATTTGTGTGAGCAAAACGAAATACAAGAAATTATTCTTAACACACACAGTTTAAATTAGAAATATTGATAGAGATTATTCTAAAAGGATGAGTCATTAGAAAACGTCCCACTCAAACCAGAAACAAAGCCTCTCCATTGCACTGTGTTTCAACCATCTGGAAGTTATTATTTTTCTTAAGGAAACAACAAACAAGTTTATAGATACTAGAAAGGAAGAGATGTAATGGTAATTGTGTGTGTGTGTGTGTGTGTGTCTGAGAGCGAGAGAGTGACTATGCAGAGATATTCATCAAAATGTCAGTAATTACTATCTTGAAGAAGATGAAACTGCAGGGACTGTCATTCTGTTTACAATTTTGTATTGGGATGATGGGGGTGGTCATAGCTTTGCATTAAAAAGCACATTTCCTTACCACATGGAGCTGCACTGAAGAAGAAAAACGTAACTCTAACCAAATAACCCAGGTTGTAATGCGTGACATGATAGGAACCCTTACAAAGAGAACACGGGAGGAAATAACCAATGGAATGTCAGGACATATCTTGGAGACAAAATAAATGTTTTCAAGGTGTAAAAATAATGTGCGAAATTAAGGAATATAAAAACATAATTTATTCTGCTAGAGAAAACAATTCTATATGGTTAAGAGTGTTGAGTATGGGGGAAGAAGAGAAGGAAGAGAGAGTAATATATTTGAAAAGGTGGATTTGGTCAGATTGTAAAACTTGCCTATTATGCCAAACAGATTAGGCTTAATTTCATACCAGAGGTAACCATACTTTTTTTTTTCACATATACCTAAATGAATTGTTAAAAACTATTCAATCCTTGAAATATGGCTATATTAGATACAGGCTAGCTTCATCTTTAATTCACATAAACTCACTTCTGAGTGAGTAAAGTAGGTACTTAGACAGGTAAACATGTAAGCAGATAGATAAACAATCAGACAGATGGATTAGAAAAAAATGTATTACCTGGCTAAATAAGGAACTGCCTCTTCGAAATTCCTGAAGAAAAGAAGCTCTTTTCACTTTGCTTTCAGGGAAATCACTCTTAGAAGCTATAAATCTTGAAATGTCCCTTTGTTTCTGACCCTGGAGATGTTTTTTACCTGGGAAATTCAGAAAATATCCAAGTGGATGACAAAATAGACGAAGATAATTATGAAAGGAGTTTTGGGAAAGGAGACCTGTAGAAAGCAAATTGTTCTCAGAAAGATTTATTTTAGGGGAAATATATATAGAAATGGAAGATCCAGAAACGTATTTCATTAGAAATATCTATGACCTCGGCCGGGCGCGGTGGCTCAAGCCTGTAATCCCAGCACTTTGGGAGGCCGAGACGGGCGGATCACAAGGTCAGGAGATCGAGACCATCCTGGCTAACACGGTGAAACCCCGTCTCTACTAAAAATACAAAAACTAGCCGGGCGTGGTGGCGGGGCCTGTGGTCCCAGCTCCTCGGGAGGCTGAGGCAGGAGAATGGCGGGAACCCGGGGGGCGGAGCTTGCAGTGAGCCAAGATGGCGCCGCTCACTCCAGCCTGGGCCACAGAGCGAGACTCCGTCTCAAAAAAAAAAAAAAAAAAAAAAATCTATGACCTCATACTGTATGTCCTAGAACGTCCTCCTGTGGCGAACAGGTTGAAGCATCTTCGTTTGCAGACCACTTCCATTGACAAGAAAATGCTGCTATCTGAATATACTTCACATAGATATAAAAGCCACCTGAGGCTCTTTGTCTTTTAGAAAGATGTCTGACTATCACATCGCTATTACATCTCAAGTGCCTAAGTCTGAGCCAGAGACACAGAAAATAATTAATAATATCTATAATTGGTATCAATAAAGTAATCAATACATACACTGATAAGCAAGTGAGTAAACTGGGAAGTACAAAGCCAGGAAAGATGTTGTTTTCTAAACTTGAAACTGGACAAAAGAAGGTATGATCTAATGCCAATAGACAGTGGGGAAACCTAGCAAGTCCTGTCTGTTCAGATTCTTCTTGCCTTCTCTATTGTAACATTTCTTCCTCCCGTGTATCAGGCAGGACCCTTTCTGGAATGGGGGGCTCTTGCGACCTACTATCAAACAAGGTAGGTCAGGTAATTTCTTTATGGCCAGCTCTTACACAGAAAGGTAGGAAAACGTTTGAGTAACATTTTTAGATCTGATGGCTGGCTTTGAGATAAAAGGTTTCTGGAATCCATGACTGCCACAAGGAGGAAGGATTCTAGTTTCTACGGCTAGTCCCCGGGGGAGAATGAGGGGTGAGGAACAGGTGGGCAGGGCAAAGTCAGAGTTAAACTTGAGTTTTGAGGCTGCTTCTGAGACCTTGATTTGGGGGTATCATTTTCCGAGCCCCAACTACCTGAACTTTAGTAGGAATTTAACTGAGGTTTCTTGTTTAACTTAGGGTGAGATAGTCTTCTGAAGCAGTTTTTCATTTGTTTCTTCTGTTTACTCACACTTGTCAACTACTATGCACCACTTTTTATGTTAAAATCACAGTTTGGAGAATCTTTTTCTTTCACTCTCAAAACCCAGACAGAAGTTGAAAACTTATTTGTCAACTTTCTGCTCCTGCAGGTATTTTATTTTTTCAGACTCACATTTCACACCATGCAGAGTTCTTCAGATATTCTGGTTTATGCAGGGATCTTTGCTTTGACTTCACTCTTATAATCCAATAAAGCCCTTGTATCTTGTCCCAGTTTAGACTTTAAAACCAAGTCTAGTTGGTTGCCAGTACAATACTTTCCCTCTCCTTACACTGCCTACCACAAAGCTACAGAAGCATCAACTCCTGCACTTACGCTCTGGTTTTCAATTTGCTGGTTCTTTTCTCTGTTTCTGGAACCTAGTTATTGTCTTCCTTTTTTTTCTTTCCAAGATTAACAGGTATAAAAATGAATTTTTGACTATATTTTCTTCAGAATTTGTATGCATTTGTAGGGACAGAATTTTGAAGTTTTCTTATTTTGCTATGTGTCATAACAAGTTATGCATTCTTGTTTTACTTACATGTGAACATTTTCACATGAATTTTATACCCAATTTGTCAATAATTCTATAGTCTATATATAGATTAATTTAAAGAGTATTGATTAGAGGCAATGCATACATTGATCCCTTACCAGTATTTTCCTATGTTGGAAATTGCATTGTCCCATGTTGTAAATTGAAACATGTAAATAATTAATACTAATAACTGACCTGTAATTAATACCACAGATCTTTCATTTGTAGAAATTTGTTGTTGCTACCTTTAAATAGAGGCCCTACTTTCTTTTCCCCATCAAGATACTTTCACAGGCCAAAATAGTAGTTAGTGAATTTTGCCTTGAGTTTGAAGTTTTCCAAGAATTCACTATAACACAAGTAGTCAGGTACCACTTGACTGTGTATGTCATAAAATTTTTTGATCCTAGTTTAGATTATAATAGTGCAAAGTTAGCCTGGCCCAGTCCCAATAAACTGTTTCTAATCATTACCAGAGTTTTAATGAATTCATTATGAGATTTTCTATTTTAGCTCTAGCATCACTTTTTCATTTATGTTTAATAAAAATAAACTGTTTTCATTTTCCAGATATGTTTGACTACATTTGTGTTTTAATTATTCCCAAATCGTTATACCTAACTTCCTACCTAAGCTACATTGTCCCTACAGGTCTCTTTAGTTATCCACGCACTGTAGTTACCTGCTTTACTTCCTCCTTTCAAAAAGATGCTCATTACTACTTTAGCAATCCTGACACTTTGTTTTCTCTTCTACATCTCCCAACTGTCTCGTTTTTCATATAAGGATATGGAATGTTCTATTCCTTGATGCTAAACTCATTTCTTTTTGCTCCTACATTTGGTGCTTTTAAAATGCCATATCAAAAAACTTACGTTTCAGGTAACGAGTATGAGTATTCATGACCTTTTTCTTTATTGTAGACAAATTTGCCTTTATCGTTATTATTTACTTTAATAAATCATAATACTATATGACCATAATAAATAATTTAAACTAAATTCCGTGCCTCGACAATTGACAAATTACCAAGAGAAAGTCATAGAGTGGTGTTCATAAGAAGACTCATCAGAGACCAATCGTCACTGTGTGGCTTTATTTGGTGTAGGTTTCTAAAATAACTGGAGCTCTAATTTTAGAAAGTATTAGCACAAAATGGATAATTTATATGTACGCAAATACTTGCTAGTAAAACATCTTTGTAGGAGTCATAGTTCATAAATATATTTTTCCACATCGCCAACTTCATTCATTTTCTCATAGTCACCCTTTATTAATATTTATTGAATTAAATTCTGTTAGAATCAGCCCACCAAACACAACTCGGAGGTTCTATATTTCTGAGTCCTTCACCTCAGCAATGTAAAGTTAGAAAGGTCAGTTGTTAGGTGCTTTAGATGTTCATCTGGATCACCTTAACAGTTTTTGCAAATGTGAAATAAATGAGGTCTATCAGGAAAATGTCCTGAAGTTACTTCTGAAGAGCTGGAAAGTCCTTTTATCCAATATATTAGACAAATAATTTAACAACAACAAAAAAAAATCCAAGTCATTGAAAATACCTATAAAGAACTCAGTTTGGAGTCAGCAGTCCATTCCAAAGCTTTTTGTTGTTCCTTTTAAATGAATCCAGCATCTATTTTCAATAACTTTAATGGAATGTAACTTTTCCAGTGATTCTCATATAAAATTTTATGAAGATCTTGTTGAAATACAGATTGCTGGGCTCCATTCTTAGAGTTTCAGATTCAGTAATTGGGAATTGGGGTTCAAAAAGTTGCATTTTAAACAAGTTCCTGAGGATTACTGATGCTGATGGTCCTTGTGCCTGCCACACTTGGAGAACCAGTGAATCACTATATGCATTATTTTTTACGTTATGCATAGATTGTTGAACCCCTCCTATTAATATCCTGTATAATGCTATATTTTGTATTTGAATATAACAGTTAGGACTCTGTTAGTCAAAGTTTAGCATTTTCTTTCTTTCTCTTTTCCTTTCTTTTTCTTTTTAAATATGCACTTATTTTTAACTTATTGCCCTTTATAACATTTTTGAGATGACCAATTAGTAGTGTTCACTAGGCAATGGGTCAAAGATGACTATGGATCAAAGTTTGTATTATGCACTTACTTATTTAGCCACTCTTTGTTTCTCATCTTGTTCCAAAAGGATCTAAAACAGGTCAACCAAAGTAAAGCTAATGAAACCACAGACTTAACAAAACTGGGACCTGATTTCTGCAGCCCCCTTTTCTGGACTGAGTCATCCTGGTCCTACTTAACTTACCACAACTCAAGAAACCACAGTGGCCAAAAGAAGAATCATAATGATGATGGTGAGTTAACCCTGAACTCTTGTCTCATTTTCAAACACATTCCAAATACATATTCCACAGCATGCCTGACTTTACTACACAACAATCAGCAGGAAAGTCACCTCAACACCCCCATCTCACTGCCACAACAATCAGCAGGAAAGTCACCTCAACGCCCCCATCTCTCTGCCACAACAATCAGCAGGAAAGTCACCTCAACACCTCCATCTCTCTGCCACAACAATCAGCAGGAAAGTCACCTCAACACCCCCATCTCTCTGCCACAACAATCAGCAGGAAAGTCACCTCAACACCCCCATCTCTCTGCCACAACAATCAGCAGGAAAGTCACCTCAACACCTCCATCTCTCTGCCACAACAATCAGCAGGAAAGTCACCTCAACACCCCCATCTCTCTGCCACAACAATCAGCAGGAAAGTCACCTCAACACCCCCATCTCTCTGCCACAACAATCAGCAGGAAAGTCACCTCAACACCCCCATCTCTCTGCCACAACAATCAGCAGGAAAGTCACCTCAACACCCCCGTCTCTCTGCCGCTTGCCACAAAGCAGCTGCAATGTATTTACCATCAACCGAGAAAGAAATCTATATTTATCCGGATGTGGAAGATGCTGAATTTACCGACAATTGACAAATTAGTCTGGAATGAGAATGCATATAAAAATAGCCTACAGTGTGCCATTATGTTGTGACATAAATATATTGTCTCTTCCCTCAATTTATGCCAGAGGCAAATGAACAATGTTTCTGCAACATGAGTAATTTCTCATCTACGTTAGTCTGCCTTTATTTTTTTTTCTTTTATCTCTCTGAGTTTTCAACAGAGATAAGGGAAAATCGTAATAACCTTAGTGAACACCCAATGAAATCCATATAAGTAATTAGTAAAATCTCCATAGGCTATGTGTCTAATTTCTAATTTAGTGGAAAATTAAATTTAAATTTACTATTTCTCACTCCCCATAGCAGTATATTTATTTGTATATACGTATGCATACACTCATATTTCTGTAATAGCAACCTACTCTATATCTTAATATAAAATTCTTAGGCTTTTCATAATGTAGTCAGACAGATTTTTGCTCTTGGCTCCAAATGAATGATTTGACATTTTTGGCCCCAAATCAAATCATTTTCAATGAGGCGATATAGTTTAGCAATTAAGAATATAGATCAGAAATGCTTGTATTGAAAGCCAACTTTATTTTTGTTCTCTGTATGATATTTGGTTAAGTTAGCTATCCTCTCACAACCTCCATTTCCTTACCTTTGAAGCAAATATCAACTACACAGTCTTATTTAGGTACTAAATCCATATTATATACAAACCTATAGTTTAATGTGTGATATTTAATCTTATTGAATTATGAGCAGTGCTAATGTTAGTAATTATTTAATATTATTAGTCACAAAATAAATATAGCAATAATATAGGCTTATTCAGTATACTTTGTCAACCATCCTGGCCACTGATCCCAACACAGCACTGACAACATTTTTGTTTATTTTCCTTAAAGATCATCTTTGAGTATTAACTCGTAAAGCTACCATATAAACTAGATACTCGTGTATCTTTCTCTTTTAGATTTTACAGAGCTTTGCTTAACATATGTGTAACTTTAGTTAGTTCTGTAACAGCCAAATTCTACTGAAGCCAAGGTAACAGATCCCCTTCTACTCCCACCTTCCGTAATCATTCACTGCACTCTCATTATTTATTAACTACATTACAGATAAATGCTAATGTTTACAAGAGCTGCTGAAGATCATAGACACGGGTTCAGTGGGTGCTCATTATACACTTTTGAATAATAAAGCCAAGATCAGCACAAATCTACTAGATACGGGAAAGATCACAATGTTTGTATAAATTATTCTGTGTAATTGTCACTTCAAAATTGGGAAATAAAACATTCTCAACATGAATGTCAGTCAATGTTAGGTCAAATTTTTTTTTCCAGTTTGTATTATGGCAGTTCCTTAATCTCAGATGCTTGAGGATAGAAATAAGATATTTATTAGAGAAATCCTTTACCTAAAGCTCAGCAGAAGAAGGTTTACACTCATATTTTGACTCACTTTTGAGGCTGCTTCCAGCTCTCTTTGTAAAAGTGCCTGACTCAAGGAAAGGACAGAAAATGCACAAGAAAAGCCTGGAGCATCATAGTTCCAGAAAATAAGAAAGTGTAAAACAAAAACGTAAGAAAACAAGAGAAAACACAGAATGATGGGATATGCAACAGGCATACAGGAGCCAGCTGACCGAGCTCCCAGTGGCCAAAGCTGGAACAATTCGAACAAAATAAACAAATTAAAGAAGTAGTATTGTATTGTATTCTAATGTATAAAATAAGTGACCACCAGTTCATACTGATATAAACAAGCTAGTAGCTAACTAAGTAGATGAAGAAAAGAGAAAAATCTCTTGTTCAGAAGAATTTCAAACAATTTATATAGATATTCCAACCTAAAAGAGATGGAACACAACCCCCACTCTTTAACTGTAGGCTGTACATAGTAAATTCCTTTCAATGAGTAGAATACGTAAAGAAAACAAAAGAGTAACTTTACAGTGGAAAAACCTGGCAAACACTACTCTGGTTAGGTGATCAAGGTTAACATTAACAGTCACAAGTCATGCTGATAGAATATACCCTTGATACCATGTGATCAGAAGGGCACAGCCTTGGTTCATCTTGTGCTACTGTAACAGAATACCTGATACATGGTAATTTATTTAAAGAAAACCAAAACAGAAATGTATTTTCTCACAGTTCTAGAGGCCAGGAAGTCCAAGATTAAGGCAGCAGCATCTGGTGTCTGGTGAGGGTCTGCTACACCCTCACACGGTAAAAGGCAGTAGAGCTAACGGGAATGACCACCATGTCCTCACACAGAAGAAGAGAGAGAACCTAATGCTATCTGCAGGGGCCTTTGAAAACAGTATGCTGAGAATAGATAGGGCTCAAGGACAGTATCTCCAATTGAACTTTTAATGAACTCCCGTAGGCGCCAAGAAGGCGGGCAGATAAGGAAGAGCATAGAAACAAGGAACTGAGTAGAAGGTTACATGTGGGTAAAGAAAGTTTGTTTTGCATTGCATTCTTTCTGCTGACGTGGGGTTTATGGAGTATAAATAAAGTGAGGCGGAGGCTCTGAGTGCGGCCGCCATGTTCTCTGTGTGTCTTTGTCTTTTGTGTGTTCTTTCATTCTCCACCACCCCCGGCGCGGACCCCAACACTATCCCTTTTTAAAGCAGCATTAATCCATTCAGAAGGGCAGAGCCCTCGTGACCTAAACACCTCCCAGAAGGTCCCATCTCCCAGCACTGCTGCACTGGGCATCAAGTTTCCAACACATGAATCTGGAGGGAGGCATTCAGACCACAGCAGGTAGGTTACTTTTACGGTATTCCTCCCCAAAAGCTACAAATCCCAGTTAAATCATGGCAAAAACATCAAACAAATTTCATCTGAGGGGTATTCTACAAAACATCTCTCCAATAATTCTTGAAATTGTCAGTGGTATAAAAAACAAGGGAAGTCTGAGAAACTGTCCCAGCCAGTAGGAGCCTAAGAAGGCATGACTACTGGATGTAATGTGGTATTCTGAATAAGATCCTGGAATAGAAAAAGAACTTTGGAGGTAACCTGAGGAAATATGAATAAAGTAAGAGATTTAATAATATATCAATATGCATTCAGTAATAGTGACAAATATACCATTCTAATGTGAGATATTAGTAACAGAGGAAGCTGGGTCTGGTATATACAATAACTGTCTGTGCTATCTGCACCATAATTTTGTAACTCTAAAACGTTCTAAAGTAAAAAATTACTTTTTACAAGATCCATTTGTGCCCTATTAGAATAATTTAGTATGCATTTCAAGAGTTTCAAATTCAAACAGTCTTCACCAAAGAAAGAACTTTCTGTTGTTTTCTAAAATTGCACGAATATATAGGTAGCTTTCATTCCCATATATTGACTATGACACAAAGATATTTAACAAATTATTTGAGCGTGGTATAATTGAGCAGAAATGGTGGGTGGGTGTAATTTTAAGTATCACAAATACAATTGCAATTGATTTTCAGTAATTCTCGCTCTGAGCAGAGCTGGTTTTGTATTTGAAAATTGCTCTGAGAGAAAGCTAAAGCCACAAACAGACCTGACACATTATCGTTGTTATTTTAAAGGAAAAGTAAAATCCCCAAATCACAAATAATTGAATTTTTCTTCTCCCCTAGTTCTTTTCCTCAGTTACATTGAAGGTACTTGTAAGAGTATATGCAATACTGTGCATAGATTCTTTAAGAAAGCAATTTTTAATAATTATTTTAACAACAAGAATTATTTTCTGTATTATTCATCTTCCTAGAGCAATTTCTCTCCTTATTTGGTTATACAATTAACTAAAATGATGGTGAATGTTACGCCTTTAAAACAAAACTGAATTAAATGATAACGCAGTAATCCATCAATTCCAAAGAGCCTACCGATGGATCCAAACGACTTAGCATGTAGACACCATGCTGAATTCATATTATATTTAATGCTTTGTACTCACCATTATAGCAGGGAACAAAAAATATTGTTTTAGTTAATTTCTCACTGTCAGTGCCTGAAAAGTTTAATAATCAAAGGGATTATTTTTTACCTGTATGTGAAAATGGACAACACTATTTGACAGCCCCTTTTAAAATATTTCAAATACCAGATTCACAGCAGTAGTCAATAGGAAAAAAACATCATTTAAACCTAGTATTAGTTACCAAAACAACTATTTATGATCAAATGTATTATACTATTACATTTACATTCCTTTTCTTTTTCCAAGGCATTTTTTTGTAAAAAGCACTTTCAATAGTTTTGTATTTGTGTATATGTGCAATAAATTTTTAATATTTCAATTATAGCTCTATAAACAAACTGTATAATGAAATTCTAACTATGAATGTGCTTTTGCTTTACACTAACCAAAAACACCTAGTCATCTATAGATAGTATTTCATTCATCAACGAAATAGTTTCATTAATGTTTCTCCACTTAAACTAAACAAAAGTCACTTTTACCTGAATGGTTTTATAATTCTAGAAAGTAACACAGTTCTGCAGAAACAAAATAATATCCGTTGAAGTTTAGAATTTCTAAGATTCTTGAAGTCATACATTGTCTTTAACATAACTTTAGTCCAGAATAGTCAACATTTCAGGCCACATTTTATTAGTTGTGTTACATTTCCTCCAAAATTCAAATGGGGGATACTTCAAATAGCAAACCATATGGTCTGTTCCACATTAAAAGTTCTCTTTTTTATTTCTGGAGGAATTTCTATACATCAAAAATATACAGTAATATCTAAAGATACTTACTGTACAAGGGAAACATTAATTGGAATTTCTTTACCCCTCCTTAGCAAGAAGATTATGGAACAAAGGTGGAGACTTAAGGGAGGGGAGTCAACTTGCCCAGTTCTTCTCATGGTTCAGAGCCAGCCTTGCTCAGTCTTCTCACCCAAAGTGACATGCTTTGAATGGCATCGTCATTTATTTTTCCTTAGTGGACTCCAATCATGGGTCACTCACAGTGAAATGAAAGGAAGGCCTTTTCTTCCTTAATTGAAGAATACCAAAGGAAGAAAGGAGACACAAGAAAAATGACCACCATGAAAAGGAAATTAAAATAATTTTATTGAACTGGCTGCATTCCTAGCCACCTACTGTATGAAGTAATAACAATCAGTCACATTACCGCACATGATTAATACTTATGGCCAATCCTTACATCCTCTACCATCTATCCATCAGTATCTCAAGGAGATGTTAATCATATTACTTCTCAGCAGACTCTTCTCTGTTGCAACGTTGTCATTTCACCTGCCTTGTATGAAACAGTCTGCAAAATGCAACATTTAAGTCAGTTAAGTGTGGTAGAGAATGGAGCTTTTTTTCAATGGTACACATAACATTTTAGGAAACAACGGTGTAATCAAATCAACTGCAAATCCAAATTATTTTATTTTGAGATACACCTCAACATTTAATATGTGGCTGTAATTTATCACCAAAGAAAAGTTGAGGTAAAAACATTTTTTTAATCTAAATTCTCTCTTCTATGCTCTTATAGAACATTTTTGCCTTCACTGTAATAAATTCTCATTTCCGCTAAAGTGGAAGTTTAGGAGTAGGTTAGCAGTAGCCCTCAGAGTTTAGGTTGCAGCACCCTTCACACAGGAGCCTTTAATATTTAGGGGAATAATAGCCTATAAGTTATGGAAGTAATGATAATAGCTTTCATTTGTATAGTGCTTAAAGTTTTGCAGTACTTAGGCATATATTATCTGATTTTAGTGGTAGGTTTTATTTTTCTCCTTTTAAATATAGAGAAACTGAAGTTGAGAGATCACACAAGTAAAAATGACTGCAGTTAGACTTTTTATTAAATATTGACTATACATTTTGTGTTATTTTAACTCCGCACTTTTATACACTGATAAAAGAGTGATATTAATTATAATTTTATAAGCTGTCTTCCTCTGATATAAAAATTCCTATCATCCAAGAAAACTTAGGAAGTGCCAAAGCTGTGGTAGGTGTATGGTATTTTCACACTTATTAAATTAATTGGGGAGCAACCCAATTATTCTTTTAAAAATGTCCCATTTTATGAATAGAAATAGGAGTTATGCCAGGAGAAAGATAATTAAGAGATATCATCAAGATGGCCGACTAGAGCACCCAGTACTCACCTTCTCTACAAAGAAGGACCAAACAGCAAATAGACAACCATACATCAAATAGAGCATTTAAGGGAGAGTATGAATTCAGCGAGGAAGTGACAACAACCCAGGCCCAATAACTCCTGCGTCTCCACATCCAACCATATCCACCCAAAGACATGGAAACTCAAGATGGCCGCATAGAGAGGCAAGTGAAGCAGCCTGGAGATTCAGCTCCAAGCCACAAGGGACTACACACTGTGGGGAAAAGGAAAGGAGATCCCAGCAACGATATTCCCGTCATAGACATTCGTAATCCTCACCACAGGAGAGTCTCTCTGCCCTCACAGTCTCTGAGCCTAATATAGTGAACTACCTGGAGTCCGTACAACTGCACTGGTCCAGAGAGAAACTTCATACTGGTCTTCCAATACCCCCCAGAACCCAAGCCACGCAGCACAGTGCTATTTTAGGAGTGGAGACGTGACACGACCAGACTACATTCTGCCCTGGGGTCCAACAACTCCTGCATCTCCACATCTTTGGAGTGCTGTCAACATTCACCCAAAACCACCCAGGGGGCTGTGGCATCACAACACTAGCTGGGCCCTTCAGTACAGCCACATCTCTGACACCTGAGCCCACACAGCATCCTGCACCCCAGAGAACAGCAGTCCCACGCATCAGGGAGGTTACCTCAGGACATAGGGAGCCAAAGCACATGCTCCCCAGAGCCTGAGAGCCACATGCCTGGAACCACTGCCAACTAAAGCAACGTCACTCCTTCCAGCAAGGAGGTTGTCACGCACCAATGCATGCTGCCTGGGGACTCAAAGTCAGGTCTGCCTGGCATGCTCATTATGCCACAGAGCCCCCCAACCCCTATATGTGCCACCCAGAGGCCCACGAATTGGCTCACTCAGGACCCATTCCCAGCACCCATGTGCACTCTTTGGGAGCCCAAGGACCAGCCCAATCAGGGCCCACATGTGCCGCGCAGGGACCCAAAGACCAGTCCAAGTGTCAGCCTGTCTGGGGCTCAAGTATGCCATCCCAGAAGCTCAAAGACTGGCACATCCATGGCCCACCACCGGAACTCCTGGTGTGAACATTCACTGTTTGAGAGCTTGAAGATAGGCCCACCCAGAACTTGTCACCGCTACTGCTGAATAAACCCATGCCTGTCAGTATGAAAACTGCCATGTGCCTTCATGCACTGACCAGGATCCTGAGGCCTGACCTACCCTGGGCCCACCGCTACCACCACTGATGCTTCTACGTGCATCCCAGGGGCTCAGAGGCCAGGCATTCCAGCATGCCAGCCCCTGGAAGAGCTGTACCACAGCCTTCACAAACAACTGCTGAAGAAATCATATGGTGAGTGCACTTCTGCCCTGACTCAGAACCAAAGCCAAAGTACCATACACAACTCACACCACAGACACATCTACAGAAAAAAGCCTTTCATATGAAATCTCCTTCGTAAAACTGGAAGTGTTTATACCAGATGTGCAAATATCAATGTAGAAACACAAACAACATGAACAAGCAAGAAAACATGAAACCTCCAAAGTAACACAATAATTCTCCAGTAATAGACTCCCAAAGTAAAGGAAATGTATACACCTGAAAAATAATTCACAATAATAATCTTAAGGAAACTTCATGAAGTACAAGACAACACAGATAAACAATACAAAGAAACTAGAAAACAATTCATGATCTGAATGAGAATTTCAACAAAGAGACAGACATAGTTAGAAAAGAACCAACCAGATGTCCTAGAAATGAATAATTAAAAGAATATAAATACAAATGCAAATCAACTACAATACAAACTACAATCAAGTGCTTCATCAATAGATTAGATTTCAAGCAGAAGAAAGGATTTTTGAACTTGAAGATAGGTCTGTTGAAATAACTCTGTCAGAAAACAAAAACGGGAGAAGAATAAAAGAGAATATACGAAATTACATGATGGTGGGACATTAAAGCAACCAAATATTTGAATTCTCAGTTCTTCAGAAAGTGAAGAGAAAACAAAATGGACAGATAACTTATTTAGTGAAATAACAGATTAAAACCTACCAAGTCTAGCCAGAGATTTAGACCTCCAGACACAAGAAACTCAGAGATCTCCACATACGTACAATTTAAAAGTTCTCCATGTCACATTATAGTCAACCTGTCAAAAGTAAAAGACAAAGAGAGAATTATGAAAACAGCAACAACAACAACAGAAAAATTAAGTCAAATGCAAGGGAATCCTCATCAAACTAACAGCAGATTTCTTAGCAGACACCTAACAGGATCAGAGAGAATGGGATGATATAATATGCTGAAAGAAAATAACTGGTAACCAAAAATACTATACCCGTTGAAGCTACCTTTCAGAAATAAAATATAAATAAAGCCTTTCCTCAAAAGCAAAAACTAAGAAAATTCATCACTACTAGACCTGTTCTACAAGAAATGTTTAAGGAATTTCTAAATCTGAAAGTGAATGGACCATATTCAGCATCCTGTAATCACAAGAAAGCATAAAAATTAATGATAGAGCAGATACACAAATAAGAAGGAGAAGGAAATAAAAAGTTATCACCACAGAAAACCACTAAACTGTAAAGATAAACAATAAGAGAGGAAGAAAAGAAAAAAAGTATACACAAAACAATCAGAAAACCATGAACAAAATGACAGCAGTAAGTCCTCATCTGTCAATAAGAACTTTAATCTAAAAAATATAAACTCCCCAATTATAAAATATAGACTGACTGAATGAAAAAACAAGACCCAACTGTATTTGGCCTTCAATAAACTAACTTCACCTGTAAAGACACAAATAGACTGTAAGTGAAGGGATAAAAAACATGTGTCACATATTTATGATAATATGTAATATTATTATAATATAATGGTAAATCATCAATTCTGCAAGAGGCCATAACAATTATAAATATATCAAAAATAAAAGCACCTGCATATATAAGGCAAATATTATTAGAACAAAAGAGAGAGAGAAACTCCAATTCAATAATAGTTGGGGACTTTCAACTCTCTACCCCCAGCAATAGAAAGATCATCCAGAGAGAAAATCAAAAAAAGAATTGTTGAATTTAAACTTCAAGTTGGACCAGATATATAAATATAGAGAGAGAAGACATTTAAAGAACATTTAACCCAACAGCTGCAGAATACACATTCTTCTCAACAGCATATGGAACATTCTCCAGGATAGATCATACATTAGGATGCAAAAATGTCTCAACAATTTTTTTAATCAAAATAATTAGCTAGGTATGGCGGTGCACACCTGTATTCCTAGCTACTTGGGAGACTGAGGTAGGAAGATTGCGTCAACCCAGGAAGTAGGGTTTGCAGTGAGTCATGGTGGTGCTATTGCCTTCCAGCCTGGGGCAACAGAGAAAGACTGCATTAAAAAAATAAAATAAAATAAAATTATGTCAAGTATATTATTTGACCACAGTGAAATAAAACTAGAAAATAATGAAAAGAGGAACTTTGGAAATTATACAGATATGTGGAAATTAAACAATAATCTCCTGAAAGATCAATGCTTTGATTAAAAAGGAAAATCAAAGGATTTCTTGAAAGAAATTAAAACAGATATACAACATACTAAAACCTATGGGATATAGCATAGGAAGTACTAATAGGGTAGTTTACAGCAATACATATCCTACATCAAAAAATAAAAATATTTTACATAAACAACATAATGATGCATCTCAAGGATCATAAAATCAAGAACAAACCAAATCCCAAATGAATACAAGTAAAAAACGAATAAAAATCAGAGTAGAGCTAAACAAAATAGAGATTAAAATATTACAAAGAATCAATAAAACAAAAATTTTTTTAAAAGAACATAAAATTTTAAAAACCACTAGCTCAACTCACTTTCAAAAGAGAGAGAAGACCCAAATAAATAAAATCAGAACAAAAACCAGACAGATGTTATAAATCATACTACAGAAATATAAAGGATCATTAGAGAACAACTAGAAAACCTAGAGAAAACGAATAAATTCCGGGACACATAAAACCTACCAAGAAGGAACCAAGAAGAAATAGAAACCTGAAAAGATAAATATCAAGTAATAAGATTAAATCAGCAATAAAAAGTCTCCCAACAAAGAAAAGGCCTGGACTGATAACTTCACCACGGAATCCACAAAGTTTTGAAAGAATTAACAGAAATTCTTCTCAAACTATTCCAAGAAATAGATGGGGAGGAAATTCTTCCTAACTCATTTTATGAGTTTAGATTGACACTAATTTCAAAACTAAAGACACAACAAACAAGGAAAACTATAGGCCAATCACCCTCATGAACATAGATACAAAAATTCCCAACAAAATTCTAACAAACCAAATTGAACAGCACATCAAAAAGATACTACATCATGATCAAGTAGGATTTATCCGAGTGGTAAAAGGGTGACTCAACATATACAAATCAATAAATGTAATAAAGAGCAAAATCCTTATGATCATATTAAAAGACGTAGACAAAGTATTTAATAAGATTTATCATCTTCTCATGATAAAAACTATCAACAAATTAGATAAAGAATGAACACACCCTCACACAACAGAGGCTATAGATGACAAGCCTACATCTAACATATACTGAATGGAAAAAACCTGAAAGCTTTTTCTCTGAGAAATGCAAGAAGACAAGAGAGCCAGCTTTCACACTCTTATCCAACATAATCCTGGAAGCCCTGTTAGGACTTCCAACATTAAGCTAGAGAAAGAAGAAAGTGGCCCCCATGTTGGAAAAAAGGAGGTCAAATTGTCTCTCTTTGCAGATGACATAATCCTATATGTAGAAAAACGTAAAGATGAGAGAATTCCTAGAGTTTATAAACAAATCTAGTAAAGTTGTAGGATACGAAAAATAAACAGAAAAATTGGTAATGTTTCTATACAACAATAAGAAACTAGCTGAAAAATAATCAAGAATTCCATTGATAATGGCTCCAAAAAAAAAAAAACAAACTTAAAATCAAATTTAACCAAACAGATGAAAGATCTCTAAAATTAAAACTACGAAACATTGGTGAAAGAATTGGAAGAGGACACAAAAATATGGAAAGATATCCCATGGATCAAAAGAATTAATATTATTAAAATAATCACACTACTCAAAGCAATCTAAAGATTTAGTGCAATCCCAATTTTAAAAATGACATTATTAACAGAAATGGAAAAAAAAATCTAAAACTTGTATGGAATCACAAATAACCTTGTATAGCCAAGGCAATCCTAAGCAAAAGAAACAAAGCTGGAGACATTGTACTATACCCGACTTCAAAATACACTACAAAGCCATGGTAACTGAAACAGCATGTTACTGGTATTAAAAACAAAAAACAACGATAACAACAACAACAACAAAAGCAGACATATAGACCAATAGAACAGAATAGAGGAACAAATCCATGTATTTACAGCCAACTGATTTTTAACAAAGGTGCCAAGAACATGCAATGGGGAAAGGACTATCTCTTCCACAAATAGTACTGGGAAAACTGGATGCTCACATGCAGAAAAATAAAATTTGATCCTTGTCTTTCACCCTCTACAGAAATCAACTCAAAATTGATTAAAGACTTAAATGAAAGACCCATAACTATATAAACAACTAGACGAAAACATAGAAGAACCACTTCAGGACATTTGTCTAGGCAAAGAATTTTTCGAAAAGACAACAAAAGCACAGGCAACAAAAGAAAACATGGACAAATGGGATTGTATGACACTAAAAAGCTTCTGCACAGAAAAGTAAACATTCAACACAGTGAAGAAACAACCTGTAGAATGTGAGAAAAATTGCAAGTTGTATCTGACAAGGGACTGATATCCGGAATATGCAAGGAACTCAAGAAACAGCAAAAGATGAATAATCTAATTTAAAGGATCTAAATAGCCATTTCTTAAATTTGGATATACAGATGGCCAACGAGTATATGAAAAAAATGCTCAGCATATCTAATCATCAGGGAAATGCATATTAAAACCACAGTGAAGTATCACTTCACCCCACGTAGGAAGACTATTATTAAAAAGACAAAAAAATAACAAATGCTGGCTAGGATGCAGAGAAAAGGAAGCTGAGAGGGAATGTAAACTAGTGCAGCTACTGTGAAGAACAGAATGCAGCAGCCTCAAAAAATTATTAATACAAATAGAACTTCCATATGATTGAGCAATCTCATGACTGGGTATTTACTCAAAGAAAAGGCAATCAGTATTTCCAATAGAAACATCTGCACCTGTTTATTGCAGCACTATTTGCAATGGCCAATATACAGAATCAATTTAGGTGCCCCAAAACAGATGAATGTAGAAAGTAAACATGTTGCGTATACCCAATTGAATACCATTGCACCATAAAAATGAATGAAATCCTGTCGTTTGCAGCAACATGGATAAAACTGGAGGACATTATATTAAGTGAAATAAGCCAGAAACAGAAAGTTGAACACCACATGTTCTCACGCATATTTTGAAGCCAAAAAGCTTGTCTCATAGGAGTAAAAACTAGAACAGAGGAGACTAGGGGCTGGAAAGAGTAGGGGGAAAGGAGGGATGAGGAGGGAGTTATTAAAGGATTTAAAATTACAGCTAGACAGGAGGAATAAATTATTGTGTTCTATTTCACAGTGGATGATATTGTTAGCAATAATATACTATACACATTGATATAGCTAGAAGGAGGATATTGAATGTTCCCAAGATAAAAAATGATAAATGTTTGAGGTGATAAATATGCTAATTACACTGATCTGATTATTATACAGTATCTGTATTGAAACATCACTACATACCCTATAAATATGTACAATTATTATATGTCTTAAAAAGAAAAGAAGGCCAGGTGCAGTGACTCACGCCTGTAATCGCAACACTTTGGAAGGCTGAGGTGGGCGGATCACTTGAGGCCAGGAGTTGGAGACCAGCCTGTCCAGTCTGGACAACATGGTGAAATCCCTTCTCCACTAAAAATGTAAAAATTAGCCAGATGTAGTGGCAGACGCCTGTAATCCCAGCTACTCAGGAGGCTGAGGTGGAAGGATCGCTTGAACTCTGGCAGGCAGAGGTTGCAGTGAGCTGAGATCGTGCCACTGAACTCCAGCCTGGGTGACAGAGCGAGACAGTCTCAAAAAAAAAAAAAAAGAAAAAACATTTGTATGCTGTGAGACTTAGATATGATAGGCAACTCAAACTGAATTGATAGCAAACAATTCATTATACAGAATTTTCAAACAAGAAACACTACTAGATTGCTCTCAATTACATTATTAAAATTTATTAATTATATCGACTATATAAAAAATTAAGTAGATTTATTTATATATGATGTTCAATGTAAACGAGGTATACATTTACTATATTCAAGCAAGTATTTAAGCTGCTTGCTTATTAGATTGAAGAATAGGTGAAATTTGGACTAAAATATTACTTCATTTTATGATATTATACTTTAACTGTATCATATATAATGTAATATATGTGTTACATTACATATATTTATATACAAATGTGTTATAAATATATTATAAATGATAATATAATAAATTATAAATGTATTAATTATAAATATAAGTATTGATATTTAATTAATTATAAATATATTGTAAATTTACATTTATGTATATAAACATATAAATGTGTATATATAATATATAAATGCAAACTCAATAGCCAAATAAATGGTTTATCCTTGAGAAGACATAATCATGATTATATTTTTTAGTCAATATTTCAATTTCTTATTAATGTATTGGCACAGAGAAAATATTTTTAGTTAAGTGTCAGGAAGCTGAGTGAAATACGCCAGTCACGAAAGCAAAAATAACATATGATTCTACTTATATGAAATATCTAGAGTAGTCAAAATTATAGAAACAGAGAGTAGGTTTCCAGGGACTGGGGTGGGGAAATTGGGGAGTTGTTCAATTGGTATAGAGCTTCAGTTTTGGAAGACGAAAATGTTCTAGTTCTGTAGTCACAACAGGTAACTACAATTAATGCTGTTGAATCGTACACTTAAAATTTGCTAACAGTAAATTTTATATTGTATTTTTTATTAAAATTTAAAAATTAAATAAATACACAAAAAGAATGTGAAGACCAAATAAAGGTTATTTTTCTCATTTTCAATAAATAAATCAGATTACCTGGGGTCTTCTTTGATTATCCATGGTCTTCTTTATACATTTGTGTTAATTATTTAACATTACTATGGTAGGGGCAGGCAGGTACTTAGGACCCTTTGACTTCATAGTAACTGCAGCTAATACGCACTGAGCACTAGACAGTGTGCTAAGTACTGAATAGATACACTAAGATAATCCTCGCAACCACCATATGAATTGATGAGGAAACTAAGCTTTAAAGATGGTGATATTTATAAGGTACAGTGTTTCCTGTTCATGTGTTTGAGCTACTATGGTAATAAATTATTCTGGCTTAAAATCTCAAATGCAATACAACTCAGGGTTGGTTGAGCCACAAAATTTGGACATCTGTGGCCTAGAGATGGCAACAGAATATAAAAAATCCTTGTATCCACATCACTGGCATTAGGATAGAGAGACAATTTGAAACAAGTTGCCGTGGCATTCTCAGGGAAGACTCATAAATCTGCAGTAGGCTTTCAAGTCGGTTTCCCTCTTTATTTACAATTTTGGCATATAATTTGAAGGAGTTTGAATAATTTCATAAAATTTATATAATTAATCTGCTTCTATTTCCATGTATCTAAGTAAACAAAAATTTAAGTATAAATATCAAATATTTTTATAAGTAAAAAGCACTTATTTTATTTAAAAGTAAAAATGAGAGAATTTATACAGAATCTTTTCTCATTTAAGAAGTATTTCCCATCCACAGATAAATGGTCATTAAGGGGAAAAAGACCTATTGATATTATTAATACTTACATCTTCAATAAAATGTGTATATTTTATAGACAATGCCGTAATTCATTATATATTCATGTTGTTTTGTATATTTTATACTAGTAACAATTATGATACTAATTGAATCCTGGATAAATTTTTTAATGCTTAGAGTTTTATGAGCACAGAAGAAAAAATATTTCTAATTTACATATATTTTTGTTGAATAGATACATGTAGTGGTGACAATAAAGAATGATCAAGCATAGGCCGGGCACGGTGGCTCACGCCTGTAATCCCAGCACTTTGGGAGGCCGAGGCGGGCGGATCCCGAGGTCAGGAGATGGAGACCATCCTGGCTAACACGGTGAAATCCCGTCTCTACTAAAAATACAAAAACTAGCCGGGCGCGGTGGCGGCGCCTGTGGTCCCAGCTCCTCGGGAGGCTGAGGCAGGAGAATGGCGGGAACCCGGGGGGCGGAGCTTGCAGGGAGCCAAGATGGCGCCGCTCACTCCAGCCTGGGCCACACAGCGAGACTCCCTCTCAAAAAATAAATAAATAAATAAAAACAAAAGAATGATCAAGCATAAAAATATATAACAGTAAGATTCTGTAAATATTTGAGGAAGAAGTAATGCTAAAACGTCTCATCATCAGAGAGAAGTTGCATTAATGAATGACGAAACAGGTAAAATTAGTATGTTAGATTACTTTGAGATACGCTTCAAAGTGGGATAATGGTTGGATGTTAAAATTACATACTTATTATGATTAAAGGTTTAAAGTGAAGAGAATACATTTTAGCAACTTTGTAATATTTGAAAATTTACAGATTTTTTTCAAAATTCCAGACAAAAATTTGTTTGGTATATGAACAAAAGAAACTTTTTGAAAAGAATACAGTTACAGATAATAGAAAGCCATTAAGGAATCTCAGTACAGAACAAGGTGTTGTCATGGTCTTTATGGACTTCAGGAGATCCATCCAATTCTGTGGGAGATGAGAGAGGTGAAGTTAGATGAGGAGAAACGGTCTGGAACAAGATCCAAGGGCGATGATAATAACCCAGGAAGATATAATGGAAGAATAAATAATGACAGCAGCATGACAATGCCAAGCATATTAGTGGGTTTGACATTGTAAATGGCTGATGTAAGCCAAGGTGGTTCCACATTTGGGACTCCAAGAATGGAAGTTTCATTTTGTAAAGGATGGAATGAAAGACTGAGATATGTTAAAAGGAGTTGAATGGTTTTGGACATATGTTGACAGTATACCCTGGTGAGGATATCCAGTAGATAAACATTGGAACCTACAATAAATACCATTCACATTTTCCACAAGTCTTTCTTTTAACAATCATTGGTTCTAGTATTCTAATTTATAACATCTTTTTAGCATTGATTTGTCAGAAGAAGAAATCAACTGACATTTTAGTCACTATTTATTTATTATTTATGTATTTTTACTTCATTTCTTTTTTGAGACAGGGTCTCACTCTGCTGCCCAGGCTGGAGTGCAGTGGTGCAATCATGGCTCACTGCAGTCTCAAACTTCCCAGGCTGAGGCGATCCTCCTACATCAGCCTCCTGAGTAGCTGGGATGACAGGCATGCACCACCACACGCTGCTAATGTTTGTATTGTTGGTAGCGATGAGGTCTCCCCATGATCCTCAGACTGGTCTCAAACTCCTGAGTTCAAGTGATTTGTCTGTCTCACCTTCCCAAAGTGCTGGGATTACAGGTATGAGCCACCACACCTGGTCTGTCACTTCTTATTTAATATATTTTTGAAGTTATGACAATTTTCGAAGCTGTGTATAAGAAATTGAATATAAGCACCCTTCCTGCCAATCTATTTCAAAAGACATCATCCATGACTTTTCACAGGGAATACTTAAAAAGTTGGCATACACTCTTCAGTCCAGCGATATTTTTTAGGTATCTGCAATATGTGTAAAGTCAAGCACAAAAATCAGTATTACATTTTGAAAGATCTGTGACTTTTGTCCAAAAACCATTTATTTCATCATATATAGGTTTTGTGTAAAAAATTAAAATTAATTATTAGCAATAAACACTTTAAATATAGCACTTAGATGAACTCTTGAATTTTGCTTAAGGCCTAGCTTCAGAAGTATTAAATGGACCCCTGAGCCTTACAAGAAGTTATTTCATTCCCTAGAAGTTTCACAAATATCGATTGATTAAGATAAACAAAATGCTGTCCTTTTCCAGTGAAACATTCAAATCCAGTATGCTTTCTATTTTAAATGCAATTTTAAGGTGGAAATTAGTTACCCCTGCCACATCAATCTTTACAATCAAATTAAAACTAATAACCATAACTTCTTATTGAAATAGTTATAATTCCTATTTGCTGAAGTTCTTGAAATTAATGTCTTTGCATGGAGCACCAACAAAATACATGTTATACAAACAAAATTCACACTCTTCATGAAAAAAATAATTGAAGCATCTTCTGAATTTATTACTATAATTTATGTACTCTCTTTTAGAACATGAATTATAATTTGAAATATCGAAAGAATCCTAGATCAATAGACATAATATCATCAATATTGTAATGTAAAATTCTAAAGGGAATTCATATAAACAAATAAATGTGTCTTTGATTGGACAATCACGATATATAAAAATCTTCCTCATAAAACGAGATATCCCATTAGTCACTAATTAAAAACTAATTAAAAACCTTTCTGCTATTGTAGCTAATGAGTGCAGACATAAAAAGAGCACACCTTATAAGGTTTACACACCAAAGACATGGTTTGCAAGAAAAGATAAAATTCAAGTAGAAAAAAAATGAACCTTACTGCCAGTTACACATATATTTGTTAAATGCTTCTTAATGCTTTTAAACTAAGCCTTTAGAAAACAGATTTGAGTGCAATGTAAGAAAAAAAACTAACCCCAGAAGGTCTGGAATCTCAAAATTCTATGAAATTTTAACTTTGGGCTGATTTCTTTGTTCATGCTTTGAGAAAAATGGAAAGTATATTGCAAATTACATAATGTTGCATACAAGTTCAGATTTAACTCAGACTCTGTCCTGGCCTTCCTCATTCCAGCCAGGTTAACCAACTGCCAGCTCTGTAAAGTAGTTACTTGTGTCAATTTACAGATTTCGGGTTGATTGTGCCATGAAATTGGCCCACTACCCAGTAGAAAATACACAAAACCCTCCAGAGTGAGACAGATATTTGGCTTGGTTGCAGGGTAATTTCCTTCCTTGTTTCTCACATATACTGCCTGAGCTATTTCTCTGAATTCTTCTGAATTACTGTTTTCCAGATTACAAAATTAGATTTTAGATTTCCTTTGTTGCAGACTCTGCTATTGGCCTGCCCAATATCCATTTTTCCCTCTTCCCTTCTTTCATACTAACGTTTTTCGTTTTTTTGGTTTGTTTTTCCCCAAAGTAGCACTGAGTCCAGCTAAAATATTCTATCTCCAAGTCTCCCTTGAAGCTAGGGTATCTATTAGCAAACTTCTAGTCAGTAAAATGTAATTGGATTTCTTTCAGGAAGGCCTAAGGCTTTTTACTTTTTCTTTCTGAGACAGTCTTTTGGCTTTTCGCTCTTGACTCTTAGCTCTTAACCTGTGTTCTTTTTTCCTGTCCAAAATGTTAATGTAACGCCTGGAGGTATAAGAGACAGCTTGCAGTCATAAGGATAACAGCCAAGTGTAAACATAACAGAGAAGGCAGATAGACGATTCTGGGTCCTTGGGAAACCTTGAACAGTCACACAAGTTCTGAACTGCCTACTGCAGATTCTTTGTTATGTGGGGAAAATCACCCCTGAACAGCTTGCACTTCCACGTCGTTTTGTGTTATGTGGATAATGCAATCCCTAACTGATACACAAATCATTGTGGTGATTTTCGTTTGCCTGTGTTGTAACTTAACCTTGACCCTATTCAGTGAGACATGTAAGTATCTCCTGGTCTGGGAACCACCATTGTTGTGCACCAATTCCCTGCCATGGAACGTTTATTGCCACATGCGAAGCACCCATCGCCACATGTTTTCCAGTTAGCTGACTTTTCACACGTTTAGTGCCTCTCCTTCAAGCACCAGAAGCTGGGTCAGCTTCCCTCAGAGTTGCCCCCACAAGCGGCCAGGGTGAGGTTTCTTGTTCACAGTCTGCTCCATTTAAGCCGTGACTATTACATCCTGAAACACATTAGCCCCTAAGTCACTTGGTCATCTTTTTTGCTATAATTTAGAATGATAATTTTATTTAAAATTCTTTGTATTTGATGCTGTTCTAGTTGTAGAGGAGCAGTTCTCAAATGGGGGTGACAAGGGATATTGCTAAACAACCAGCAATGCCCAAGAAGGAAGGAAGCCTCCCACAACAACAAAAAACTTTCCAGCACAAATTGGCAGTAGTGCCAAGGTTGAGAAAGTCTGATCCGGAGCAATGATTTTAACCCCGACTGTGCTTTAGAGTAAAATGAATTTTTAAAGTGTTCACTCCTGGGATTCATTCCCCGTTGATTTTGACTGAAGAGTAAAGGAATGTAGTCCACACACATTTGCAAGCACCCCAATTGATTTAAAATACAGCCAAAGTCGAGAACCACTGAGATGAGCATAACCCTTCATTCTGGAAAACAGGCTGAGTCAGGGGAAAAGACAGGCTAAGTTCACAGAGAAGGGGGCTGAGAACAGGACTCAAAGAGAAGGCTTTCTGTGAGAGAATTAATCCCACGGTAAAAAGCGAAGAAGTTCAGGAAAGGTTGTTCAGGAAATCATGAGGTGTGTTAGGAAAAGTTCAAGATCGAGAATGAATAACTTGAAGGTGTCAGAGGCCCTATTTAGATTATTAAAATGTATGTCTGCTTATATACCTATATTTGTGGCTTTATAGCTATACCTATAACTATCTAGTTGTTATTTATCCTGTTTTTAAGAGTGATACAGATGAAAAAAATGAAAACGATTATATGCCAGCCAGGGCAAAATTTTTGCTAATCTCTTTTGTTATTAAAAAGATTTAATGACATTATATTAAAATTAATAATTATATTAAAAAATTAGATGTTAAAATAAGAATATAATGTTAAAATTTTGAAAAGCAAAAGGTGATAAAATTTATTTATTCAAATTACATCAAATACCAGCTTGTAGAAACAATATCAGTTTTTTTAGTCTGTGCTTGTTTGTTTTTGCCTTTGTTTTTTTTTTTTTTCGCTCTTAAGAGATGCAACCAGAGTTTAACAACACTGAACAGGAACCAAGTTATCGTCTCTAACTCCACTTTTCCATCCTGGCTTTAAACAATTCGGCCACAAAACCCCAATATCTGAAATTTTAGACTGAAATGGTTATGATTGTTTCTAACAGCTTGTAACTACTGGCTTGTCTTCATTTCACAAAAAATCTGAGCTCAGTGTCATTATAATTAATTATTAAATATTGCACCCCATTATCAAATATTGCAATGATCAAATCTTCAACTAAGTCAAATATAAAGGCGTTACCGATGAATCCATGCTCTCAGTTTCTCTGTTCTCAAGGACTTCTTTCACTTTCAAATTCGTAAGAACATATTTCGGATGTGTGGTGATTGTTTTACTGGAGCGTTATATGTGGCTAAACTCATCTTAATTTTGCAGCATCTACAGCCTGTATTATATCTTTGACTTCTGTTTAGTTTCATAATTCATTTGAAATATGGTTATGAAATGAAAATATGTGCCTGTAATATTCCAATGCCAATTAAGTAATAGCCAGCTTCTTCTCTCGAGGATGTTTTTCATCAACGATTGATACATAGATCTCTGACCGTAAAATGATTAAGTCTAACATTTCATTTTTCATTCTTAGAGGTGATTCATCAACCGTCATTGAAGTCTTGATTGCCGTTGAAAGTGGACCACTTGATCATATTCATTGTACTGAGACTCAGAAAATGACACCCCAAAGTAAAGCCCTAAGAAGCAAAGTCTCTCATTGACCTTCTGCCTTTCCGTCTCTGCCTCTCATTCTCCCCTGGGACAAGGCAAAAAACTAGAATCCCTCATCCCCAAGGCAGGTTATAGAAAGAAGAAACCATTTTCTCCAAAGCCAGTAATAAAGCCAAAAAATATTACCCTATCCTACCCCACTGCTTCTTTGTATAATAGCTAGGGATAAAGAAATTGAAATCCTCATTCCAGGGAGAACTCATCCCATACTTGGGAGGAAAAAAGGCTGTACAGAGAGGCCAAGAAAAATCTAAACAGACAGATCTTGCTGAATTTTCCCACTCAGTGTCTTAGCAGATCATACTCTTCTTTTCCAGTAACAGTTCCACACAGCTGTTGTATTAGTCCGTTTTCACACTGCTGATAATTTACAATAAAAAAGAGATTTAATAGACTCACAGCTCCACGTGGCTGGGGAGGCCTCACAATCATGGAGGAAGGCAAAAGGCTTGTCTTATACGGCAGCAGGAAAGAGACAATGAGAACCAAGTGAAAGGGTCTCCCCTTCCAAAACCATAAGATCTCATGAAACTTACTCACTACCACGAGAACAATGTGGGGGAAACTGCCCCCGTGATTCAGTCGTCTCCCACCAGGTCACTCTCACAACACATGAGAATTATAGGAGCTGTAATTCAAGATAAGATTTGGGTGGGGACAGAGCCAATCCATATCAACTGTCCATGCTTCATTGAACCTAAGCATAAAAATACAGTTGACTCCTCAACAACATGGATTAACACTTCGTGGATCTACTTATATGCAGATTTTCTTCTGTCCCTGCTACCCTTGAGACGGCAAGACCAACCCCTATTCTTCCTCCTCCTCCTCAGCCTATTCAACATGAAGACAATGAGTATAAAGACCTTTTTGATGTTTGCTTTCACTTAATGAATAGTAAATATATTTTTTTCCTTATGATTTTCTTAACATTTCTTTTCTCTAGCTCACTTTATTGTAAAAATATACTGTATAATAAAGATAACATCAAAAGATGTATTACTTGACTATGTTATCTGTAAGGCTTCTGGTACATAGTAGGCTATTACTACTTAAGTTTTGGGAGAGTCCAAAGTTTTATGCAGTTTTTAATTTCATGGGAGGTTAACTCCCATAACTCTTGAATTATTTGAGGGTTAACTCTACATAATATTCCCTGTATCTTTGAGTCTTTATGTTGAAGGCTCCCATGTCATGTAAAACTATGATCAAATAAATTTGTTATGCTTTTCTCTTGTTAACTTATCTTTGTTATAAGACATCCCCGATAGGGATGTTGGCTGTGCCCTTCATGATTATGAAGAAAGGACTCCTTTCTTCCCCTAGTTTCCTGTCCAGCTCCTCGTCACCACTACACTGCTGGTTATGAGTATGGGAAGGCTGACACCTGACTCATTCCAAAGCCTACAGACGAGATCCTGAGACAACTGACAAAAGCCAGCAAAAAAAAGGTAAAATATTTTACTAAGGCCAATTCTCCCAGATCTCTTCCTATGGTACCTGCTCAGGAATGGAAGGTAAACATTTCTTTTTATCTTTTCCTTTCAAAGTTCAGGTTAGCAGGAAACAAAATCATTTGTTTGGATTGTGAGTCTTACATAAATTTGGTTTGGGGATATCCATTTCCTGTTGATCCTTCTCCTTCCACAGACAGCTATTGCTTTCCTGTTTGTCTCGTTTTGTGTTCTGAGAACATAGCTTGGCTTGCTGCATGTAGGCACATCCCGGTTATCAGGTCTGTGTGTGCAGGCAGCCTACAGAAAGGTTGGGGTCCCCCAAAAAAAGAATATAGCCAGAGAGAAATGTGAGTCGAATGCCATCTGTGGCTGGCATACCAACTGTTGCCAGCTCTCAAGGATAACTATTGCCATTTATTTAAGCCTCCTCTTTTTTCTTTCTTTCTTTCTTTCTTTCTTTCTTTCTTTCTTTCTTTCTTTCTTTCTTTCTTTCTTTCTTTCTTTCCTTTCTTTCTTTTTTCTTTTCTTTCTCTCTCTCTTTCTCTCTCTTTCTTTCTCTCTTTCTTTCTTTCTTTCTTTTCTTTCTTTTTTCTTTTCTTTCTCTCTCTCTTTCTCTCTCTCTTTCTCTCTTTCTTTCTTTCTTTCTTTCTTTCTTTTCTCTTTTAGCTGTCTTGGTGATGGCTCTGGATCTTGTGAGAACTGCTTATTTGCATCTGTTTGGAGGCATCTTATGTGTCTTTAAGTCATAAAGTGCTTCTTGATTTTGGTTCTGAGTCACTTGATAGATACTTTTGTTTTAAAAGAAAAATAAAATGAAAAGAAGAATATTACTGTTTGTTTCTGATTAAATCTGATAAAAGATTTGAGAGGGATTTTTTTAAAAGAGCTCTGTGGTCAGAAGTTGGCTTAATTAAAAGCTGAAATTAAGGCTATAATGTTTATAATTTCAATAGTTTTGGGGGTGCAGGTGTTTTTTGGTTATATGGATGAGTTATTTAGAGGTGAATTCTGAGATTTTAGTGCATCCATCACCTGAGCAGTGTACACTATACCAAATATGTAGCCTTTTACCCTTCAGCCCCCTCCCAGTCTTCGCCACTCTGCTGAGTCCTCAAAGACCATTATATCACTCTATGTCTGTGCATCCTCATAGCTTAGCTCCCACTTATAAGTGAGAATATATGGTTTTGGTTTGCCATTTCTGAGTACTTCACTAAGAATAATGGCTTCCAGCTCCGTCCAAGTTGCTGCAAAAAATACTTTTTTTTTTTTTTTATGGCTGAGTAGCATTCCATGGTGTATATATAGCACATTTTCTTTATCCACTCAGTTGATGGGCACTTAAGTTGGTTCCATATCTTTGCAATTGTGAATTGTGCTGCTATAAACATGCATGTGAATGTGTTTTTTTCATATAATGACTTCTTTTCCTCTGGGTAGATACCAAGTAGCGGGATTTCTGGATCAAATGGTAGATCTAGTTTTTGTTCTTTAAGGAAGGTCCATACTGTTTTCCATAGTGGTAGTACGAATTCACATTCCCACCCGCAGGGTAAAAGTGTTTCCTTTTCACCACATCCATGTAAGACTATAATTTTTGTAAGGCCTCTGATCCCTTTTTTGGGGATCCATGGGAATATCAGAGTTCTGGCTACCCTATAGAAGGAGTTAAAGTTAACTCCTTGCAACTCTGAGACCCTTCAGGAACACAGAAAATGTGCCACTGCCCCCCTTTTTGGGGTCTCCTGTCTTCCTCATGGAAGAGTTGTGAGTGATGTCTCTCCAGTCTGAAGCTCTGCTTTTTTTCACGTTGAGCTCCCTGATCACTTCTGCTTTCAGAGGTACCAAGGCTTTATATTTTGAGAGGACACTGGCCTTTGGGCATATGATAATTAACGAGGCACTGGGAAGGGTGGCAATGTTTAAGGTAACTGACATGAGTTGCAATGAATGGTCATTGCTTCAGGGGGTGAACTCTGGCCTTTTATCTTCTTCGTTTCTTTGCATAGAAACAAAGAACTTGAGAAAAGCCTCAGATTTATGACTGAGTCAAACAGAAACTGACAGTAAGTGGAAATTTGGTACAGGAGAAATAATTGGCTAAGTTAATCAAGGGGATCTCAGGGCCAAAGCCACAACTTGACAGTGGACATGTTTGAGGCATTTAGAGGCTGTTAGAGTGCTCCCAGGGTGGGTGGGCTAGTCACAAAGTGAGCTGGATGGTGCTGGGTGGCCCACCAGCATCAGAGGGGATATTCCTGCAGTGAGGTGCACTGTGAAAAGATAGATGGTGCTGGGTGGCCCACCAGCATCAGAGGGGATATTCCTGCAGTGAGGTGCACTGTGAAAAGATAGATGGTGCTGGGTGGCCCACCAGCATCAGAGGGGATATTCCTGCAGTGAGGTGCACTGTGAAAAGATAGATGGTGCTGGGTGGCCCACCAGCATCAGAGGGGATATTCCTGCAGTGAGGTGCACTGTGAAAAGCTGGATGGTGTTGGACGGCCCTCCAGCCTCAGAGGGGATATCCCTGCAGTGAGGTGCACTGTGAAACCACTGCAGAGCACAGCCATATTCTCTTCCTCTTGGGCTTTTGTCTCCACTCTGAAATAACTGGGATTCAACCTAAAAATGGAACCCTTGATTTCTGGAGATCTAGATGCTCTGCCTTCTAGCTGCACCTGCCTTTTACATGTATAAGTATTCGGCCTCCAGAAACTACAAATGCTTTGTGGGTCCTTTTCATTAGAGCCAGTAAATTCAGTAATCCAGTTAAGAAATAAAAACTAAATTAAAAAGCCACCTCCATACCTAGATTTGTCTCCAAAATATGACTTTCTGTCATTCAGCTGGTTATTTTGAACAGACTTATACATTTTTTCCTAGACTCACTTGTATGGTTTCTTATAAAATCTTGTAATAAATTTCTATAATTTTATATTGCCTGATTATCCATCATTGAATCTTCCTCTCTGTCTAATCTACCTGACATACCCAAATCTGATTTGTCTCCTAATCAGGGCTTTCCTAGAGAGTGGCTATCTTGATAAACCTGTCAGGACCGAGCTAGAGTTTACAGCCACTTTCCAGAGAAAAACCTCAAGAACAATTTTTTTAAAATCCAGTTTTAGCAGAAATGAATCTTTTGTCTACCCAGATGGACTTTGAAAGCATTCAGACCTAAAACTTAGTCCACAGCCTCCATAACATTTCTGGAAGTTCTTAATATCTGATAATAGGCAATAAGCCCTAAGCTTTTTCTGGGGAAAAAAAATACATAAAATAACATAAAAACTAATTCAAATGCCTTTTAGTTTATATGATCTGAGATAATCTTTGGTAAATAAAATTTGCTTTAAAAGTGTTGGTAAAATAAAAACATAAATGACTTCAGAATTATCTGCATACATTTTTGCCTGGGTTTGTTGGTTAGACAGGTTTGTGCTATCTGTGATAGATACTTTAAAATTATTAAACTATAGATGCAACCTAAGAGCAGAATATACCATAATAATGAATTGCTCTATTATGTAATACATATTAGTCATAAATGTAAAAGTTAAAATATAGTCTAACTTTTGACTTTTTTTGTTTTGTGGCATTTTTGATACTTGCTCAATTTGTATGTGAGCAAAAGCTATTAGGACTCACTGCTGGACTCCTCAAAGCCTAGCACACATCTTGTGTGAGTTTATATTTTAGGTTTTAAGTCTCTGCCTCCTGGGTTTCAGACAGGTGGTCACAGTAAAATCTGGGGACATGTATGTGTCCACAGCACCTGGGACACTAGCCATAGGAAAGGGTCAAGCCCAGTATGGCCACATCCTGTGCCCAGTGTCTTCGAGGCCTTGGCTAGAATAAGGCTGCCTGATTCAGAGTTAGCTTGGTCTTCCTTTTTCAAAAATAATTTAAATTGTTTTCCAAAATAAATTCAAATATAATTGTTAAGAATGAGTATATTGAGTAAACATAACTGACATAAACATTCGTGAATAAACTTGTCAGTTTCAAAAATCTTTTCAATAACTGAAAATATTAAATGTCATGTTATATTAAATTAATTAATAGATATCATAAAATACTGAGTCATTTCTAAATAAGTTTAAATACTGAAACACTAAGTGTAAGTTTACATACGTTAGCATCTTATTTTTGTATGGTTCCTAAAAGGTTAAATATACCTAGATTTCTTAATAAGCATTTAAAAACTTGAGAAAACATATCTTTTATATGTAATTAAAACTACTAGATATAAGAGAAACAATTCTATACATAGGAATACAAAGCAAGTAATATGTTGTAAAATATGAGAATCATCCTTTAAAAAAATCTCATCTAGTTTATAGGTTGTTTAAAGATTGTTTCAAAATAAAGAAATAGAAAAATGATATAGATAAAATTAAATGTCTATAGAAAGATATAAATAAAAAAATTGTAAGACATTATAAAAGCTTTGTAAAAATCTTATGTGGTCAAAACTGATTCAAATTAGATGAATTTATTTATAAACTTTAATTAAAATTAGTTGTATTATTTATAATATAATGATACAAAGGTAGAATTTGATTTTCTTGTTTGAACAAAATTTTTGTGTGGTATTAATAAGAAATAGGTAAAAAATTTTTCATTTTACTCAGCTTGAGTAAAATGCAAAAGCAACCACAAAAACAAAAAAAAAACAGGGGAGAGGGAAAACATATTCTCTATGCCACATCACCTTTATTAGGACTTTTGATTATTTGGAAAACTGAGTCATCGTTTTATCAATAATCAAGTGGTTTTCTTTATATTTTTATTTTTATATTTTTAATTATACTTTAAGTTCTAGGGTACACATGCACAACGTGCAGGCTTGTTACATAGATATACATGTGCCATGCTGGCCTTCTGCACCCATCAACCCATCATTTACATTAAGTATTTATCCCAGTACTGTCCCTCACCCAACCCCCACCCCAACACGCCCCAGGGTGTGATGTTCCCCACCCTGTGTCCAAGCGTTCTCATTTTCAATCCCCACCTGTAAGTGAGAACATGCGGTGTTTGGTTTTCTGTCCCTGTGATAGTTTGCTCAGAATGATGGTTGCCAGCTTCATCCATGTCCCTGCAAACTCTCCTTTTTTATGGCTGCATAGTATTCCATGGTGTATATGTGCCACATTTTCTTAATCCAGTCTGTCATTGATGGACATTTGGGTTGATTCCCAGTCTTTGCTATTGTGAATAGCATTGCAGTAAACATACGTGTGCATGTGTCTTTATAGTAGCATGATTTATAATCCTTTGGGTATATACCCAGTAATGGGATCACTGGTTCAAATGGTATTTCTAGGTTTAGATCCTTGCCTCCAGCTTTTGTTCTTTTTGCTTAGGATTGACGTGGAAACGTGGGCTCTTTTTGGTTCCATATGAACTTTAAAGTAGTTTTTTCCAATTCTGTGAAGAAAGTCATTGGTAGATTGATGGGGATGGCATTGAATATATAAATTATCTTGGGCAATATGGCCATTTTCCCGATATTACTTCTTCCCATCCATAAGCATGGAATGTTCTTCCATTTGTTGGTGTCCTCTTTTATTTCATTGAGCAGTGGTTTGTAGTTCTCCTTGAAGAGGTCCTTCATATCCCTTGTAAGTTGGATTCCTAGGTATTTTATTCTCTTTGTAGCAATTGTGAATGGGAGTTCACTCATTATTTGGCTCTCTGTCTGTTACTGGTGTATAAGAATGCTTGTGATTTTTGCACATTGATTTTGTATCCTGAGACTTTGCTCAAGTTGCTTATCAGCTTAAGGAGATTTGGGGCTGAGACATTGGGGGTTTCTAAATATACAATCATGTCATCTGCAAACAGGGAAAATTTGACTTCCTCTTTTCCTAATTAAATACCCTTTATTTCTTTCTCCTGCCTGATTGCCCTGGCCAGAACTTCCAACACTATGTCGAATAGGAGTGGTGAGAGAGGGCCTCCCTGTCTTGTGCCAGTTTTCAAAGGCAATGCTTCCAGTTTTTGCCCATTCAGTATGATATTGACTGTGGGTTTGTCATAAATAGCTCTTGTTATCAATACCTAGTTTATTGACAGTTTTTAGTATGAAGGGCTGTTGAATTTTGTCAAAGGCCTTTTCTGTATCTATTGAGATAATCATGTGGTTTTTCTTGATGGTTCTGTTTATGTGATGGATTATGTTTATTGATTTGCATGTGTTGAACCAGCCGTGCATCCCAGGGATGAAGCCAACCTGTTCGTGATGGATAAGCTTTTTGATGTGCTGCTGGATTTGGTTTGCCAGTATTTTATGGAGGATTTTCGCATTGATGTTCATCAGGGATATTGGTCTAAAATTCTCTTTTTTGTTGTTGTTGTTGTGTCTCTGCCAGGCTTTAGTATTATGATGATGCTGGCCTCATAAAATGAGTTAGGGAGGATTCCCTCTTTTTCTATAGATTGGAATAGTATCAGAATGAATGGTACCAGCTCCTTTGTACCTCTGGTAGAATTCAGCTGTGAATCCCTCTGGTCCTGGACTTTCTTTGGTTGGTAGGCTATTAATTATTGCCTCAATTTCAGAGCTAGTTATTGGTCTATTCAGAGATTCAATTTCTTCCTGGTTTAGTGTTGGGAGGGTGTATGTGTCCAGGAATTTATCCATTTCTTCTAGGTTTTCCAGTTTACTTGATTAGAGTTGTTTATAGTATTCTCTGATGATAGTTTGTATTTCTGTGGAATCTGTGGTGATATTCCCTTTATCATTTTTTATTGCATCTATTTGATTCTTCTCTCTTTTCTTCTTTACCAGTCTTGCTAGAGGTCTATCAATTTTGTTGATCTTTTCAGAAAACCAGCTCCTGGATTCATTGATTTTTGGAAGGATTTTTTGTGTCTCTATCTCCTTCAGTTCTGCTCTGATCTTAGTTATTTCTTGCCTTTTGCTGGCTTTTGAATGTGTTTGCTCTTGCTTCTCTAGCTCTTTTAATTGTGACGTTAGGGTGTTGATTTTAGATCTTTCTTGCTTTCTCTTGTGGGCATTTAGTGCTATGAATTTCCCTCTACACACTCCTTTAAATGTGTCCCAGAGATTCTGGTGTGTTGTGTCTTTGTTCTCATTGGTTTCAAAGAACATCTTTATTTCTGCCTGCATTTCGCTATTTATCCAGTTGTCATTCAGGAGCAGGCTGTTCTGTTTCCATGTAGTTGTGTGGTTTTGAGTGAATTTCTTAATCCTGAGTTCTAGTTTGATTACACTGTGGTCTGAGAGACAGTTTGTTGTGATTTCTGGTCTTTTACATTTGCCAGTCTGTGTCTTTTAATTGGGGCATTTAGCCTACTTACATTTAAGGTTAATATTGTTATGTGTGAATTTGATCTTGTCATTATGATGTCAGCTGGTTATTTTGCCTGTTAGTTGATGCAGTTTCTTCCTAGCAACTATGGTCTTTACAATTTGGCATGTTTTTGCAGCGGCTGGTACTGGTTGTTCCTTTCCATGTTTAGTGCTTCCTTCAGGAGCTCTAGTAAGGCAGGCCTGGTGGTGACAAAATCTCTCAGCATTTGCTTATCTGTAAAGGATTTTATTTCTCCTTCACTTATGAAGCTTAGTTTGCTGAGGAGTGCTTTACTTCCAACTATGTGGTCAATTTTGGAATAAGTGTGATGTGGTGCTGAGAAGAATGTATATTCTGTTGATTTGGGGTGGAGAGTTCTGTAGGTGTCTATTAGGTCCTCTTGGTGCAGAGTGGAGTTCAAGTCCTGGATATACTTGTTAACCTTCTGTCTTGTTGATCTGTCTAATGTTGACAGTGGGGTGTTCAAGTCTCCCATTATTATTGTGTGGGAATCTATGTCTCTTTGTAGGTCTCTAAGGACTTGCTTTATGAATCTGGGTGCTCCTGTATTGGGTGCATATATATTTAGGATAGTTAGCCCTTCTCATTGAATTGATCCCTTTACCATTATGTAATGGCCTTCTTTGTCTCTTTTGATCTTTGATGGTTTAGAGTCTGTTTTATTAGATACTAGGATTGCAACCCCTGCTTTGTTTGTTTTCCATTTGCTTGGTAGATCTTCCTCCATCCCTTTATTTTGAGCCTGTGTGTGTGTGCACATGAGATGGGTCTCCCGAATACAGCACACTGATGGGTCTTGACTCTTTATCCAATTTGCCAGTCTGTGTCTTTTAATTGGGGCATTTAGCCCACTTACATTTAAGGTTAATATTGTTATGTGTGAATTTGATCTTGTCATTATGATGTCAGCTGGTTATTTTGCCTGTTAGTTGATGCAGTTTCTTCCTAGCAACTATGGTCTTTACAATTTGGCATGTTTTTGCAGTGACTGGTACTGGTTCTTCCTTTCCATGTTTAGTGCTTCCTTCAGGAGCTCTAGTAAGGCAGGCCTGGTGGTGACAAAATCTCTCAGCATTTGCTTATCTGTAAAGGATTTTATTTCTCCTTCACTTATGAAGCTTAGTTTGGCTGGATATGAAATTCTGAGTTGAAAATTCTTCTCTTTAAGAATGTTGAATATTGGTCCCCACTCTCTTCTGGCTTGCAGGGTTTCTACTGAGAGATCCGCTATTAGTCTGATGGGCTTCCCTTTGTGGGTAACCTGACCTTTCTCTCTGGCTGCCCTTAATATTTTTTTCTTCATTTCATCCTTGGTGAATCTGACAATTACATGTCTTGGGGTTGCTCTTCTTGAGGAGTATCTTTTTCTCACATTTCCTGAATTTGAATGTTGGCCTGCCTTGCTCGGTCGGGGAAGTTCTCCTGGATAGTATCTTGAAGAGTGTTTTCCAACTTGATTCCGTTCTCCCTGTCACTTTCAAATACACCAATCAAATGTAGATTTGATCTTTTCACATAGCCCCATATTCTTTGAAGGCTTTGTTCATTTCTTTTTACTCTTTTTTCTCTAAACTTCTCTTCTCACTTTATTTCATTAATTTGATCTTCAACTACTGATAACCTGTTTTCCATTTGATCGAATCAACTACTGAAGCTTGTCCATGCGTCACTTAGTTCTTGCGCCATGGTTTTCAGCTCCATCAGGTCATTTAAGGTCTTCTCTACACTGTTTATTCTAGTTAACCATTCGTCTAATCTTTTTTCAAGGGTTTTAGCTTCCTTGTGATGGGTTTGAACATCCTCCTCTAGCTTGAAGAAGTTTGTTACTACCAACTACCAAGTTATTCTTGGTCCAGCTTTGTTCCGTTGCTGGTGAGGAGCTGCAATCCTTTGGAGGAGATGGGGCACTCTGGTTTTTTTAATTGTCTGCTTTTCTTCTCTGGTTTCTCCCCGTCTTTGTGGTTTTATCTATCTTTGGTCTTTGATGTTGGTGACCTACAGATGCCATTTTGGTGTGGATATCCTTTCTGTTGATGTTGATGCTATTCCTTTCTGTTTGTTAGTTTTCTTTCTATGAGTTGGGTCCCTCAGCTACAGGCCTGTGGAGTTTGCTGGAGGTCCACTCCAGACCCTGTTTGCCTGGGTATCACCAGTGAGGGCTGCAGAACAGCAAATATTGCTGCCTGATACTTCCTCTGGAAACTTTGTCCCAGGGGGCACTCGGTTGTATGAGGTGTCAGTCAGCCCCTGCTGGGAGATGTCTCCCAGTTAGGCTACATGGGAGTCAGGGACCCACTTGAGGAGGCAGTCTGTCCATTCTCAGAGCTCAAACACCATGCTGGGAGAACCATTGCTCTCTTTAGAGCTGTCAGGTGGGGACATTTAAGTCTGCAGAAGTTTCTGCTGTATTTTGTTCAGCTATGCCCTGCCCCCAGAGGTGGAATCTACAGAGGCAATAGGCCTTGCTGAGCTGCAGTGGGCTCTGCCCAGTTCAAGCTTCCCTGGTCACTTTGTTTAGCCACTCAAGCCTCAGCAATGGTGGATGCCCCTCCCCCAGCCAGACTGCCACCTTGCAGTTTGATCTCAGACTTCTGCACTAGCAATGAGCAAGGCTCCATGGGCATGGGACCTGCTAAGCCTGGCATGGGATATAATCTCCTGGTGTGTCCTTTGTTCAGACTGTTGGAAAAGTGCAGTATTTGGGTGGGAGTGTCTCGATTTTCCAGGTACAGTCTGTCATGGCTTCCCTTGACTAGGAAAGGGAAATCCCCCGACCCCTTGTGCTTCCTGGGTGAGGCGATGCCCTGCCCTGTTTTGCCTCATCCTCCATGATTGGAGGTTGAGCACCCACTGTCCAAGCAGTTCCAGTGAGACGAACCCGATACCTCAGTTGGAAATGCAGAAATCACCCATCTCCCGTGTTGATCACACTGGGAGCTGCAGACAAGAGCTGTCCTATTTGGCCATCTTGGAATGGAATCATGAGAGAACCAATGACCAAGTGTTTTAAACCTTTGACATATGTAACAGATTTCAAAAATCAGATTTCAAATTCTAAGGTAAATCTTTTTGACCTCGAACTAACTTTAGGATCTTTCAGAGGACATCTAAAGCATCAGAAGGAAAGATAACAAACCAAATCAGGCTTACTTTATATGTTGTCATATATCATATGTCACATATCATATCACTTGAGGTGTCGTTACAGAAGTGATGTTTAACTTTCTTTGAGTAATATTTGTATGGATGTGTTATTGATATGTGTTTTATAATGTTATGAGATTCATAAAATTCTGATATGTCTTGGTATATGTTATTAGTCACTATGACTATTATGTTAAATTATTGTAGGCCACAGAGGAAAAAAAAACTCCTTTTTTAACTGTAAGAAACGCCATTTTAAATTTTGTTTCTTACAGTTAATTGCTTTATTTGAATACTTTGAAAAGTATTTTACTATCAGCTACAGTCCAAAGTTATTTTATTTGTCAAAAACATTATGGAAAGAACCCTGACAAGTACTTGTAAGTATAATTTTTGGTTGCTTTAGGATCATAGCATTGGAGTGGGTAAAAATTTCAAAACCCTAGTGAAAAATGCTAGACTCATAAGATTGCTAACCTAATATGAAGCAGAACTAGAATTAATCACAAGGGAATAAACTAATACATGATTATGTTTTCTAATGACTTTTTGTTTGAAACATTGCTGATGCTTTTCATGTCTGGTTTTCCAGAGTTAAAACTTTTTTTCTCTTGATCTATCTATGGATTTACAACAATTTGGTCAAGTCTACTTTTGTAAGCAGAATTAAGACATTTAGCTTTCTCTCTTCTTAATCCACCCAAAATTTGGAAACTCTTTGTATCTTATTTTATCCCAGTATAGTTATTTATATAAATTCAGTGAGAATCTATTCTCCCCGTAACAGGACAATTGAAAACACTGGTCATTTTACCAATGCTGTTACTGAAATGTCATATTTTCAGATATGGTTAGACTGCTTTGAGGAATGGAAGTTGGTTGACTCTTCTGGAGCCAATAAAAAGACCCTTGGAAAAACTGGCCTGGCATCTTGTCCGTACAGTTCTTTCACGTCCTCCCTAGCCTTGTGGTAAGTAAAGAATGTCTACTTATTTATTTATTTATTTATTTAATCATCTTAGAGATGTGGTTTTCCTCTCTTGCCCAGGCTGGTCTCAAATTCCTAATCTCAAGCAATCCTCCTGCCTCAGCTTCCTGAGTAGCTGGGATTACAGGTACAAGTCATTGCCTAGCTCAAGAATGTCACTTTCTGACAGGCCCAAGAATCTAAAGATATTTTTAAAATCTCAAGAAGAGAAGAATTCATCCAATTCATACAGGTATTACAGACAGAATTTGAGGATATCCTTGGCTTGGCTCCTAAGCATTGGGAGGCTTTTAAAAGTCTAATCTGAGATTCCTCATAAAAAGTTTCAGCAAAGCCAACTTCCAAAGAGCTTATATGGTAAATAATTATTTTTACTATACTTTATACAAATAATCAGGCCAAGTTAATTAGACTAAACTTACTTTACAAACAAATTAGTCTTTCTGTGTTTATCTTTGGTAAAAATGGAGGGATGGACAGGAAAAATTACGTTTCAGGAGAAAAACTATAGTGTGCCTATTATTAAATTCTACACCTGTTGATTGTTTTGAGTTCCTTTTCTTTCTTTTCTTTTTTTTTTAATCTGGACTGAATTCTAAATTTTTAGTTTTCTCCAATATCTGGCTCTGACATTCTAACACTTCCAATTTGTTCCCACCATTCTGGCTTGGGATAGTTGAAATTAAAACTGTTTTACTTTCTGAAGCCCTGTAAACTGAAGACCTACAAAACAAAACAAAAGAGAAAGCTGAGTTTTGCAGTTTGTTGTAACCATTAATTTTTTAATATCTTAGTAAATATCTGATTGCTCACACCTAACTTTGGTGGAAGGCCATCAACACCACCACTACCTGAAATGAGACACAGATGTTAACTCTAACTAAACTGGCCATTTCTCAGGAATAAGAGACTGATTCAGCAGCTTAGGGAAGAATCCCCCCAACTAATTTCTGGACTGTAAAACTTCTTGGGGAATCTTTAGACTGAGAAATGTAGGGACTCAAAATATAACACCCTGAAGGAAAGGCCTGAAATGCGGCCTCAAAAGCAAAATCTCTCTCTGATTTTCTGCCATCCTGCCTCTCACCCCTCATTCTCCCCAGATGCAAGCCACAAAAACTAGAATCCCTCTTCTCCAAGGCAGGTCATAGAATCTAGAATCCCTTTTCCTCCAAGTCAGCCATAGAGCCTAAAAATATTAGTCTAACCTTCTCCATGCTCCCTCCACCTTTTTGTGTTAACAACTGTCCATAAATAAAGACCCTCATTTCAGAGAAATCCTACCCCATACCCAAAAGGAAGGAATACTGCACAGAGCAGCCAATAAAAATCTGAATAAGCAGGTCTTGCTGAGTTTTCCCACTCAGACTATTAGCATTAGATTATACCTTTTTTGTGCAATCATCTCTCTACATGACTGTCCATACTTCATTGACCAAGGCATAAAACCAGATACTTTTCACTATATCTTTGGGTCTTCATTCTGAAGACTCCTGTGTCAATAAAACTGTGATCAAATAAATATGTTATTGATTTTCTCTTGTTTACTTGTCTGTTATAGGAATGCTAGCCATAATCCTTATGATGGGAGAAAATAAAAACAGACTATCCACTATCTGCCCCTATAATTGTGTGTACTTCAAAATATACATAAAATATAGTAAATGAACTACTGCTACCAGTAGCAAGAGTGTAGACACAGTATTCTTCAGTTGCCTTTCATCTGTCCAGTGGCTTTTTGGTAATATTTTAGGAAAATCTACAGTAAGAAAGTTAATTTTCATAGTGGCCCAGTATAGATAAGTAAAGCAAATAGTTTCATGAAACTTATCCCTCGAATAATGCATGCCAGGCACTCTAATATTTTTTATGCTGTGGTTATGAATTTTTAAAAATTCTGTCTCATTAGTGAACTTCAGCCTTCAATTTAAAAAACAATAAGCAAGACCACATAAAGGAAACTTAGAGTCTATAAAGAAAAACTTATTTGATTTTTTTCAACTTTTATTTTACATCTGGGGGGTGCATGTGCAGGTTTGTTACTTGGTTATGTGTGATGCTGAAGTTTAGGGGTGATCCTATCACCCAGATAATGAGATAGATAGTACCCAATAGTTAGTTTTTCAACCATTTCCCCAGCCACCCTCCAACCTGTAGTAGTCCTCAGTGTCTATTGTTGCCATCTTTGTGTTCATGAGCACCCAATGTCTAGTTCTTACTTATAAGTGAGGACATGCATTATCTGTATTTTTGTTCCTATATTAATTTTCTTCGGATGATGTCCTCCAGCTGTATCCATGCTACTGCAAAGGACATGAGTTTGCTTTTTCTCACAGCTGTACCATATTCCATGATGTACAATTACCACAAACATTTTCTTTCTCCAGTCCACCATTGATGGGTACCTAGGTTGATTCCATGTCTTTGCTATTACAAATAGTGCTCCAATAAACATATAAGTGCATGTGTCTTTTTGGTAGAATGTTATATTTTCTTTTTTATATATACTGAGTCATAGTATTGGGAGGTCAAATGATTAAAAATAGTTGCAAAAACTGTGATTACTTTTGCACCAACTTAATGATTCTCTTTTATGCTCTTTGAGATATCATCAAACTGCTTTCCACAGTGGCTGAACTAATTTACATTCCCATCAGCAGAAGAAAAAAATTTTAAACAAACAAGAAAAACAAGTAAATGATGAAGGTGAAAATTTCTAACATTGAAAAATAAATAAAATAAATCAATAGTTCACTATTTTCTAAATTGTTATAATTCCTTAAAATGTAACATTATGAACTGTACTTTTCAATGTAAGAGAATTATATTTTAGTCTCCCATACGGTACAGTACTGTCAAATATTACTTTTTATCTTATTGTTAACTTTTTCTAAATTATTCTGTTTTCTGACACATTGCCACCATTCATTTACTCTGCTTTATTCAAACAAAACCTCCAAAATTGAGGTGTTTTTCATTTTGACTTTTCATCTTTATTACTTCTAACTACAGTTAACAATGAACTAAACACACCAGTCATAACAATGTTGATATAGAGCCAAGTAAAAGAATAGACTATATTCTCAGTATTAATAACCTTCCAAATTACAAAATATTTCATTGCATAGTGCATTATCTTTGACAACACTAAATAATCATGATAAGAAACAAAACTGAGAGGATATCTTAGTCATTTGTTTTCTTGATGAAGATGTTTGTAAATAACAAATAGTTACATTTTATTTCATGTAATTAATATCCTATCTGTGAATATTTTGGTTAAATGTAAAATATATCAGATAATATGTTCAAGAAATAGGTTGGTATTGTTATTTAAATTGAATAATATTAAGATTCTTGGGGGAGCTGGACCAAGATGGCAAACTAGAAGCAGCTCATGTGTCTCACTTTTATAGAGAGTAAACAAAAGGGTTAGCAAACACAAACCCTAAAGGCCAGTCATCTGAGAAACCACACTGAGATCCATCAAGGGAGCATGAGGACACAGAGAGCAGAGAAGAAAAGGAGCAAAGTTGGACACCAGCCTGTCTAGAGTCAGCATGGAGCCTGTCTGCCAACTGCAAACCCTGCCTAAAGGAGTCCCATGGACCAGAACACTCAATAAAAACAAAATGTGGACATGGAGACAGTAACCGAACTCCTCCTAGACCCATGAGTGGACTAGAATCAAGGCTAGTCAACAGAACCCATCTTCTACTCTAATCAAACCCCCAAAGACATCAAAGAAGATAAAAGCAAAAAAAGAAAAAAATCCAAATGACAGCAACTTGAAAAATTGAATGACCACCAACCTACACAGATGAGAAAGAACCAGTGTAACAACTTTGGTAACTCAAAAAGCCAAAATGTCTTGTTATCTCCAAATGACCACACTAGTTCCCAAGCAATGGTTCTTAACCAGGCTAAAATGATTGAAGTGTCAGAGACAGAATGCACAATATGGATGGGAATGAAGATCATCAACATTCAGGAGGAAGTTGAAACCCACTCCAAGGAATCTAAAGAATACAATAAAATAACACAGAAGGTAACAATCAAAATGGTCATTTAAAGAAATAACTAAACTGAGCTGATAGAGCTGAAAAATTCACTGCAAGAATTGTGTAGTATAATTGCATATATTAACAGCAGAATCAACCAAGCTGAGGAAGAATCTCAGAGTTCAAAGACCAGTTCTCTGAAATAACTAATCAGACAAAAATAAAAATAAATAAAGGAGAGTGAACAAAACTGAGAAATATACTATTATATATAGGATCCCATATAGAATGAACAAGACTGTGACTCATTGGTGTCCCTGAAAGAGAGGGAGAGAAAGCATGGAAAACACATTTGTGGAAATGAAAATTTCCCTAACTTTGCTGAAGAAACCAATATTCAAATACAGGAAATCCAGAGAACCCTTGTGAGATATATATAAAATGACCATCCCCAAGACACCTAGTTATCAGATCTCCAGGGTCAAAATGAAAGAAAAAATGTTAAAGGCAGCTAGAGAGAAGGGGGAGGTCACCTACAAAGAAAATGCTACCAGGCCAACAGTAGATCTTTCAGCAGAAGCCATATAAACCAGAAGAGATTGGGGGCCTCTATTCAGCATTCCTAAAGAAAGGGAATTCTAACCAATAATTTTATATCCAGCCAAACTAAGCTTCAAAAGCTAAGGAGAAATAAGATGCTTTTCAGACAAACACATGCTAAGAGAATTTATTACCACTAGACCAGCCTTACAAGTGGTCCTTAAGGAAGTGCTAAATATGGAAAGGAAAGATAGTTACTGGCCACCACAAAAACACACTTAAGTATGTAGTTGACTGACACTATAAAGCAACCACACAATCAAGTCAATGTAATAACCAGCTAACAATATGATGACAGAATCAAATCGGCACATATCAAAATTATCTTTGAATGTAAACAGGATAAATGCTCCAATTAAAAGCCAAAGAGTGGCAAGTTGGATAAAGAAGCACGACCCAATTGTATGCTGTCTACAAGAGACCCATCTCACGTGCAGTGCCATTCATAAGCTCAAAGTAAAGGGATGGAGAAAAATCTACTAAGCAAATGGAAAACAGAAAAAAAAACAAAAACAAACAGGGGTTGTTATTCTAATTTCATACAAAATAGACTTTAAACCAATAATGATCAAAAAAGACAAAGAAGGGCATTATGTAATGGTAAAGTGTTCAATTCAACAAGAAGATCTAACTATCCTAAATATATATGCACTCAATAATGGAGCACTCTGATTCATAAAACAAGTTCTTGGAGAGCTATGAAGAGATTTTAAAACCACATAATAATAGTGGGGGATTTTAACACACCACTGTCAGTATTAGAAAGATTATTAAGACAAAACACTAACAAAGATGTTTAAGACCTGATCTCAACATTTGACCAAATGGGCCTAATGGACATCTACAAAACTCTCCACCCCCAAATAACAGCATATACATTCTTTTTATCTGCACATGGCACATACTCTAAAATCAGCCACATAATTGGCCACAAAACAATCCTCAATGAATTCAGAAAAACTAAAATTATGCCAATAATACTCTCAGATGCAATACAAATAGAAATCAATACTAAGTAAACAATGTAAAATCATATAGTTACATAGAAATTAAACAACCTGCTCCTGAATGACCTTCAGGTAAACAATGAAATTAAAGCAGAAATCAAGAAATTATTTAAAATGAATGAAAACAAAGACACAACATGCTAGAATCTCTGGGACACAGCAAAAGCAATGTTAAGAGGGAAGTTTATGGCACTAAATTTCCACATCAAAAGTTAGAGAGATCTTAAATAAACAACCTAACATCACAGCTAGAGGAACTGGAGAAAGAAGAGCAAAACAACCCAAAGCTAACAGAAGACAATAACAAAAGTCAGAGCTGAACTGAAGGAAATTGAGACACAGAAACCAAACAAAAGGTCAACGGATACAGGATATATTGTTTTGTTTTGTTTTAAGAATAAATAAGATTGATGGACCACTAGCTACACTAATAAAGAAAAAAAGAGAGAAGATCCAAATAAACACAATCAGAAATGAAATAGGGGACATTACCACTGAACCCACAAAAATACAAAAATCTTCAGAGACTATTATGAACACCACTATGTACACAAACTAGAAAACCTGAAACAAATTGATAAATATGTGGATGTATACAATCTCTCAAGATTGAACCAGGAAGAAACTGAATCCCTAAACAGACCAATAATGAGTTCTGAAATTGAATCAGTAATAAAAAGCCTACCAACCAGGAAAACCTACCAACCTAGGGCCAGATGGCTTTACAGCCAAATTCTACCAGATGTATAAAGAGTTGGTACCATTCCTACTGAAATTATTTCCAAAAATTTAGGAGGAGGGACTCCTCTCTAACACATTCTATGAGTCCAGCATCATATAAATAAACAAGGAAAACTTCAGGCCAATATCCTCGATAAACATTGATGCAAAAATAATAACTTTTCCTAATCCTCGTAAGTTCTTAGCTGGGATACCTTTGTAACAAAAGGCAAATTAACATAGAAAAACATATACAAATTTATTAATGTGCATGTAGACACAAGAGCCATACATAAAATATGAGCCTCAAAGTATGGCCCAGATGACTGAAATTTTTATACCATCCTAAGGTTACAGAAAGAATAGGGGCTTGAGGCTTCTGAAGGGGTGGGGAAGTGGAATGACAGGTTGATGGGAGAGCGAACACAGAAAAGTATGTCAAACCAAGGCTATCTTATTATGAAGACAAAAATGTATTACATAGTCTCAGTGCTGTTCTGAGAAAAAATAGATGGTACCCTGTAGTAAAAGTTTCTCTATGGGATCTTTAGTCTCCTTTTCCTGTGAGTTAATCTTTCCTAGATCCATATAAGGGATATGAAGAAAGCCTATTTACATCTGCTGTTTACTTCATTTTACTAATGCAGATTTCCTTTACAGATGCAAATTTCTCCCCACAAAAGAAGGCTTTTCAGGGCAGTTCTTGTATTTGTAGCCCTTCAGAATATCCATCTAAAAATATTCCAAAGAAATATATTTTAGGGTGAAATAATCTGGCTTCCCTCATAAGAATGTTTCTTTTTAATTACTAAGATAAAATACAAGATACTATTTGGCCTAAGTCCAAATATTCATCTTTTTTTTAATATAAAACTATTAAGTTATTTTAAAATTAAAAAGAAAAATAAAGTAAAGAAGTCAATATTTGTGCATCAAAGAGTGCTGAAGTTTTAAAGTTGGGCCACATCCAACTGAAAATTTGTGATGGTGAGGTATAGAAAAAAAAATTGGATTCTCTTTTGGTCACTTTCATGCAGAAATTTAAGAACATATTTTTCTTTAGCGGAGAAGTTAATTATAGTAAGGTAAAGGATTTGAAGGCAATTTAATTTCTTAACAGAGAATATATCCAAGTTATGTTCATGGACAAAAAGACAACAGTCAACTTTAAATACTAATATTTAGAAATATGGTCAAATAGAGAGTTTATCTGAGCCTAAAGCTGGAAATTGCCATCCCTGAAACACGGACTCCAGAGAAATGGGTTCAGTGCTTCAAAGTTAACACATAAGGTCTCGTTTATATAAGAAGGAAAAAAAAATAACAGGAATCCAGTATTTTCTATGCAAAGCATGTTCCAATTTAATTAGTTACGGTTTGTTTTATTTTCCCTATGACTTTTTTTTCTTTTACAGACTTTTCACTCTCTTTTCAGTTTAAGAGGGCATATCTAATAATCTAATATTCCACTGTAGATAATGTGATAGTCATGAGGTCATTGTGTGAGAAAAGTAAGAGGGAAATTAATCTTCATTGAAATCAACAGTAAAGAAGAAAGGGGTCTTCCCTGATACCTATAGTAATTTGCAACATTTCAAAACACAATGTAGGTAAGAAAAAAGGCGAATCTATAATCAGAGAAGCAAAGGTTATGGCTGCCTTGGTTATTGCTGTCTAGATTACAACTGCTTGTCATATCACTCAGGTCACAGAATCACATTCCCTTCAGGCTCAAAATATTTTAAAGTTTCAACAGTTTAGATTTTGAATAACTTATTTTCACAGAGCATTAAATAGAGTATTCAAAAGCAACATCATCTATTTGTCATAGCACTTTGAACCTGTGCCACTATTCTCAGATAATATGTATACTATAGGAAATATGTATACTACAGGAAATATAACACTCCGAAATGTGGCTCCCTGGTGTAAATATTACAGGATCAAAGGCCTTTAAAGTTCAACATACACTGGAAGAAACTTTTTCCCTGCCTATGTAAAAATCAGATTAACTCACCAAGGAGAATAATTATTTTTTCCACCTCCTCCATGTTATTTCAGTATCTATTTCAGAAAAGAAGACTTTCTACCTGAAAACCACACCTGAGCAGACCTTTTCACAAGATAATGTCTGTCTCTCAGGATCATTCCATTTTCACAGAGAATTCTTTACAGGTGAACCTCTGTTCCCTGATCCATTTATTCGTTTTAATAATCTTTTCATCATCCCTACACAGAATTACCTATATTCCTCATCTCCTCTTTCTCCTCTGAAAAAAGATATGTAAGTATCTGAGTCCCACTGAGATATTTGGAGTGATCACGCTGCAGTTCTCCTCCATGTACATTAAAAAATTTTTATTCTTTCTCTCCTAAAATTAAAAACATGTATTCCTCTCTTCTGTCTTTCATGAACCGATTTTTCAGTGAAGCATCAGAGAACAAAGGAGACGCTTTCCCTTGGTCCCTACAATACTGAAAAGTATTTTGCATGTTTTTACATACGTGCATACATATATACACATATATAGGTTTTTGATGTGTATGTACAAATATATATGTACTTTTTTAGCCTTCCATATTTTGATTTTTAAATAATTATTGCCTGTTGGTTAATAAGTTTCAGGTGTTTTTACATTTCAAAATATAAACTTAAACATGCACAAGGTAAAAGTTGATAACCAAGGTATAATTTTCACCAGGCCTTGGGAGTAATAACTGTTGGCTTTCGTATAACGTCCTACTCTCAACACTTTCACAAACACAAGCACACTGAGTCAATCTCTGTCATCAATTACTCACCCACAACTCCAAAGCTGAATCTGGTCGTCAGCAGCTTCCCCCGGGGAGTCAATTAGAATTACATAGCAACTGAAGAGGGCAACATCTGGACATGACATTTTACCTAAGTTAGTGACAACTAACTTTACCCTAGCACTGTCCATATTGTTCTTGCCACTTTGACAATAAGTGAGGTAAGATATTAAAGCATTTAAAGACTGTTTGGGGCTAACATTTAGTACTGACATTCAAAGTGCTCTTTAGTATTTGAAAACAAGAGAGGCTATTTTAAACTCTACCACAAATTCAATTTTATAATTTTTTCCCTATGGTAATTCATATGGATAAACAAATCTCAATAGTTCTTAAATGAAAACTATTGAATTTAGTTAGAGGACAAAAAATAATGCCTTTTCCATGTCAAATCACATTTGTTTAATAGCCCAATAGGGACCAGCCTGCATTCCAAGAAAACAATTGTAGCCAACATGATTTAGTTTTACACATAATCAAGATGAGTTTCATCTGATTTACGTTTAAAACCAATTTGTTTGACACCTAACTTTAATTATTTAATGACTTATTTAATAAAATATTTACATTTTGTGTATTTATTCGGAAATAATGGAACTGTGTAAAAGATAAAGGATCCATAATTCAGATGTGTAAAACTTTCCACGGGAGAGATAACTACTTATAATATGTATATCCTCCTCAACTTCATCTGTTCCAAATTCAGTCATCAAAAATGGTGATTAGAATGTGCACATTGTAATACCAACCTCTATCTTTATATCTTCAAATATCTCCTAACTGGTGATGACTTTCCTCACAATTTTTTTGAGAATTCCAATATCTCTCCTTGCAACCCTTTAGATCACCTGCCTCCACCTTATTTTTCTTTATTGGACCTACCGCTAATCATCTGACTCATTGCATATTTTTAGTTGTATACTCTCCTCCCACTAGAATATAAACTCAATGTGGCAAAGATTGTTTTTTGGTGTTCATTCATTCATTGATATATCTTCAATGCCTAGAACGGTGCCAATACAGAGTAGGCATTCAAAAAATATTCGTTAATGAATAAATAAAATATTTTGTTCTGCAAGCAAAGGATTTTGCCTAAACTAAAGCACGTGTGATTTTTAAAGTGGTAAAACTGATAATAACAATTTGGCTGAACAATATTCAGCCTAAAAGGCAATTCTGGTATCTTATGGGATAAAGTGGAATAAGCACACCCTCTTTATTCTCTCCCATTAGAATGTAGGTATAAAATCTGGAAAGAAGGCATGAGCAGCCTCTGGAAAACTCTGAAAAGTAAATAATAGTAGGTCAATTACACTGTACCAGAATTGCAATACTGACGAACTCGTAGGGAAGTTACCGTTTTTCCCTCTCCTACAGTATTTTCCAGCTTGGACTCAGGCAGCAAAAAAAATCAGAAGGGAGTACTGATGCAGAGTGCTAGAAGCCCACCGGGTCTAGCTTGATGCAGAGAAGATACACATTATTCTTCAGTGCACATGTGCATTTACAATAATCCACCTAACCTGGGTCATAGTACAAACTTGAACAAATTGAAAAGAACTGATACTATACAAAGTATATTCTTAAATCATGATGGCATTAAAATCAGTAACAGAAGATGAAAAATACTGGAAAAGTTTTTTAACCACACTTTTTTTTTTTTTTTTTTTTTTTTTTTTTTTTTTTTTTTTTGAGACGGAGTCTTGCTCTGTCACCCAGGCTGGAGTGCAGTGGCCGGATCTCAGCTCACTGCAACCTCCACCTCCCGAGTTCAGGCTATTCTGCCTCAGCCTCCCGAGTAGCTGGGATTACAGGCATATGCCACCAAAAATTAGAAAATATTTCGAACTAATAAAAAAAATCCTGAAAATGTAACACACCAGAATTTGTAAGATGTAGCTAGGTAGAGAACTTATAGGAAAATATATAATGAAATACTTGTATTAGAAAAGAAGAAATGTCTAAAATTAATTACCTAAGCTTCCACTTCAAGAAAGTAGAAAAAGAGAAAAACAAATTCAAATCGGGTAGAAGAAAGGAAATAATAAAGACAGGGCAAAAATAAATAAAGTCGATTCCATTTATATGACATTTTCAAAAGAAAAAATAATAGTGGTGCTGAATAGAACCACGGCTGCCCATGGACCAGTCAGCACTCAGTGCCTCCCTTCTGAGCCCATAAAAGCCCTGGACCAGCCAGCCGCAACAGACGCAGGGACTACAGCTGTGGGAGGGAGCTCCCCGCTTCGGATCTCCTCGCCTTGTTGGGATGACCTGCCCGTGGAAGGGAGCTGCCCATTCTGTGCCTCCTCCCCGCCCAGAGCTGGACACCCGTGGGGACGGCCTGGCTGCAGAAAGGAGCTACCCACTTTGAGTGTCTGTCACTCGGTGAAGCTCCTCTCCGCCTGGTTCACTCTCCGATTGTCCATCAGTGAAGCTCCTCTCTGCCTGGTTCACTCTCTGATTGTCCATCAGTGAAGCTCCTCTGCACCTGGTTCACTCTCCGATTGTCCATCAGTGAAGCTCCTCTCCGCCTGGTTCACGCTCCGATTGTCCATCAGTGAAGCTCCTCTGCACCTGGTTCACTCTCTGATTGTCCATCAGTGAAGATCCTCTGCACCTGGTTCACTCTCCGATTGTCCATCAGTGAAGCTCCTCTGCACCTGGTTCACTCTCCGATTGTCCATCAGTGAAGCTCCTCTCCGCCTGGTTCACTCTCCGATTGTCCATCAGTGAAGCTCCTCTCCGCCTGGTTCACTCTCTGATTGTCCATCAGTGAAGCTCCTCTCCGCCTGGTTCACTCTCCGACTGTCCATCAGTGAAGCTCCTCTGCACCTGGTTCACTCTCTGATTGTCCATCAGTGAAGATCCTCTCCGCCTGGTTCACTCTCCGATTGTCCATCAGTGAAGCTCCTCTCCGCCTGGTTCACTCTCCGATTGTCCATCAGTGAAGCTCCTCTCCGCCTGGTTCACTCTCCGATTGTCCATCAGTGAAGCTCCTCTCCGCCTGGTTCACGCTCCGATTGTCCATCAGTGAAGCTCCTCTCCGCCTGGTTCACGCTCCGATTGTCCATCAGTGAAGCTCCTCTCCGCCTGGTTCACGCTCCGATTGTCCATCAGTGAAGCTCCTCTCCGCCTGGTTCACGCTCCGATTGTCCATCAGTGAAGCTCCTCTCCGCCTGGTTCACGCTCCGATTGTCCATCAGTGAAGCTCCTCTCCGCCTGGTTCACGCTCCGATTGTCCATCAGTGAAGCTCCTCTCCGCCTGGTTCACGCTCCGATTGTCCATCAGTGAAGCTCCTCTCCGCCTGGTTCACTCTCTGATTGTCCATCAGTGAAGCTCCTCTGCACCTGGTTCACTCTCTGATTGTCTATCAGTGAAGCTCCTCTGCACCTGGTTCACGCTCCGATTGTCCATCAGTGAAGCTCCTCTCCGCCTGGTTCACGCTCCGATTGTCCATCAGTGAAGCTCCTCTCCGCCTGGTTCACGCTCTGATTGTCCATCAGTGAAGCTCCTCTGCACCTGGTTCACGCTCCGATTGTCCATCAGTGAAGCTCCTCTCCGCCTGGTTCACGATCTGATTGTCCATCAGTGAAGCTCCTCTCCGCCTGGTTCACTCTCCGATTGTCCATCAGTGAAGCTCCTCTCCGCCTGGTTCACTCTCTGATTGTCCATCAGTGAAGCTCCTCTGCACCTGGTTCACTCTCTGATTGTCCATCAGTGAAGATCCTCTCCGCCTGGTTCACTCTCTGATTGTCCATCAGTGAAGCTCCTCTCCGCCTGGTTCACTCTCCGATTGTCCATCAGTGAAGCTCCTCTCCGCCTGGTTCACTCTCTGATTGTCCATCAGTGAAGCTCCTCTCCGCCTGGTTCACTCTCCGATTGTCCATCAGTGAAGCTCCTCTCCGCCTGGTTCACGCTCTGATTGTCTATCAGTGAAGCTCCTCTCCGCCTGGTTCACTCTCCCATTGTCCATCAGTGAAGCTCCTCTCCGCCTGGTTCACGCTCTGATTGTCCATCAGTGAAGCTCCTCTCCGCCTGGTTCACTCTCTGATTGTCTATCAGTGAAGCTCCTCTGCACCTGGTTCACTCTCTGATTGTCCATCAGTGAAGCTCCTCTCCGCCTGGTTCACGCTCTGACTGTCCATCAGTGAAGCTCCTCTCCGCCTGGTTCACTCTCCCATTGTCCATCAGTGAAGCTCCTCTCCGCCTGGTTCACTCTCTGATTGTCCATCAGTGAAGCTCCTCTGCACCTGGTTCACTCTCCGATTGTCCATCAGTGAAGCTCCTCTGCACCTGGTTCACTCTCCGATTGTCCATCAGTGAAGCTCCTCTCCGCCTGGTTCACTCTCCGATTGTCCATCAGTGAAGCTCCTCTGCACCTGGTTCACGCTCTGATTGTCCATCAGTGAAGCTCCTCTCCGCCTGGTTCACTCTCCGATTGTCCATCAGTGAAGCTCCTCTCCGCCTGGTTCACTCTCCGACTGTCCATCAGTGAAGCTCCTCTCCGCCTGGTTCACGCTCTGATTGTCCATCAGTGAAGCTCCTCTCCGCCTGGTTCACTCTCCGACTGTCCATCAGTGAAGCTCCTCTCCGCCTGGTTCACGCTCTGATTGTCTATCAGTGAAGCTCCTCTGCACCTGGTTCACTCTCTGATTGTCCATCAGTGACGCTCCTCTGCACCTGGTTCACGCTCTGATTGTCCATCAGTGAAGCTCCTCTCCGCCTGGTTCACTCTCCGACTGTCCATCAGTGAAGCTCCTCTCCGCCTGGTTCACGCTCTGATTGTCCATCAGTGAAGCTCCTCTCCGCCTGGTTCACTCTCCGACTGTCCATCAGTGAAGCTCCTCTCCGCCTGGTTCACGCTCTGATTGTCTATCAGTGAAGCTCCTCTGCACCTGGTTCACGCTCTGATTGTCTATCAGTGAAGCTCCTCTGCACCTGGTTCACTCTCCGACTGTCCATCAGTGAAGCTCCTCTGCACCTGGTTCACGCTCTGATTGTCCATCAGTGAAGCTCCTCTGCACCTGGTTCACGCTCTGATTGTCCATCAGTGAAGCTCCTCTGCACCTGGTTCACGCTCTGATTGTCCATCAGTGAAGCTCCTCTCCGCCTGGTTCACTCTCCGATTGTCCATCAGTGAAGCTCCTCTCCGCCTGGTTCACTCTCCGACTGTCCATCAGTGAAGCTCCTCTCCGCCTGGTTCACGCTCTGATTGTCCATCAGTGAAGCTCCTCTCCGCCTGGTTCACTCTCCGACTGTCCATCAGTGAAGCTCCTCTCCGCCTGGTTCACGCTCTGATTGTCTATCAGTGAAGCTCCTCTGCACCTGGTTCACGCTCTGATTGTCTATCAGTGAAGCTCCTCTGCACCTGGTTCACTCTCCGACTGTCCATCAGTGAAGCTCCTCTGCACCTGGTTCACGCTCTGATTGTCCATCAGTGAAGCTCCTCTGCACCTGGTTCACGCTCTGATTGTCCATCAGTGAAGCTCCTCTCCGCCTGGTTCACGCTCTGATTGTCCATCAGTGAAGCTCCTCTCCGCCTGGTTCACGCTCTGATTGTCTATCAGTGAAGCTCCTCTGCACCTGGTTCACGCTCTGATTGTCTATCAGTGAAGCTCCTCTGCACCTGGTTCACGCTCTGATTGTCCATCAGTGAAGCTCCTCTGCACCTGGTTCACGCTCTGATTGTCCATCAGTGAAGCTCCTCTCCGCCTGGTTCACGCTCTGATTGTCTATCAGTGAAGCTCCTCTGCACCTGGTTCACGCTCTGATTGTCTATCAGTGAAGCTCCTCTGCACCTGGTTCACGCTCTGATTGTCTATCAGTGAAGCTCCTCTGCACCTGGTTCACTCTCCGATTGTCTATCAGTGAAGCTCCTCTGCACCTGGTTCACGCTCTGATTGTCTATCAGTGAAGCTCCTCTGCACCTGGTTCACTCTCTGATTGTCCATCAGTGAAGCTCCTCTCCGCCTGGTTCACTCTCCGATTGTCCATCAGTGAAGCTCCTCTGCACCTGGTTCACGCTCTGATTGTCTATGCACCTCATTCTTCCCGGAGGCAGGACAAGAACTCGGGACCTGCTCAGTGGTGGGACTGAGAGAGTTCTAACACAACCGGGACCGAAACGTGCCCCCACCAACGCCGGCCGCGCCGCGTGTGACAGGAAGGAGAGACGCGCTGTGGCCCTCTGGGGAGCCCAGACCTGGGGGCGCCCTGAGCCAGGGCTGTGACACCCTCTTTTGGGGCTCTGTGGCTCCCGGAATCTCCAAGCCACTGGGCACCGCTTGGTTCCCCTCAACTAGACGTCGGTGCCCGCAGTGGAAGTTGCAGCCGCTCATGGAGCCGGAACCTGTGCCGGGGCCTGGAACTGCCCGTCTGACCGCAGCAGCTGGCACGCCTGGCTGTGCACAGTGGCCAGACCCCGCGCCCGCTACCCACACACCCCGCGCCATTCCGCGCCTGGCTTGCCCTTGGCAGGTGTGGGCTCTGGGCCAGTGGCCTGAGCCAAGTGCCGCCTGCCAGGCAGAGTGGGCAGAACGAGCCCAGCGGGCGTGAACGATACTCAGGCAGAGGGTGCCCCTGGCCACAGAGGTTTTCAGCTGGCCAAGCGATGCCTCAAGGAACCTGTGACAACATTAAATGTAATACATATCTCACTATAGTCTGTAAAGTCAATACCCCAGATAAGCTGGTGAAATTACAGTTACCGTTTTTACATTCTGTAAAACAAATAGTTTAACGATGAATTATTTATATTAACAATTATGGATTTCTATAGATGAATTTTGAAGCACTCCACCAGAAAGTGAAGATGAAGGTACAGACTCAAACACAAAATGTAAATAATTACCTCTGAATTCTTTGTTTGTATGTGTGTATTCTATTTTTAGAGACATGGTAAAACACTACATTTGGTGAAGGAAGATAAAGCAGTTTTTTCTCCTATATCATTTATACTTTTTGTGTTACAAAGAGAGAAAACCAAACTTGATCTGAATTTTTATTGGCTTAAACATGTGTGAAATTTTAGAGGAAGCACAAGTCTTTGAGTGTGGCCTCCAGCCCAACAATATTACCATAGAACAAGTTCTCTCTGATCCTTCATCTTGCTTTGCATGGGTTTAGCCTTTTCCTCAGACTCTGTAAGATGCCTGTTCCCCAAAACTCAAGGCACAACACTGATTTGAATCATAATGATAATAATACTGCCATACTGCCTATCTTCAGGCCACACAATCCTATTCCTAGGAAAGAAATAATTCCTATGAAAGAAAAAAAAAAGCTACCTCCTTCTATTAAACCCTTTAAAGAAAAAAAAAAAACTGGAAGTTTTCCCTTTCTCAGAGTCCTCTGTAAAATTCTTGCTTCTCAATGCCCCAGTTGGGTTATAAGCCCATTTCTCAAAGTAAAAATTACTTTGACTGGAATGTGGCATTTCTCACTGACTGTGGTCCATACTAAGCCATGTGTAATGTTATAGGTAGGTCAAACCTACCACAAACTGTATCAGTTTAAAAAAAATTAAAAGAAAACAGTGCGAGTATTCATATGCTACATCAGTAATTGGTAATATTATAAATAAAGTATACATGCTTCTGGAATTTATAACCATTATAAATACATGAAAAGAAGCAAGTGTTATTAGGGAACTATACCAAATTTTATCAAGTCTCTTTATCCAAAATATTTTATTGTATATATGCCAACATGAAAATCCTAATTACATATTTTGACTGGACTTTTAAGCTGATGCAGTTAAATAAAATATTTTATGTTTTTCTTTAAATAATGTCTGTTTGAAATTATTAACTTCATTTATTGAATATATATTGAATACCCACTTTGTGCTAATCACTATTATGAGCACTTTCCATACAGTGGTGAGCAAAACAAAATATTTCTGTCTTTATAGAGTTTACATTTTTATGCCAACGCTTATATCCCAGTCCATGTATTGTGTTGATATGGTTATCATTTATGGAAAAATCTAAACTTATGGTAAGCTAACTAAAGAATGTCATTTTTCACATATTCTTAATTTTACTAGTAAACTTTCCATATTGAGACTCTGAATTGTACTTATGTATCTATTCTTTTAACAAGCAATGTTGTAGGCTTACCATGAGCTAAAAATTCTGCCACCTGCTAAGGAAACCAAGGTAAGCATGTGTGCAATGTCCTTTTTTTTCTATAATTGTGACTCAAGGGAGAATGTATATTCTAAATCTAAAAGAGTTGTCAGTAATTTTGTTTACTAAAATATTAACTTCAAATTTCTCAGAAAGTAATTGCTGAAAAAGTAAAAGTGCCAATTTAGAGAAAGTTAAGATAGGTAGATAGATATGAAATATACACATAATGTATTTTATGTATAATTTTAAAATGCATGCATATTTAAGGACTATAGCTCAGTTTTGCATCAAGTAGTTGCTTCAGCTCTTCACAAATCAGCCCAATCGTCGTTTCTGCAAAACCCTGTGTATCCATATGTAGTACATATGACAACAGAGGTGCTAGAACAAACATTGGCATCCTTAGCTCTTGTGGAGAAATTTCCAAAAGGGAAAGTCTCTCGGATGGACTTAGTTTCTAAGAAGGCATAATTTTTGTTGACATAGAAATTTAAAGTTAAAAATGTAAAATTTAAAGCCAGATTTTTATCTTACACAGGACTTTGAAATTACAAAACAAAAATGAAATAAAAAATAAACCCATTTTCCACATTGGCCCCAGGAGTTAACACAATGTTCAGGAGACGCAAAGAATAGAAACTTTGCAAAGCCTCTACTTGCACAGACTACAAGTAAAATATATTCTTAGATCAGGAAAAAGTCATATGGTTTCATATGGATTAAAGAGTTACATCATAATTTATAATTTAAATTATAATTTATAATCTAGCTAATTATGTTTTCTTCCATGAAACAAAATGCAGCAATTAAAAAGAAATAGATTTCTATGTTGAGATATAAATATTTATAGGTTACATTAGTAAATAAAAAAGGCAAGTTGCAGAACAATATTTATAAATTTATATTTCTGGTTTAAAAAACAAAGAGAAAAACAAGAGGATTTACCTTTATTTCATGTGCATATTTCCTGGAATAATAAGAGGCCAGAAAGCAAGCAGGAGCTAAACTAAACCATGCTTTGTGGGTATTTATTTTATTTTATTTTATTTTTTTTTTGAGACGGACTCTCGCTCTGTCGCCCAGGCTGGAGTGAGCGGCGCCATCTTGGCTCCCTGCAAGCTCCGCCCCCCGGGTTCCCGCCATTCTCCTGCCTCAGCCTCCCGAGGAGCTGGGACCACAGGCGCCGCCACCGCGCCCGGCTAGTTTTTTGTATTTTTAGTAGAGACGGGATTTCACCGGGTTAGCCAGGATGGTCTCCATCTCCTGACCTCGTGATCCGCCCGTCTGGGCCTCCCAAAGTGCTGGGGTTACAGGCGTGAGCCACCGTGCCCGGCCTGCTCTGTGAGTATTAATAAGAAGTTTAGATTATGTTAAAGACAAAATGGTTCACTACAGACTTTTAAGAGGAATTGATATAACCTAATTTTACTTTATAAAAAAGATGCATTATACACATAGGAATAAAGATAACAATGATAGTAGATTTCTCTTTGGAAGTGATGTAAGCAAGAAGACATTGGAGCAACGACTTTAAAGTTCTAAGAAAAAAACTGTCAATATAGAATTCTATATTTAGAAAAAATACTTTTCAAGAACAAAGTCTAAATAAAGATAATTTTAGATGCACAAAAGTTGGAAGAAAGTTAAAGGAAATCCTAAAGGCAGAAGAAAAAATGATTCCAGATGAAAATACAAATCTACATAAAAGAATGAATAATTATAAAATGATAGGTGTGATAATTATAATATGATAATTATAAAGTGATAAGCTATTTAAGTTACTTAAATATCTTTAAATGACAATTGGCTATAAACAAAATGTAACGTGGAGGTTATAACACAGATGAAATTAAAATGTTTTACAAGAATGGAAAAGAGGTTGAGAAGGAATACATAGAAACACTATCTTACAGAGTTCTTATACCATACATGAAGTGGGATATATAACTTGAAGGGAGACTATGAGAAGTTAAAGATAAACACTACAAAGCAAATAATAACCACTGGAATAACAAAACAAAGAGTTACAGCTAATAAATTGATAAAGGAGATAAATTGGAATATTTTTTTAAATCCAAAAGAAGTCAGAAAAAGAGAAAACAAAGCAAAAAGAAATAGAACAAATAGAAAACAAATAGCAAAATGATACACTTTAACCATGTCAAAATTACATTAAATGTAAATAGGCTAATCATCCCAATTTAGAGGCAGACATTATTAGATTGTGTAAAATAATGAGACCCAACTCTATGCTTCTTCCTACAAATGCACTTTAAATATAAAGACACAAATAGAAGGATAGAAAATCAGTATACAGGGCTTATGCTGGTACCAAAGAAGAGTGTGACTAAGAATATTACCAAGGATAAAGAAAGTAATTTCAAAATACTGTGTCAATTTATCCAAAGTACATAGCAAACCTAAATATTTATATATCCAGTGACAAAGCTTCAAAGTATATGAAGCAAAAACTGATAAAACTTCGAGGAGAAAAACTCAAATTGACAATCAGAAATTTCAACACCACTCTCAAGAACTGGGAGATTAAGACAGAAAATCAGGAAGGATACAGTAGAAAGAACACTGTCAATCAACTTGGTCTAATTGACCCTTATAGAACACTCCACCCTGCACGAGCAGAACACACACTTTCCAAGTGCACACCGAACATCTACCAATAGAAACAATATCCTGGGCCACAAATGAATTTAATACAATTGAAATAATGTAAGTGGGCTGGGCGTGGTGGCTCACGCCTGTAATCCCAGACACTTTGGGAGGCTGAGGCAGGCGGATCACGAGGTCAGGAGTTCAAGACCAACCTGGTCAACATAGTGAAACCCCATCTCTACTAAAATACAAAAAAAATTATCCAGGCATGGTGGTGCGTGCCTGTAGTCCCAACTACTCGGGAGGTTGAAGCAGGAGAATTGCTTGAACCTGGAAGGCAGAGGTTGCAGTGAGCTGAGATTGCACCACTGCACTCCAGCCTAGGTGACAGGGTGAGATTCTGTCTCAAAAAATAATAGTAATAATAATAATAATAATAATGCAAGTAAAATTATCTTAATACAATTGGATGAAATAAGAAATCAAGAGCAGATCTCTGGAATATTCTCAAATATTTGGAAATTAAACAACATTTCTACATAGTCCATGCATCAATGAACAAATCAAAAGGAAAATTAGACAGTCTTTTGAATTAAATAAAAATGAAAATAGAACATACACGAGTTTGCAGATGTCATTAAAGTAGCAGTTAGGAGGAATTTATAACATTAAAGCTTGTATTTAAAAAGAAAACCTAAATCAATAGCTTTAGCTTTCACCTTTAAAAAACACTATACAAGAGCAAATTAAAAGTTAACAAACATAAGGAAATAATAAAGTGTCACATGAGAATCAATGATACAAAACCAAAAACAAATAGAGAAAACTGATGAAACCAAAAGCTGATTCTTTCTGAACATTGATGAAATTCATAATCCTCTAATCAGGACAAGAAAGAGAAAACTTGAATTACTAATATCAGAAGTGGGAGAAATGTTATTCCTACAGAGAATATTATAAAAGAAACTCAAATTTTATCTTGCTTTGTTTCAATCTGTCTAATTTTTAATATCCAAAATCTGGAAACAATTGGAATGTCTACCGGCAAGAGATGGGATGAAGACATTGTGGCATAACCATACAATGGAATACTACTCAGCAAGAAAAAGGAATGAATGAAAGCACCTACAACACCTACAACAATCTTGCTGAATCTCAAAATGATTTTGCTAAGAAGACAGACAAAAACAGAGTATATATTGTGTGATTGTATTTAACTATAATTCTAGAAAATACAAACTAAGCTACAGTGATAGAACGCAGAGAAACAGCCAGCCAGGGAGAGAGGGGGTGCTGGGAAGAAGCAACAGGAAGTGATTACAAAGAGGTACTACCATACTCTGGGGGTGATGCATAAATTCACTACCCCAAACGTGGTGATGATTATACACTTTAAATCTTTGCAGTTTAATATATATTCATATTTAAATATCTGCAGTTTAGTTATACCTCAATAATGTTATTTTTGAAAGCAATATATAGGAATAATTAATAATAGCTACCCTAGGATGTGGGCGTAAAAGTGAATATGGCTAAGAAGATTTTCTGCTGTTCTTTTAAGAACTTACATTCTACTTTATATAACTTAAAAATTGTTTATAATACATGTGATTTACTTTTCAAAATAATAAAAAATAAACTAGTACCAAAAAGAACATGACCAATTAGGGATGTATTCATAATATTAGTGGCTACCTGTAGTGTATACCTGCACACACACACATATATACATGTATTGCAATATACAAGGCAATAATAATCCCATTGGACAAAAATTTCTTTCAAATTAATAAGCTGCCAAATTTCAAATGGCCAAAGGATTTAAACAAGTAATTCACCAAGATGGATACAAATGAACAAGGAAAATAATAAAAAAGTGCTCCACCTTATTGGATATAAAAATGTATATGCAGAAAACACTGAAACAACCCCTTTTATCTATCAGATTATCAAAGATTAAAAAATTGATTCTTTTCAGATACACCCAAGAGACTAATAAAAGCGTATAAAAGATACAGATTTCTCAAAACAATCTGAACTTTTATATTAAAATTTTAAATAAAGATGTTAACAAACTAATTTTCCTTCCATGGATTTGTAGAAAATGATAGAATAATATATAGAGAGATGCTCATTGAGTATTGTGAAAGCAACAATAAATTTTAAATAATCCATATGATCATCAACAGGACTTGGTTAAATGAAATGCAGTGTCCCCTATCTGTAATGTGGAATACTACACATTATTACAAATTAGGAGAAGAGATAAGCTAGACTCAGACCTGTAAACTCAAAATACATTAATATGGTTTAGGAAGTCATTTTTAAACTCGCATGTATTTCATCATTCCATTTATAAAAATATATATGTATGTTCATGTATAGATATGCTTTTCAAAGTTTGGAATATATATTTTTTCAGGCTTAACTGTAGCTATTTCTTAGAGATTGGGAGAGTATTAGTGGCAGGGAGTACAGGTAACATCTCAAGGGGATTTTTGCTTTTTACATAAATCTCTACAGTTAATTTTTTACAATGGGCAGATACAATAATGACTCAAAGATATTATTATTATTTTGGAAAAATAAATATCAATCCAGTAGCCTAATGAAAACTAAGAAAAGATAGCCTTTTTGAGAGAATGCATACAATCAGCCTTTGTGAAAACAGAAAAGGATTTAGAATCACATACTGGGTTAGAATCGTTATTCTACTACATACAAACTGTGCATACCTAGAAATTTATTTAAATCCTCTGATTTTCAGAGAATTTACAGTGTACACAGCAATAATACTACCCACCTCCGAGAGCAGAGAGGATTACAGAAGTCAGTAGCTATAAAACATACCACAGGTGTTCAAAAAGGCTGGTTTCCTTATGTTTAATGTGATATGATTTAATGTATTCATTAAATATTCAAATAATTAGAAGATTTTCTAAATACCTAAATTATACTCAAGAAATGTCTGAATAATGCACTGGAACTTTCTTAGATTGCCATGCTTTAGCTGCTAGACAAGGACTTCACCTTATAATGTAGCATTTTGATATTTCAAGACCTGCATCCAGCAAATGGAATCCAAGAAAGGTAACCTTGTACTGAAATCTGTCTATACAAATGGCATGAGGCACAGTCCTCATGGGCGGATAAGTGTTACTAAATTTTCACAAGCTGAATAGAATAAAACTGGTGTCAAAACTGTAAAAAATATAACAAAGAATGAAACCGTTTATCTTTTACATGGACACATGCCCTGTTCCTGCTGTTGCCTGTAAGCAGGCAGCATACACTGGTACAGGTGGCCCTGTATAATTGTGTGCATAAAATAACTGAGTCATTTTCTGATTGGTAAATAATATGCAATGTCAGACGCTCCACACCATCTGTGTCACTCACCACCACAGTTTTCTGCAAAACAGCCAGCAGCACAAGCCCAGCACCTCATTGTTGGAGAAGTCACAGGAAGAAGTACTTGGCATCCTTCACAAAACTTAAATCTGTTCACAGTATTGAACCTGACATATGCCCCAAAGCAGAACGTGTGTGCTACCCTAATGATCTCTCCCGCTGTTTTATAATCAGAGACATAGATGGAGGGAAAGCTGCCATTTCTTCATTTGGCACTGGTCAGCCTCCTGGACTGTCTTTTTGGCCAAAACAAAAAAGAAAAAACCCTCATATTTAGGAGAATTAATATGCAGATGACTGAACACAACCATTTTGTTATTTTCATCACAATTTCCTAGATGTAAGATTTGTGCTTATTGCAAAATCCTTGCTCCAGCTTTCTTCAGTTTGGGGGATTCTTCTTCCATATCACATGAAGGAGGAGTTGTTAACTGCCAATCATTCGTCTTGACAGTTTAGACAGGCTCCTTGAAGTTTGAGAGAGCCTAGGTGGTACTTGCCTTGTCAACTTCTCTTTTCATCGAAGGAGAGGAGCACTGAGTCAGAGGGCATATGTTGGCTTCTGTCTCAACATGTCTGGTACTGACAGAAGCTAAAAGTCGTGGCCTCAGCATGCACCACGCAGGGAAAGTCCTGGAAAGACTGCTCCTTCCATCCCTCTTTTTTGTTGTTTCCTTTCATATTATTCACAATGAGCCCTATCCGTATGGTGGTAGTGCCAGATCCAGGGGATATTAGGTTTTGCCAAATCTCTTCTAGACTGAAACTTTCACATTATCCTTTGGTACTAAAATTAGCTAAAAAATTAACATGCTTTGAGGACCTCATGATTTCTGTAGGAAAAAAAAAACACAAAATGTAATTCAATACAGAAAAACTCAGAATTTTGACACTGACTTTTAAAAGTAATCCACACAAAAATAATATAATTCTAAATTATATGTAGATTTCATGAGCAAAACGAACAGCTAAATGCAACTGATGATCTAGATGCGAGCAAATTTTAAAAACCAGACAAGACACATATATCATACTATAACACGGCTGTTACAAACAGGCTTGCTTGAGGACCACTATTCACTTTTTTATAGTGATAAGAGTAAATGTCATGATTATTATATTAATCCATCTAATGCTGAACATGATTTGAAGTCTGTTCCTAGAGATAACTATAAAAATATGGTATGTAAAAAAAGCATCATGATATCACTGTACAAAATTCCATGTTTATTATCAATAAAATGTAGACTCATCCAAGCATAGGTAAGAAAATAAAATTAAAGCTGCAATTATAAATGTAAAATGATATATATGGAAAAAAATTTTATAGCTCTTTCCAAATAGACATATTTGCAAATATAAATGTAATATCACACTAGTTATTTCACACTTAAATTCGCTCCATAGTATTACCACATTTTTTCCATGTAAATTAGTAAAAGATGATCTCCAGAAAGTACACACCTTAAAGACAATTTATTAGGCTCACTCTGATCTCTGATCTCTACCAGCCTGTGGCGGTGTGTCTTTGCACATAGTTTTCTGAACATTTAGCTTCTATATTCTTATGTTTTCACTGGATTCCTAGAATCTGGTTGCTGTTATTTTGTGTTTGTGTTTGGGAGGTAGTTCTCCCCAGTGCCTTTTATTTAATGAATGATTCACTGAGTGTCATGTGCTAACTGGGTCCAGATTCTACACTATCCACTTCTCTGACAGAGCTAGTTATGGCTGTCCTCAGTTCATGATCTCCTGCTCTTCCTATCCTGCAGGCAAGTATCTGAGGGTGTTGTGTGGTCTTTGTTAAGATGCAGAGGAAACGTGGTATCCTCAGTGTTTTATTGCACATTGAAACAGCTCTCACTATATACTGGCATACAACCAAAAAATCTTTGAGGAGATCAAGATGTAGGGACCTGTACGTAAATCCTGTGTGATACCGAAGTAAAGAAGACCCATCGACAGAAAGGAGTGGTGAAAAAGGATTCGACTCCCCTGATTACTTATAATAGCAGGTGAGGTCATTAGCCCCCACAGTACTTGTTTGAAACCTAAACAGGTACAGCAACTCACCATTAGAATCAATCCATTACTGAATTAGAAATACGACTGAATTTAGCAACAAATTGGTGCCAACATTACTTCTAGCAGCAGTAGGTTTGCAGCAGCAGATTGGCACCGTGACAGAGTCCATAATTTTCACAGTATGTGTTTCATAATTTGTCATGCACACTCTGATTGCTTGGCATATTGGCAGAGTCCACAGTGCTCTCTAAATGTCACCAAACGCATTTGAGGATTTGTCATGCACGGTCTGAGCAAGTGACACCACACAGCGGAGTGGCCAGGTTCAGAGCTGATTTTTGCACTCCCTCTAAGTGAGTACTCTTGAGCTCAGCCACCAGTGACGAGGGCCTGGTGGGGGCTGCACAGCCCTTCTCTTGGAGCTGCTGATTTTTAATTCTGTGTCAAGTGATCATATGGATGCTGCCAGGAGAAAATACTATTACACTGCAGGTGTGACATGCATAGCACAGAGATTCCTGCCTGATAATATTCCTTTCAAATCATTCCTTGTAGTGTACTTAACACTTTTTTTTCCATCCAGACTCAAAAAGCATTTCACAAATTAGGAGTAAGAAGTAGGAGAGTAATAAATATGAATAGAGGGTGGAGAAAGCTATATTATAAGAAATTCCTCAGTTAAGAGATCAAAAAATGAGATCTCTTGGCTGATTTTAACAGAAAGGTAACGAATTGTTGGGATCAGAGAATCCTGAGGTTGTCGTAATAACATCTGGTTTCTGTAGAAACAGCTTCTGAGTTTACGCAAACTATCCTTTGTATTTATTTATTTGGCCTCAGTTAATGAGGAGGTTGGATGAGAGCTCCTCTTTGGTTCTATATGTTCCATTGTTCTAAAACAGGAGCATGAGTTTATTAATATCTTTTAGTCATCTGACCTGTTTGCCTGCAATGATTGCATAATGCTTTTCCAGTATTTAGCAGAAGCTTCAAGAGCTACATCTGCTGGAAGCTTTTGTCTAGGATTCCAGTCATTATCTTATCACTTTTATTCACTATCTTTTAGGAGGAGAAAGAAAATTAGTCTTTTTTGTACATTTGGGTCCCGTGGATGCACCTGTTACTATGAAATCTGTTTGATGATAAATAACTCACATACGCTCAAGAGCGTTGTCTTGACATGTGCAGGGAAAGACCTTCAGACATATGTTGTAAAAAGCATTCGCTGTGACTTTGTATTTGCTCATGGATCAGTGAAAGTAGAGAGGACTTGGAGGCTGACAAAGACCGTAAAGGCAGGGAGGAGGGAAGCTGAGGTTTTTACTGGGAAATTGTTTGAGAGATTCACCATCAGATCTGCACTTAGATACAATACACAAAAGTGTCAGATACGAAAGCACACAGACATACACTACTCACAAACGTATACCTATTAGCCAAAGATACAATATATAAAACGTGTTGTGAAACGTGGAATTTTTTATTTGAAAAAAAACACAGAAAACTAGGGTCATTTAAAAAAGAGATACAGCTCTACTGGGAAAAGAAGTATTGCCTCCTCTGAAAAGGCCTCTAAAAATTATCTTTTATTGAACATGTTTATTCTAATTTTTCTATGATCAACTTTATTGGGGCAAGGAGAATCATCACCATTCTTCCTTGATTTCTAGGGGGAAAAGGTTGTTTTTCCACTAGCACTTTTATGTGGAAAATTTTCTACCATTTACACACATTGCCAACCCCTTACTATAAACGAGGTGGCCACTAAACCTGATATATTCAAATCTCACCACAGCACACATGAGCAAATGGGGAATTGATTAGGTTCTATTATTTTTTCCCCTAGTGTCTGATGAAAATTGGGTTTCTTTTCAAATTCTTTTAGATTCATTTGTGTAACTGATTCTGTGTCTTCCATAGTTAACTTTGGAAATTGTTTTGTCCTGATCATTAAAGGTTCAATTCTGCGATTCTAGAATGCATCCCATTTTATTTTCCAAATATCTTTCATAATTATATCCCAAAGTAGAAAACTAATACCTTTCATATAGATATAGATGATTTTCATATGCAGGTAGTGAACTACTTATAAATAATATCGGCCTTAGTGTACTCAAAATAGGTTCAAAACTTTTTGTACAACAAATATCTAACCTAATCTCTTCTCTGAGACGTCATCCCCATAAAATGTTCGTGAATGCACCGAAATCAATCTGCAGCCTCTGCACAGTTGGCCACACAAAGCCCTCATACTCGTAAAGATCTTCCTTTTTAAAATAGCTTTACTGAAATATCATAAAGATCTTTTCATATGCACTTATGAAAAATACGTATTTTCAGTTCTACCTTAAATATACCTGCACTCACATACACATAAACATGCCTTGATTTGAAATATGTGCTTTAAATTTCTTATCATTTCCTCGATTCAAGTCACCCAGAAAAATGAACAGATAGAAAACAAGACAATAATAAGCCACATTCAATTGAAATGAAGCAAAGTATTTCACGTTCTAGGCTGTCAATCTAAATAATTCTCAAGAGGATATTAGTGTGTAACCATTACTAACAATTTGATAACTTTGGGGGCTTGTTTAGTTTGGTTTGGTTTTTTGATAAAGGCAACAAAAGTCTGCATTAGTCTTTTACTTACATTCTCTTCACTGCATTCACAATTGTTTGTTTGCCTTTCTATAACTACTTGGTGTTCACATGCAAACAACACACAGTTTTACTCCTGTCCTATTTTCCTGTGATTTCTCACTTGCATTAAAGGACTGTAAAATGAGTTCATTTATTTAGTGCAGTTTTTTAACCAGAATTGTATTAGCTCATCTCTTGCATTAGCTTTACAAATCTAAATTTTTGTTTAACTTTTTTTTGTATTGAAAGCTCATTACCTGGATTAAAAAGCTAATACAAACTTTCTTTTATTTGTCAGAGCCATGTTACCTTCCATCACTACAGAAACAAATTTTTTACAAAAAATTCACTTCTAGAAAGATAAGCAATTGCCTGCGTTAAGAAGCAAAAGGGAGCCTACCACTTCCTAAAACCTCCCAGCAATAATCACAAAATCACTTTACAGTATAATGTTGCTGTGGTTTGGATATGGATTGTTTGGTCCCACTAAGTCTCGTATTGAAATCTGATCCCCAGTGTTGGAGGTGAGGCATAATGGGAGGTGTCTGGGTCATGGGGGTGGAGGCCTTGTGAATGGCTTGGTGCCATCCTTGTAATGAGTGAGTTCTCTACTAGTTCTCACAAGACTTCCCCAAAGAACTGGATGCTAAAAAGCATCTGGCACCTCTCACCTCTCTCTCTCTCACTTCCTCTCTGGCCATGTGATCTCTACACACTGACTCCCCTTTACCTCCCGCCATGAGTGGAAGCAGCCTGAGGCCCTCATCAGAAGCAGATGTTGGTGCCATGCTTCTTGTACAGCCTGCAGAACTGTGAGCCAAAGAAACCTGTTTTTTTCATACATTACCCAGCCTCAGGTATGATTTTATAGCAGCAGAAATGGACTAAGGCAAACATTCTGAGTTTTCAGATAGCAGTTTGCCTACCAAGATAGATTTTTCTCAGAGCAGAGTGCTAACTCTGAGGGCTTTTGTCAACTTTTCACACAAACTGCAGTTGCATCATCCATTAAAATCATGAGTCTTTCCATTGTGAGTGATACATTAAAGTCACATCATGCATTTTCAGAAGTGATGAGGAAATAATACTTTTTTTCTTATGCAAATTACCAGAGAAGCTCAGAAAAAAACCCCACAGATTGAACATAAATTTTAAGGGCTTTCTGAATCTTAGTCAATAATTATTAGTCTTCTTTTACTTTGCAATGTAAACAAGGTTTACAAGGTTTTTGCTTTCATGAAGCTTATATGTTCATGAGGAGACATACAGTAAACAAATGATCCCAATTTATGTATGTATGAATATAAATACAAATATGGTACATATATTGTATATACACACATGCATATACAGATATACACATATCTACCAATGCATACCATATGTATGCATATCTATTGTGTGCATATGCATGGGGATTGTATACCAGATAGCAGCAAATGATTTGCAAAAAAAAAATTTTAATGAACAGCAGGAAATAAAATATGGGTTTTTTTGTTTTTTGCTTTGTTTTGGTTTTTTGCAGAAAGCATATCTCATGTACTACATGGAGGGAGCAGTGAGGAACTATGGGAAAGGAAGAAGCCATCTTGCTCCTTCAACTTGGCCTCTCTGTTCATCTTTGCGGCAAGATGCCTATTGGAAGTCAACAGAAAGCTACCCTTTCTCTCTCTTTTCCCTTTTATTCTGCCTTCAGAGAGCAGAAATTGTTTCACTTTCTTGCAACTGAAGATTCACTATTCTCAGCATTTTCCAACCCTACACCCCATTTCTGCCTTCTATGACCATTTCAGTGGCAAACTGGTGGAAGGTGAATCAGGTATCACTGGCCTGCCGCCCCTTAATTAAATGTGTCACTATTCCTTTTAATATTCTGAGTGAAATCATTCTAGCAAATGACAAACTGTGAAGATGGCACATATATTAGCTTAAAAGAAAATAATACATTATCACAAATCATATTCAATATACAATTAATATAATCAAATGTTTATTAGCTACTGCAGTTAGTGATACTTGTATTTAGCCAAGGCAAACTCTTCTGTCCACAGTAGAGAACAAATTTTGTACTGTAATGGAAAACACTATGGCTGATCTCTCCAACACTTAATACTAGTTCACTTCTACAGGAAGAATCTATTACCATTTAACTTACCTCTCCCTATTTTAAATTAGTATTAGAAAGATGATTTTATCTTAAGCCAAGCCATCTTCAGCACTGCACCTTGTGCTGCTCCAGGTTCCACTAGAGAAGGTAGAGGAAACTCCTGCTGCAACTACCGTCACACAAATACTTTCACTGCTGATGGCCTAGATGGCTGCTTTTCTGGATTACCAACGGCATCTTAGAAATCTCCACTCCCCTTACCACAGGTATCTTGAGCTCAGTGTAACCAAAACAAATCCATTATCATTTTCCCCCAAAGTCCTCCTTCTCTACATTTCCTTCCTCAGTCAATGGGACCAACATTTATCAAGTTACCCAAGCCTTATACATTCCTCTTCCAATCTCACTCAGTCAGCCCCCAATACCAATTACTTCTATCCCCTCAAGTCAACTCACAAGTTCTCTCTCATCACATCTACATTTTGCAGCACTGTGGGTTTCCCACCTAATACTCATTCCCTTTATCCTTCTAACTGAACCCTGATTTTATTCAGGTAGCAGGTCACATGCTTCAAGAAAGGCTGAGTTTCTTCTAGGCCCTAGAGTATGGGTCTTGATTTTTCCAAAGCAGCACTATACAATGGGACTTGCTGTAATGTTGGAAATTATTTATAATCTGCTGTGTTCAATATGGTAGGCACTACGTGTGACTATTAAGCATTTGATTTGTGACAAGAGCAAATGATGCACAGAATTTTTAATTGTATGTAATTTTATTTAATTTAAATCTAAATAGTCACATGTGACTAATGACTACTTTATCAGACAGTGCATATACCAATCAGGGTGTTTCCTTATCAATCACCAATGACTCATGCAGGAATGGACATTTGACAGAATTTTGGCTAAGTTAGACACCAGAAGGAGCCTGCCAGAGAACTTCTGGCAAACTTTTCCCTCTTAAAAAGAGATAAAAATGGGACACTCTTTTGTTCTCTAGGTGTTGTGTAAAGACAAGACACTTAGAGCTTTTATAGGCATCTTAAATCCATGAAGAGACAATCCTCAGGACCAATGACTACCTACTGAGGAGATACAAGAAAAAAAATGGAAATAATCTGAGTCCTCAGTCACGTCTAAAATAACCTGCTGAATTAACAGCACTGGTATCTCTCTTCTGAATGTATTTGTGTGAGATAATAAACCTCCTTATTTTGAGACCTGTTGACTTGGCATTTCTGTATCTTTAGGTAAAAAACATTCTCAGGTACTATCTTCCTGACCTCAATTCCTTCTAATCTATTATTCAAGCATCCATTATTTTTCCTTCACAAGACTTAACGGTTTATAACTAGATATTTTGTGTCTTAGTTGTGTGCTTTTTGTCTATTCCCACACCAGCTTTTAGCCTCTGGAAAACGGACATCATGCATGTTTGACTCTCCGTCGTATGTTATCATGGCGTAGCACACATACTGGCAGTGAGTGGGTCCACAGTAAATAGCTCCGGAATTAATTAATATTAGTCCATGAATTTTTGTGAAGTACAATTCTAATCATAATTTTGCTTTTTAAAAGTGTTTCTGCCTTTCCACACAAGTTATGGCATGGATTCTGCATTTCCTAATCTAGCATACAAAGATATTCACTATCTGGCTAGGTCTATCTTTGCAGCTTCTTCTCCTATCACTACTGCCTCCCCCATCACCTCGTGTTCCATCTCAGAAGTAATAACGGCTCAGTCTTCCCAGATTATCCAAGAATGGCTCAGAGACATTAAGCGAGTGATTCTGCAGGCTGCTCCGGCAAGTTCCATGCAAATAATTTACTCATATGTGAGGGAATCAGCTGGTAGACTGAGTCAAGATTTTAAAAAGACATAAACATGATTTATTTAAGGAAAAAAATGAGGAGGGCCTATATATAGCCTGAGAATAGTATACTTCATTTACACAATTTTTAATTAAACTGATTATTTGGCCACTGAAAGAGAGGACAGTGTGGGCATTGTGTCCTTGACTAGTCTAAGATTATAAAGAAAACATTTCCTTGTGTGGATGATTGGCTAAAACACCCGTGATCGTTTGGTTGTGGAAAAATGTGAGAGGGTAACTTGATGTAATATTCACCAGGATTTTCCCATGGGCACCTCAACCTTAGTAAATGCATGTTTCCATCAGAATCTCTCAAGATTCGTTCTTAGATTCTGTCTTTCTTTCCATGGAGAAGGCACATCCATCCTTCTAATTCTGACTATTTTGAGTTGTAGATTTTGGACATTACATATCTGACTTCTAAATTTTTATATCAGCCTACACGTATTTCTTTTTAGAGTGTTCAACATGGTTCCATAAACATTTATTGAGCAACTCTGTATGTCGAGAATTCTCCTGGGCACTGCGGGATATAAGAGTAACCGAGAGAGATTCAGCCACTCACAACTTACAGGTGGCTACATCCAATTTAAAACACACTTGAGAGTTAAAAAAAAAAAAAAAAAAAAAAAAAAAGCAGTAGTCTCACACCAGTACAATCTATTACTAGCAGCAGAGCTAGTGTAGTTAAATGCTAAGAAATTGCAATTAGCAAGAAATGTTTAGTCTAATCAAAAGAAAAAACTGAACTGCTATTCAGCAAAACAAAAACAAACAAAACAAAAAAACAACAAACAAACAAACAAAAGCTAATCTCTGGGTTTAGGAAGCAGGTGAGCCTCTTCTAGATAAGGTTTTCTCAAGTTAAGTTCCATGTAGAAAAAGCATCCACAGACAACTATGAGGTTCCCGGACTAGCCAAAGCCTCAATTTTAATAAGTAGTCAGTAAACCATCATAATTTTTTTCAGCAAATTCTTCTTTACTACAAATTCTGGTAGGTGTGGGATGAAAAGAGTTATATTAAGTGCTGCCACATCCTTCCTTGAGAGTTTCTCAGTCAATCCAGCACTGTCTAGGGAGCTTTCCTCAGAATTTATAAAACTAGATACACCTCACTCACAGCTATCCCACATAGGTTATTGCCCTTGTATTTTCGTTTCTCAGTTTTATTTGTAAAATTTAACTCCTTGCCATTTTAATGTTTTTGGTCTTATGGTAAGTTGTATTATTTCTTCACAATCATTTGCCCCACCCCGGCTTCGTCATACTTCTCTGTCGTCAGAATACGATCCCTACACACTTTGGCCTTGGTCTTGTGACTTTGGACAATGGAATAGGAGCAGATAGTTAGAGACAGGACTAGCTGGATTTCCTAGGCTGACTAAGAATCCCTAAGCCTAGCTGGGAAGGTGACCACATCCACCTTTAAACACGGGGTTTGCAACTTAGCTCACACCCAACCAATCAGATAGTAAAGAGAGCTCACTAAAATGCTAATTAGACAAAAAGAGGAAGTAAAGAAATAGCCAATCATCTATTGCCTTAGAGCACAGCGGGAGGGACAATGATCGCGATATAAACCCAGGCATTTGAGCCGGCAACGGCTACCCTCTTTGGGTCCCCTCCCTTTGTATGGGAGCTCTGTTTTCACTCTATTTCACTCTATGAAATCTTGCAACTGCATTCTTCTAGTCCATGTTTGTTACGGCTTGAGCTGAGCTTCTGCTCTCTGTCCACCTCTGCTGTTTACCAGACCCACTGCTGACTTCCATCCTTCCAGATCCGGCAGGGTGTCCGCTGTGCTCCTGATCCAGGGAGGTGCCCACTGCCACTCCTGATGGGGCTAAAGGCTTGCCATTGTTCCTGCAAGGCTAAGTGCCTGGGTTCGTCCTAATCGAGCTGAACACTAGTCATTGGGTTCCACGGTTCTCTTCCGTGACCCACGGCTTCTAATAGAGCTATAACACTCACCGCATGGTCCAAGATTCCATTCCTAGGAATCTGTGAGGCCAAGAACCCCAGGTCAGAGAACACGAGGCTTGCCGCCATCTTGGAAGTGGCCCGCTGCCGTTTTAGAAGGGGCCTGCCACCATCTTGGGAGCTCTGGGAGCAAGGGCCCCCTGTTACAATAGGAGTTACACAATTTTTGAGCGGAAATGTTAAATGTACTCTTGTGGTTTGGCTCTGCCCCCTGAGCTTCTGCCTTCTAAAAAAAAGACCAAACTGGGAAAAAGATCATGACCCAGATTAGGGCTGTTCCTTTACCCCTGAGACCTGGAATAAAAGTCACCTGGAGCCAAGGCTGGCTTCGGCCAGTGAAACCCAGCTGAACTCAGCAGTGTGGTAGCTGACCAGTGGTTTTGTAAAACATGAGTGAGAAATAGACCTTTGTTGTTAGCCACTGAGATTGTGGCGTTGTTTGTTGCTATAGCAAAAATTAGTAGTCTTCCATTTTGAAAAATTGCTGATCAAATTACATAAATGTTATGCTACATTCAAAGCTGTTTTCTTCATACAGATTTTACACATAATTTGGGTTGGTTAGCAGGACAATAATTCTTTGCAAGCAGGACTGATACAATCCCCTCCTCTCTGACACTTTTTTTTTTTTTTTTTTTAGACAATCTCACATTCAAGAAGATAACTTTGATTTATGAATCTTGGAGACAATGTTAAATTCCAGGCATATAATATTTTGTGGTGTTTAACTCAATCAAGATAAAACAACCACATTGCATTCTTAAGATATTTGCTTTCTCCCAAATTCCTCCAAATAAACATCTTCTAAGGCCTAATAAGCTCTTCTCTCTGCCTGGTCTTAATCCTTCAAATCTTGAGATCAGTCATCTCCCTCCTAAACCCTCTAAGTTTCTCTCTAGAAAATCATGAAATTGACCATATAAATATTTTCTGCCTCCTTATCTTCCTTAACCCACAGAGAAAGGTAATATCTTTTAAGTGTTGACAAACGGTTGAACTATTGAAGTATTTCAGTAAGGTGATAGCTCTGCAAAAGCCACCTATCAAAATACCCATGAAACACAACCCTCCCTATAATTAGTCATCAGAAATAATAAATCGTCACCATGCCAGCCTTTACAGCCTCTGACAGAATCGACCTGAAATATTCTCTGACCCTCCCTCACTTCCCATCTCCTGTGACTGCCAATCAAAGGGAGACAGTCCTGTCAGAGAGCTGAGCTGACTCAGCAAGGGTGAAAACAAGACCTGCAGCTACTTAACATTTAATCACACAAAAGCCCTGTTAAAAAGAGATCAAAATGTGACCAAAGTTAACCTAAAACCAATAGAAATGGGGTCATCTAAATACACATTGATGTGAAAGTGCTGCTCTTAGAATCTGGGAAACTAGTCAAACAGTCTACTGTTCAGGGACATAGGTGTTAGTTTTCTTTTTGTTTCCCTCAAATGCACTTTCATCTCCCATTAAAAAACTTTCTTGGGAATGCTAGTGAATGACTTAAGAAACAAATTTCTCCTGCTATAAATAAATACAAACACAATGTGAATGCAAATTTCTAACCTTCTGCTGGGCCTTCAGGGGACCATTGCCCCCAGGCAGTTCTGGCCTGCTGGACTGGAGCCTGCTGTGTCCAGGTTGAAATTTGCTTTGAAGTCTGACACATGGCCTCAAAAATCTCTTCCAGGGCCCACTACCTGAGTCTCAGAATTAGTCATTAATTCGGTTGGGACAAGCTGAAGTGTATATGAACATTATTAAATACACATCCCTTTGTTGTGATTATTATGGGAATTCTAAATGGAGAGATGTTAACCGCAGGGATCTTTAGGGTTGGATAGTCTAATGATTCCTTTGAGGAACTGAGATAAGGTTTAAAAGAAGATAGATCTAAAACTGACACTCCTGGGAGTACACCTAATTTTGACCTTGACTTATTTTGCAACCTAAGGCTAGTGACAAAACCTCTGAATCTCTGTAAGGGAGCTATAAAATTTTGATGAGATGCTATTTTCAAGAAATTCTGAAAAATTAACCCTTGCCTAATTTTTGCTTTTCTTTCCTAGGTATTCAACAATCAACACACTAAAGTCCAGTCCTTATACCTACTCTCTTACACACACACACACACACACACAAGCACATATACACACTTAAAAGGTCAGTCTTGTCTTGATTCCAAAACACAATAAACGTGTATCAAGAATCTCCACACCATAATCTAGAAAGAGTGGACTTCATCCTTGTATCTACTGTCTTTCACACACACACACAAATGTGCACACATACACACTTAAAAGTTCAGTCCTGTCTTTATTCCAAAGCACAGCAGACATGTATCGGGTATCTCCACATCACGATCTAGCGGGAATGGACTTCAGCCGGTCACACAGACTCAGTGGGCCAGTGTAAATTGCTAAGGTTTTCATAAAGCTCCTGAAGAGATTCAGGACATGCTACCTCACACGATTTTAGGTAAAGAAATTTGAGAAGACCACAGAAGCGGGAAAGTCATTCTCACCTTCCCATAATCTTTCCCTGAAGCAGATCATAAAAGCTAGAAAGGGTTTTCTGACTTCCTCCTGAAGTAGATCATAAGACCTTCGTCTGGGAAGTGGCCTCCCTCCACCTGGAGGAAGAGAGAATTCTTATCCGTGAAGACACAGGGACAAGGAGAATAATCTTGGCGAGTAACAGGCTTTGCTAAGCTCCCTTCAGTTTACTACCAATAGATCATATTTTGTATCCAATCAGACTTCTCCATGACTATCCACCTTTTTATCAGACTTAGTCCAAAAACAAACAAACAAACAAACAAACAAACAAACCATACGTTTTCACATTTTTTCATATCTTCATTTCCTAATGACGGTGGCGTCTATAGAGTAAATTATTACAGAGCCATTGTTATAGTTTTAATATAGTTATTTCAACAGCTTCTTGCCAGAAACCCAGTAATTCTTTGTAGTGACATGAAAACCTTTTGGGTGATTGACAGTTCTTCCCTCTTTGGTTCATTGTACTGTTAATTGTTAGTAATGATTTTCTTCTGCAAGTTGCCAAAAAAAAAAAAAATACAAAACCCTCAAACAACATAGACAACCAAGGAATGTTTATATTTTCCTACAAATAGAAATCTTAAAAATTATTTTTAGGTTGTACAATTCAGAAGATCAACAAAATTTCATGAGGAAGACAGTTTCAATTATTAGCTCTACTGAACTGAACATATTCACTCCCCTGTGGTCACAAAATGGCTGCTCCATTTTAGGCATCACATCCCAACACAATAATGTTCAAGAAAAGAGAAGGAACATGTTATAGGCCTATGCCTATACCCACCCCTAGTGAGGGTGATATGGTTTGGCTCTGCGTCCCCACCCAAATCTCATGTTGAATTGTGATCCTGAGTGTTGGAGGTAGGACCTGGTGGAAGATGACTGAATCATGGGGTCAGATTTCCCCCTTGCTGTTGTCATGGAGTTCTCATGAGATCTGGTTGTTTAAAAGTGTGTAGCACTTCCTCCTTTGCTTTCTTACTCCTGCTCCAGCCATAGAGGAGATGCCGGCTTCCCCTTCACCTTCTGCCATGATTGTAAGTTTTCTGAGGCCTCACCAGCCATGTTTCCTATACATACTATGGGACCATGAGCCAATTAAACCTCTTTTCTATATAAATTACCCAGTCTCAAGTAGTTCTTTACAGCAATGTGAGGATGGACTAATGCCTAGGGGAATGGGACCATCATGACTGGTTTATTCTAATAATGTTTCACTGACTGCCTACAGCTGGGGCTGCCACCTGACCATCTACTCCACTGCAACACATAGCTCTCCTGAAGAGGTAGAGTGTCTGTTGGAAAAGAGAAAAGGCTGTGAATGGTTGGTTTCTGCTACATCCAATGACTGTAGTTTGCTTTCTGGATGTTCAGCACCCTGCATGGGAACACACCAACCCTGCCCACCACCCCACTCTCAAAAAGTTCATCTTGCAAACTATGAAGGTTCCCATTTCTGAAGAAATGCTCTGAGACAGACTCTATGAGGTATTGTGCCAGGGATACAACAGGATCACATAACATTGATTTAACAATCATATATTATACAACTGTTGTAAGAGATCGAGACCATCCTGGCCAACATGGTGACACCTCGTCTCTACTAAAAATACAAAAATTAACTGGGTGTGGTGGTGTCGCCTGTAGTCCAGCTACTTGGGAGGCTGAGGCAGGAGAATCGCTTGAATCCAGGAGGCAGCAGTGAGCTGAGATAGCGCCACTGCACTCCAGCCTGGCGACAGAGTGAGACTCCATCTCAAAATACATACATACATACATACATGGTGGAAATTTATTTCTCACACTTCTGGCGGCTGGAAAGTTTAAGATCAAGGCACCAGTAGATTTAATGTCTGGTGAACGCCTGCTTTCTGGTTCAGAGATAAAGCCTTCTAACTGTGTCCTCACATGGCAGAAGGGACAAACAAACTCCCTTGGACCTATTGTATAAAAGCACTAATCCCATTTATGAGGACTCCAGCCTCATGACCTAATCCCCTCCCAAAAACCCCTCCTCCGAATGTGGTTACTTTAGGTATTAGGGTTTCAGCATATGAATTTAACAGGGAAACAAACATTCTGACCATAGCAGAAACAAACAATGATTTTTTTTTATCAACTATTAATAATAAAATAATAACCATAAATTTCTTATGAAATCATAATAACCAATGCTTATATAGTGTTTTCATTTTTTTACTTTCCATAAATAATACATTTAATTCTTTCAACAACTCTTAGATAGACACTATTATTATCTCCATGTTACAGAGGGAAAAACTAAAGATCAGAGGCATAGTCACTTGGCCAAAGAAGCATAATAACCTGCCAAAGACATACCATTTGTAAATAAAAGAGCTAGATCTGAATGTAGGTGGTTTGATTCCAAAGTCCACATTATTAACTACTACAGTGTAATCTTTCTCTGCATATGGCAAAGTTTATCTGCCAATCAAGACGGTGGCATAAAACACAGGGAATTGAGGAACTAGAGCACATGAAGTTGAATGAAGAGGGAACGTCCAGTTCATGGAGGTTCTAGTCTGCCTTCCTGAGAATGCAGAAATATTATTCTTCATTCAAAAATCTACTTATACAGGAAACGATATTTGGAAGCCTGTGGTCAAATATCCCCACTCACATTATAGGTCAGCCTTAAGCAGTCAGGCGGCCGCTAGAGCCCCTTTCTGGGCCTGCTGAAATAGTAAAAGGGGGCACAGAGCCAGGGGCAAATGCCCATGAGGGGCATCCCATCAGGGTCACCACTAAATTGTAACTGTAACAGGTCCGTTTTCCAATGCGTGTGTCAAGTCAATTTGCAGAGACACCAGATTACAGCAGAAAAAGATATTTAATTGTAGGGCCACTGAACGAGGAGATGGGAGGAAACCTCAAATCTGTCTCCCTGAGGAGTTTGGGGCAAGTGTTTTTAAGGGTTTTGGAGTGGACCCAAATATGGAGACTGTTGATTGGTCAATGAGTGCAGGGTAAAGTCATGGGACAAGGAGATGAAGAAACTATCCTCATGCTGATTTGGTTCTCTGTGAGGATCGCTGGAACCCAGGTCTTAAAAACATCTTAAGCAATTCTTAAATAAAAGCTTTATGATTCTAACATCAGAGATCCTATCCAAAAGAATAACAGAAGTGCTAATTAATCATTAAACATAAATCCTATCCTATTCTAACATCAGAAATCCTATCTATAGAAACGATGGGGAAGTAAGTGGTTAGCATCTAGTGCCGCCTGACTTTCGTTAATAAGAAAGTCGGTCAAAGTGTAGCCTGATTAGTGCTTAATTAAAACTCTATTTCTGTCCAGAATTCTTGTAAAGCCTTTAAGGATGTCACTGCTCTTCTCCTAGATCTTGACACTTCCACAAACTGCTAGGATGATAAGCCCAGGTCTTTATCATGTCAGAACCCATAGTGTCTCTTCCTTCTGCTCTTGCATCCTGGAAAGTCTTCCTGCTCTGAGAGAAGAGCTCCATTCTCCTTCTAGCTTTTCTAAGACACTCTTGTTATAGCTTCAAATCCATCTCTTCATTTTATTTCCATAAAAATGATTAGAAATGGCCTAAATGACTCAGCATTTTAGAAAGAAATCCAGAAAGACTTTCAGACTACCTCGGTTTTTACCCCTTCCAGATGCCTTCCTTGAAGAGGTAGAGTACGGAGCAGTTCTCCCCACTTAATCCAGGGAAAGACTGGGAAAGTAAAAGGAAAACAACATAAAGCAAAGACACAAGAACTTGTTTCTTACAGCACTGGGGAGCAATAAAAAGTTTTAAGCTGATGGCTAACATGATTAAATTGGAGTTGAGGAGAAAAATCTAAGGACAGTACGGAGATCTTCCTAGAAGCAGGGAGACCACCAGTGAGGAAGCCCTTAGCATAATCCAGAACAGAGGTAACTCACAGAATGTTAGTGAAGATTGAGAGTAAGGAGTGGCTAAGAGAGAGATTAAAGGAGCATGAAACTAACTTTTACAGGGTTTACAATTTAAGGAGATTATAAGCATGATAGCTAGATTTATTGAGTGCTGAATACATCCCAGGTTCTCTTGATAAAGTGATTTACATGTAATAATTTTTAAAAATCTCATTATTAATTTTCATATTGATTATAAGTTGAAATAGGAATATTTTGCATATTGGGCTAAACAAACTATGCTGTAAAATTAGTTTCTCCATTTTAAACATTTTTAATGGCTACTATATTTTTAAAATTATGGATATGACACACATTTGTGGCTTTCATTTTTTTTTCTATCAAACAGCACTGATGTAGAATGCATAGTTCAGTCCTATTTTTTTCTTTGGTTCATTCCCTTAACTACAAGAAAGCTTTTTAATCTTTGGAAAACAAAATTTTAAAAATCTTGTCCTCAACTCTACCTCTCTCATCAAGCAGTTGCCTGACTTTAAAAAATGTATTTGCCACTTCTTGAATGAAGCAGATAAGAATGTTTTACTTTCACTGAGAGCCTTCTATGTGCCAACATTAGGGGTAGACACTTCATATGTCTTACTCATTCTCACAACAATGAGATCATTTCTGTTAATCACTCCCTCAACTTACATATGAGGAAACTGAGGCCCCAAGAAAGTAATTATTTTAAATAGGATCTCACAGAAATAGGTATTAATGAGGTAATATTGCAAAAAATTCCTGAAAAGATATATGATTCCGAAACCCGTCCAAACTTCTTCAGATCCATGATGCTACTCTTTGGCGGAAACATCCTGTATTTCCTGTTTTAATTTATTGTCACTTATTCAGTTTTCTACATGAAGATTTTTTCTTCTATCTTTACTATTTTAATACTGTAAACTTTTAGATCTCATATCACTTAAGCTGCTACACTTTTGTTAGAGTTAACCACACCCTTAAATTTTTCTCCTTCTTTAACTTCAGAAACATTCCTATCACTTGTAAGGGCAGTTACTGGCTTGCCTCCTAAGTAACCATACACTCTTATCTTATTAAAGTATTGGCTACATCACATTATATGTTGTTTATCTGTACTCCTTATGTTGACTTGCTTATGAGTATGCATTGTGTTTCAATCATATTAATATCCTAAGAATCTACTGTAATATCTGAAAACATAGCAAGCATTTGATAAACGATAGTTGAATTGGAATGAAAGGATGTTCACATTCAATTGATAGTATCTATGACTTCTTAAATATGAAGGAAAAAGATTAGTAAAAAATAGTCCATAGTCTAATCTGCATCATTAGAATGGCAGAGTATTTTATAAACAGAGGTTGACAGGGATGCTTTAATGAAGAGAGAAGATAATATTTTATAGGAATGCATAGCATCTGCGGTAACGATGAGATATACAAATGGGCATAGAAGTCTGCTACCGTCTGGGTTCAAAAGTTCTGCTGACATATATAATCAGGGAGATGTCAAGGCATACAGAGCCACAAATAATAGGTGTAATGTTATTTCAGATGCTGCTATGGGCTTGCATCTGAAAAAGAAGAACATTACTGGTTTTCTTTCACACAATGTTCACAGAAATTCTATGATATAGGTGTTACTATCCTTATTTTACAAATCAGGGGAAATTAATATAAGTTGTCCAAGGATACACAACTGTAAGTGTCAGAGCCCGAATTTAAATCCAGTCATGTTCCCTGAACTGTCCCAATTCACTGCAGAGCATAAGGCCTGAATTAGAACTGAGAAACCTGGTCCTGATCAACCCATTTTTGCTGCCACGTTTTTTTGACCACTTTTGTTCATTAGAAGAATTGAAGGATAGAAACATTTTGCAAAGTTCCCAATTCCTGTCTACCTCTAACCACATTTGATGGGAGTAACCTCTTTATCATTTTGCTGAGTATCATCATCTTTTCAGAGGTTTAGTAACTTGCTTTTTCTTATTGATTTAAAAAACATGAATTAACATGTTTTCTATATCAGTATTTTCCTCATTGTGTTCAATGAATGCCTAACATTTTGTGGAAAATGTAAAAATGTATGTAACTTTCATAACTGATGGTTTCCAACTTCATGCTATTATAATACTATGATAATCATTCATGTACATAAATATTTGCACCCTTACATGTCTGTGAGATAAAGTCTTAGAAGCTGTATTTCTGGGCCAACTGATATAAACTTTAAATTATGGCAGATACTACCAATTTACCTTCCTTTAAAATCTGTGTCAATGTATAATCCCAACAGTGGATGACAAGCTCTGCAGGCATATAGTTAAAGATCCAATCTTACTCTTTTAAGGCCATCTTGAGGGTTACTCTATGCAGGACCCTCTCTGGTAAAGCTTTGTTGGGGAGATCCCTATATAAACATTTTGAGTCACTGAAAATCAACGTGTCATTCCTATTCTGACAGCTCAATCTCATGCTGTCCTGGAAAAATATATCTTGCAGGCCAATAGAAATAAGCTGCTCACTGGGCAACTCTTTTGAACCAGGACCCAACTATAGGACCTTGACTAATCCCCACAGGCACAAACTGGAGCCCTAGGGGCATTTGATCACCAGGCAAAGTAAAGGGTCAAAGAACACCTCAAAGACAAGCTGGGACCAGAGCCTCAGAGGGTCCTCGTTCCAGATGACAGCACCTTATCCAGAAGGCACTGTGACTCACAGCCAGCCTAGTCCTTAGAAGGAAACTTAAAAATTTTGAGAAAGACACTTCAAAATATGAGATTTCCTGTGAAGTGGAGTGGGTCGGTGGCCCCCTAAGCCAGTATTTGCCAGGATAAAATTGTGTTATTGACTACGCCAATTACCAGTGAAGTCATGAGAATGAATTCAATCTTTCGGGAAAAAAGTGGAAGTAAGTTCTCTAAGGCAAAGGTGAAATAATCTGATAGAGAATTGCAGATTGATATGCTAAAGATAAAGAGATGTAAAGAAGTAAACTGAAAGGCCTAGTCCGCTTCTTCCAGAAAAACATGCATACATCAAAAACACCATTTTGGAAATAATTCTGCCTACTACTTTTACTATTTATGACCAAAGTGAAAATAAATTTTGATCTAGTAGGGAGAATAGAAAAAAATGCATTGGATTTCTAGTTGATAGATGTAAAAACTTTATTATCATCTGGTATATTATATTTTATTAATAGTCATCGATTTACCTTCATGTAATGTCAAAAGTTATGAAATTCTTTTTTATTTAAACCAACTTTCTCTCACTCAGACTCCCATGACTAAGGTCGAAGACTCTGATAGGCAGAGAATAGCATAGGTCTAGGTCTTCTCCAGCAAGTCAGACTTCTTTTCCCATTATGTTATTCAGTTTGTGATTATGTATTGAGGTAAAGATTATATGTTGATAATAATGGCATAATAATGGCTTAGTCAGCAAAATATCATGGACTGAATGACTTAAGCAATAGGAATATATTCTGACAGTTCCAGAGACTGAAAGTCAAAGATCCAAGTGTCATCAGGGTCAGTATCTACTGAAGGCCTTCTCCTTGGGTTGTAGGTGACCACCTTCTCACTCTGTCCTCACATGATCTTTTCTCTCTCTTTTTCTCTTCTTATAAAGCTACTGATCTCATCATGAGGGCCCTATCCTTATGACCTCATCTAACTCTAATCACCTCCCAAAGACCTCATCTCCAAATACTATCACACTGGGGCTTAGGGCTTCAACATATAAACTTTGAGGGGACACAAATATTCTGTCTATAGCAAATTTATAATTTTATGTGTTGACTTTGCTGGGCCATGGTTCCCTGATATTGGTCAAACATTATTCTGGATATTTCTGTGAAAGTCTTTTTCAGATGATAGTAACATTTACATCACTGGACTTAGAGTTCAGTAGATTACCCTCCATAATGTGGGTGGGCCTCATCCAATCAGTTGAAGGCCTCAAGAGAACAAAGGCTGACCTTTTTCAAGCAAAAAAGAATTCTGCCAGCAGGCTGGGTTTGGACTCCAGCTGTAATTATTTCTAGGGCTTCTATCCTGCAGGGCTACCTTGCAGAGTTTTGACTTGCCAAGCTTCACAATTGTGTGAACCAATTTTTAAAAATCTCTCTCTTTCTCTCTGATGCACACATATATAAAAATACTGTCAATTCTGTTTATCTGGAGAAAGTGACTAATAAATATACCTAACATTGATTGAGCGTTTATCATGTAACAATTACTTTTCTAATTATCTTACAAGTGCTATCTCATTTAATTCTTATAGCAACTAAGAGGTGGTTAGATAGTGGTTAATGCCAGCTCCACTTTACAGAAGAGGAAAAAGAGGTATTCCCAGATTAATTGGCCAAAAGTGCACTGATTGTGGCATATTTCACGTGTGAACTAAGGCAGTCTGGTATTACAGCCCACGCACGTAATCACTGTTTCATCACTTGACGAAATACAGGGTATTAGAAGAGATGTATTATCAAATATTTCAAAAAGGGACACTGGTGAAGTAGAGCAATTTTTGTATTGCAATTAGAAAATGTCAATTTGGGAAAATATTTATGTTGTTAAGTAAGCAATAGGAAAAAGAGGTTTTGTACTGGGAATGCAATCAGCCCCATTCAGGACTTGAAAGTTCAGAGCCTGAATTGAGTTGATTGCAAGCAAGACTCCCAGCACTCATCAAACAATCAAATCACTCCATTTCTCATAGACGTTTTCTTAGTTAACTGAGCTGTAAGTGACATCTTCAGGGCAGATGACATTTAAAATTATTTTTTTTCTCTTGGTTATGCCTGCTTGAATAGTGTTGTAGGCCAGCAAATGGGTCTCTACACCATTGAAAGAGTAAGTGACCTTATTTTAAGCTTTGACCTTGCCTGCAGTGTCTTCCCTGTTGATTTGTTAGCTGTGAGTGTGGTGCATTGTTTCAGTATAGTAAGGTCTTTGAAGTTCCATTTTTTTGCCACTACCTCCTTCCCTAATGATTTCAAGCTGTTCAAAGAACTGCTTTGAAACCCAGTCAGGAGCCAAATGTTTTGTAGTAAAGCTGATTTAAAACAAGTCTAAAATAATTCTTACATTTAGGGGACGAAGGGTGCTAGAAATAAATGAACGGAGCGTACTCCTTCAAAATCTCCCCCTACTTGATTACTCAGAAATAGGTTTGCTTTTCATTATGTGTAGGAAGAAAACAATACAGACTTCTGATATTTATAACAAAGCAATATTTGTAATACATGCTTTACCAGGATTTAAAAGCAGAGCAAATGAAATTTTATAATATGCAGACTGTTTCAGGGCAAGTATGATGCCAGCAAAGGGATGAAATCATTTATTTGCATTGATTTTTTTCTTCTAATGTAGGGGAGCCTAGAAGGCAATATATTTGTTTCTTTAAAAGATGCAGTAAAATCAGAACTTAATTTGTGTAGACAGTCTTAAACATATTGGAGCAATAGGGAGATCACTGTCATATTATTTTTATTTAATACTTACTAAATAACAACTATGTCTAATAAATGCCTTCAAAGCAGATTTCCCGGTGCCTCGATTTTGTTTATTAGAACCCGTCAATTAGGCTCATCTCTCACAAGAATATTACTTTTCTATCGTTCTACAGTACAGACACTATTTCTTATACAGGTATCTGTAGCAGTACATAATACCATACCCTACTCACAGTGAGTGTTAAATAAATATTTCCTAAATGTATGGTATTAGACAAAATCAAGAACATACTTTTTTGTAAAGCCGTAGACCAGAAGGTGCTTGCACTAGAAATACGTAAAATTAGAAGCAGAAAAAAATTAAAGAAACACTTTTAAAATATCTAATGTTCATCATTAATCTCTAAATGAAGTATCCAAGATTAGTCAGAATTACTTTCCCTTAGGATCACCAATTAATTGTAGGAAAGGGCAGGGTAGAATTATAATTGGTAAATGGTCATGGAAAAAAGTTTTCTCATGAGAGAGGTAAGTAAAAGACGTAAGGAAGACATGAGAAAGAAGAATGCATGAATTAAAGGAGATATATATGCTGCAAGCAATGGTAGCGCATAAAGTGTATATTAGTTTCGTATTGCTGCTGTCACAAATTATAGCAACTTAGTGCTTAAAACAAAACAGAATGTATTCTCTTACAGTTTTGTAGATCGAAAGTCTGAAGTTGGTGTTACCGAGCTAAAATCAGTGAGACAAGGTTTTTTTCCAGAGGCTGTTCTTTTCCCTTTTCAGCTTTGGAAGCTGTCCACATTTTTGGTACTTGGCCCCCTTCCGTCTGCAAAACCATCAATGGCTTAGAGTTTGCAACAGAAGAAATAAAAGACAAGTAATACTTTTTAATTGGCAGAATTCTCACAGGTTATCTGATAGTAGCACTGAAGTTATGTTTCTAAAGAAAAGGGGGGTTTGGGTACACAGTTCTGTCTATCTGTTTCATCTGTTTATCTTCTGTCTCTTCCCAGTAGAATGCAACCTTCATGAGAGGTCTGGCACATAATAGGTATGCAATAAATAGTTCTGGAGCCGGGCGCGGTGGCTCACGCCTGTAATCCCAGCACTTTGGGAGGCCGAGGCGGGCGGATCACAAGGTCAGGAGATCGAGACCATCCTGGCTAACACGGTGAAACCCCGTCTCTACTAAAAATACAAAAAATGAGCCGGGCGCGGTGGCGGCGCCTGTAGTTCCAGCTCCTCGGGAGGCTGAGGCAGGAGAATGGCGGGAACCCGGGAGGCGGAGCTTGCAGTGAGCCAGGATAGCGCCACTGCACTCCAGCTTGGGCGACAGAGCGAGACTCCGTCTCAAAAAAAAAAAAAAAAAAAAAAAAAAAAAAAAAAAGTTCTGGAATGAATGACTTGATGAAGATAAAGCCTTTCCTTTTGGATCCTAGATAGGTAGAACGTGACTAGATGTCTCCAGGTAACCAACTTCTCCAACATATTATAAGTGCTTGCCTGAAGTTGGAAAGGTAGAAACCAACTGTTTTAGTCCATTTGGACTGCTATAACAAAATACCATAAATTATGTAACTTATAAACCTCAGAAATTTGTTTCTCACTATTCTGAAGGCTGGAAAACCTAAGATCAACACAGATTCCATGTCTGGTGAAAGTCTCATTTTTGACTCAGAGATGACACCTTCTTGCTGTGTCCTTGTATGATGGGAAAAGTGAGGGATTTTTCTCGAGCCCTCTCCCAGGCCAGTTTATAAGAGCACTAATCTCATTCATATGGTCTCTGCCCCCATGACCTAATCATATCCCAAAGGCCTTACCTATTAATACCATCACCTTGGGGGTTAAGATTTCAACATGTGAATTTGCAGGGGACATAGTCAGACCATAGCACCATTCCTTTGTTCAAGAGAAGCTTAACAAAAAGATGTATCAAGAAAAAAATAAACTTGTTTGGGTCTCCAGATGCGACGGCTTGAAATTTTGTTTCCTCCCAAAATTAATGTGTTGAAATCTAACCCTTCAAAGTGATAACATTAAGAGGTGGGGCTTGGGGAGGCAATTAGGTCACAAACTGGATTAGTATTCTTATAAAAGAGGCCTGCGAAAGCTTGTTCACTCCGTCTGCCATATGAGGACACATAGAAGGTGTCATCTACGAGGAGCAAGAGCCCTCAGCAGACACCTGATCTTCTGAAGGCTTGATCTTGGACTTCCCAGGTTCCAGACTTGTGAGCAATACATTTCTGTTATTTATAAATTACCCAGTTAAAAATATTTTGTTATGGCAGCTTGAATGGCCTAAGACTCGGGCTCTCAGCTTCTTTGAAATCAGCCAGATTTCAGAGCTCTCAACTACCAAATTCAATGTACCAGTGAGTTTTATTTTATGGCTATATTTGTGAGTTGTTGTCTTTTATAACAGAAAGAATTCTGACAATACATCCACCATTGCCCTGTCCAATCTCTTTCCCTTTCCTGAAATTAGTTCTAGTTTTCTGCTTCACTATGTTCAGAATACATAGACACTTGTCTGTTGGAAATAAACCTAGTTTTTTTCTCTTTGCACGATCTCCTGAAAATTTTAATAAAAATTAAATATAAGAAAAAGAAAAGGGGAAGTCTGTGCCTTCTTATATTATCCTTACAAGCTTTGCCGAATGCCCTGAACATGTAGGAATGTGCTAATTTGCATGGTTGCCACTGCAGTACATAACGGTGATTTAAAATGAGACAGGAGGCCGGGCGCGGTGGCTCGCGTCTGTAATCCCTGCACTTTGGGAGGCCGAGGCGGGCGGATCACGAGGTCAGGAGATGGAGACCATCCTGGCTAACACGGTGAAACCCCGTCTCTACTAAAATACAAAAAATTAGCCGGGCGTGGTGGCGGCACCTGCAGTCCCAGCTGCTTCCTAGGCTGAGGCAGAAGAATGGCGGGAACCCGGGGGGCGGAGCTTGCAGTGAGCAGAGATGGCGCCGCTCACTCCAGCCTGGGCGACAGAGTGAAGACTCCGCCTCAAAAAAATAAATAAAAATAAAAATAAAATAAAATAAAATAAAATGAGACAGGCAAAAACCTGGATGAGATCCAAGTTCACATTTCAGAAGAGGGACTGCTTGAAATTAAATCCCCAAAACTAAGTGTCTCTTAGACTTTAATTATGGCTCTTGGTGAAAAGCACCTGAATGTTTTCAGATCCTAATCAATCATATCCTAGTCATGTCCACGCCCCCCCCCCAAAAAAAAGGAAGTTATTCTTGATAATAGTGGCCAATAAACTTTATATTTTCTAAATCCCCCTGTAAATACGTCAGCACTTCAGCTTCTACTCTTTTTGTTTTTTCATCACCCCCAAGCACCAAGGTCAATAAAACACGTGGAAGAAATGAATATGCTGTATATATCCAGAGATATACTGTATGCATCTGAACAACAGACTTGTAGTGCACCATTTTATTGAACCCTTATTTCATTTCAAAAGCTGAGAGGAGAAGAGAACCACTGCAGATCTATCAAGTATGCGGGCTTTAATATTTACTTTAGCCATAAACAGCAAGTGACAGGATGAGGGCTTACTACCATAGCAGTACTCAGGTTGTCAGTACCAGAAAATGAAAATTTTATTTATGGAAGTTGTAAGCTCTAGAAATGATATGTATTATTTTTCTGTTCTTGGTGATTTATAGATTAAATGAATTAGTAGTCACTAAGTTGCAGCTTCATATTTTTTCTCCTTAGAAACCAAAATTTTAAAGATGTTTAAGTAAAAAGTTTTTCAAGAGACAAGACAAGGACTGATTAAGTGCCTAAACTTTTTTAGAAGAAACGATGGAATTATGAAGATTGGACTTACTGAGAGGTATTGTATATGTTGCTTTCCAGAAGACGAATGACATTAAATCGTCCATTTTCATGTATAATATGTGACATAAATGTATTTTCTTTGTAGAAATACAAGATTGGAATCTATTTCATGAGTCTCTGGAGTTCAAAAGAATATTCTTAGGTTACAAAGTCTATATTATCCCAATTTTTAAACAGACAATTTTAACTTTAAATTAGTATCCATCTTCTTTAAATGAGAGATAAAGCCATAAACATGCTCCTGTGTTTTTACTTTGACGTTCTTTTTACTGAATCATTCTGGCTTCATCTCTTATTTGTACAAAATAAACACCTAAAGCCATTTTATTAACTAATAAATATGTGGTTGAGAAACACTAGGATAAATTATGTTCATACTTCTTCAAGTTATTAATTTTAGTATATTTGTGGGTTTCTTTATGTAATGTTTCTTAGCAATGCCATTTGAAGATACTGTATTTTTTTATTTCACTTAATTTCTTAATGAGAGAGCAGGGTAGGGAGTTTCTATACGCTAGGCACTGTTAAAAGAATTGGAGATCCAGCACTAAGTGAAGCAGATTTTTATCTCCACAGAGGACATGGGCTAGAGAATGTAATAATAACTAAGTAAACAAATAAACAATATGGTCACCAATTATAATAAGTATCATGAAATAAATGACCCTGGAAAATGTATGGAGCTAAAAGACTAATTTGAATGAGTGCAACACATAAGGAAGATGTCATGAGAGGAAATCAAAGAGATAGACTTCAGCCAGGTATCTGCATTATAGCCATCATAATGTGTTTTGATCTCTTTCTAAGAATAGAAAAAGTAAAATCAGTACAAAAAACAAAGTTTTAAATAGAAGTAAAAGGATGTTAAGCAGAGGAACAATATCTGGCTATTTATTTATTCATTATTTTAAAAATGTAGAGATGGGATTTCACTATGTTGCCTAGGCTGGTCTCGAACTCACAGCCTCCAGCAGTCCTCCCAACTTGGTGTCCTGAAGTGCTAGGATTGTACATGTGAGCCACTGTTCCCAGCCTCACCTTTACTATTTAAATGTCTTTCTAAAGCTCTGTTTCACAACAATGCGAATATATTTAATACTACTGAGCTATACACGTAAAATAATTAAAAGGTGAAAATATATACATAATATTTTCCTTGTTTAGAAATTCTGCCTAAATATGGAAACTGTTACACCTTCACAAAAAAAAAAAAGTCACTATGTTGTGTGGAGAATAGACTCTGGGGAAGAATGAGTGGAAGTCGGAGACATATCATTGCAGTGATTCAGAAAAGAAATGACAGTGACTTGGATTAGAGTGGTGACATAGACAGAAGTGAATGAAACTATTTTGGAAAAAAAAAAACCATAAAAGATGAATGGAGTGATAAGGAAAAGGGAGGAATCTATGTTAACATCTATTCAAAATAAAAAGATGAAAAGTGGTGAGATCACAAAGTGGTGAGGTCACAAAGGATGAAAACTGGTGAGATGGTGAGGTTACTCTCATAGATCAAAGAAGAGAAAAGAGACATGACAATAAAAGGCACCTTGAATTGCACACTAGATCAAAAGCAAAAAAAGAATGGGATTCCCAGCAATGGTAAGAAGTTGGCAAATCCCTCACAAAAACCTTATAAAACTTTATTTGGTTTTCAAAACACGCATTTTAGGGCTCTGAAAATCAGCCCAAAACAAACAATTCATTGAGACATATTTCTTTGTGAAAAATTGCTAAAGTTTTGGAAAGAACAGTGGGAGTCTGTGGCTTTCTTGCCTGGCATTGCTGCCGTTCTCCCCTAAGCCCAGTCAGTGATGTAGATCGAACATAGTGAGGCTGGCTATAAAAAACAGGAACTTCGCTGCTGGATGAAGTTGACTTGATTGCATCCAGAGAAGGAGGCAGTCACACATACAGGACTTGTCAGGAAAAGGAGAAAACTTACAAGTAAAATGGCAAAAGCACACAGCTATACAAGTTGGAGGTTTTGGAGTTGTGTGGGATCAACAGAAGATCAGTGCTTGGACAGACACTTAACAGGGAGATCCCGAAAATGGAAGAGCCATAGAGGAGTTTAATATGCTATCCGTGTATCTTTGGCTGACTGGGAGGCTGTGCACAGGTACAGAAGACACCTGAGCAGGCCCATGCTCTCCACACACTGCTGACTGACTGGGAATTTGTTCACAAGTCACTCAGAGGTAGAAAAGATAGAAGAAGTTTCCAAAAAATGTGCTCCCTAACCCACACACAGATTTATTGGCAGAAGGTGGAAGACTAACCGACTCAAAGTATTTGAACACAGCTTCTGACCAGATATTAGCTTACTATTTAGATACACAGATTTAGAGGTAACTCCTAAGAATCCAGGCTGAAAAATAAAATTTAAAAAGTAATAAGGCCATGTGGAGACATCAGCAGCCGTGCACTGTGGGAAGCAAGATTCTGCAGGTGAAATCCTGGCAAATTAATAAAAGAACGACAAACACAGAGCAATAAAACAACCCTTAGAGAAGAAAAAGAAACCACTTAGAATTCAGAGTTGTCATAATACGTTAAACAAAATGTCTCATTTTTTAACAAAAAAATCACAAGATATACAAAGGAACAGGAAAACATGACCCATACTAGAGGAATAAAAAGTCCATAGAACTTCACCGAGTGGACCCAGATAGTGAATTTAGCTGACAGATTTCAAATAAGCGATCACAAGTTGATGCAAAGAATGAAAGAGAACTATGTTTAAATGGTTGGAAAACAATTTGAAGACAGGAGAGTTACTAGGTAGGAAATCTCAAATTAAAAAGCAGAAATCATATTAAAGAATCAAGTGGATATTGTCGAGTTGAAAAGTACAATAACCAAAATAGAAAATACACCACATGGGCTCAACAGTAGATTTAAGATGGCAAAGAATCACCTCAAAAATAGATCAATAGAGCCAGCAGATGCTCCAAGGGTCACACAACAGAACAATAGAGCTAGGAAGTGACAAAAGCCACATCATGTCGATAGTACAATCATCCAATCACGCCACGCAGATAACGGGGAAGGCAATGCAAACAGCTACTAGAGCGATAGTGACCAGGCTTGTTCTGGATTCCTATTTAATGAGGTATTTTAATAAGTGAAAGAGCTGCTTCACTCAGCGCTTTTCGGCAGTGTACAGTCGAAGATATTGCACTTCTCAAACCTTTACCTGTTCCATAAATGAACAGTGTGAAACATGAACTGGCTGAGATAATTTTTATATTTGGAAAAGTCATAGATTCAGTGACAGGAAAACTCTGTGTAAGAATTACCAACCTGGAGAGTTCAGTCAGTTTGGGAACTATCCAGCTAAACAAAAATCTAGAAGCACTCAAAATCTTTTCAACACTGTGACAGAGGATAAGAAGGAAGGAGCCAAATACTATTTAGCTTTCTTTATATGTATTATTTTATTTTATTTTATTTTATTTTATTTTATTTTATTTTTCAGAGACAGGGTCTTGCTCTGTTGCTTAGGTTAGAGTGCAGTGGAGTGATCATAGCTACTGTAGCCTCAAACTGCTGGGCTTCCAGCTATCCTCCTGCCTCAGCTTCCCAGCTACATCGGACTACAGGCATGTGCCACCACAATGCCCCCTGTCCAGCTGATTTTTGTATTATTTGTTGAGACAGGGTCTCGCTGTGTTGCTCAGGCTGATTTTGAACTGCTGGCCTCAAGCAACCCTCTCACCTCAGCCTCCCAAAGCATTGGGATTACAGAGCCAAGCCACCACGCCTGCCCTTTTATTAATATTTTATTTTTAATTCATGTATAATAATGGTACATATTTATAGAGAACAGTTTAATGCTTCAATGTATGGATACATTGTGTAATGATGACTAAATCAGGTGAATTAACATTTTCATCAACTCAAACATTTATCAGTTCTTTGTGGTAAGAACAAATTCCTCTTGTCGAGGCTTCGAAATATACAATATATTATTGTTAACTACAGCCACCTGTATGACCAGAACTTATAAACATTGATCTCTTTGTCCAGCTTCTTCCCTTTCCTCCTCCACTCTCCTTCCCCAGCCTCTGATAACCTATAGTCTATGTTCTACTTCTGTGAGCTCAACTTTTTAAAATTTCGCCTGTAAGTGAGACCACGCAGTGTTTATTTTTCTGTGCCTGGCTTATTTCACTTAACATAATATCATTCAGTTTCATCCATATTGTCACAAATAATAGGATTTTTGTAATGGTTAGATGGTATCCCATGGTGTATATATACCACATTTTCTTTGTCTATTCATTCATTGATGAGCACTTAGGTTGATTCATATCTTGATTGTTATGAATAGTGCTGCAATAAACATGGGAGTGCAGATATCTCTTGGATATACTGATTTCATTTCCTTTGGATGTGTACCCAGTAATGGAATTACTGGATCACATGGTAGTTCTATTTTTAATTTTTTGAGGAAGTTTCATACTGTTTTCCATAGTAGTTGTAATAATTTACATTTCCAACAGTGTAAGAGTTTCCTTTTCTCCACATCCTTACCAACACTTGTTATCATTTTACTTTTTTGGTAATAGACATTCTAATTGGAGTGAAGTGGTATCTTATTGCAATTTGGATTTGCATTCTTCTGGAAAAATAATTGTTTCTAATTTTCACCACAAACCATTTCTGATTTCTCCACTGTTATTCATCAAATAGCTATTAAAAAGTAATGGCAAAACCCGCAATTACTTTTGCACCAATCTAATAAAAGTAAATGAAGTGAAAATGCTTTTTTTAATTAAAAAAAAAAAGCTTATGGTTGTATTTCTAATTCCTTTTTAAGTTAACATACTTTCCTATTACACTGAGTGTACTTAGCAACCTGTTGCATTATTCATAAGCTCACTAGTTTAGATGTTTTTTTTTTTTCATTCAAAGGAATTTTTAATTTATCTTAGAATCATGATTTTGGTAGAAGAAAACCTTTTGATATAATCAAAAGATAAGACCACACTAAGTAATGTTTATTTCTGATGGCATATAGACAAAATGAATTCATTTTTTCTATCACTAATACCAAAGGGAAGTATTCAACATTTTGTGATCAGATTTTACCAGGTTTAGCTATATTAGTAAAAATGTTTAATGTAGAAAATAACATTTTAAAGTTCCGCATTATTTCTTTGATATCTTATATCCTATGCTAGATTAAATAGGCATGTGTTCTTGAAATAAGACACATGGATGAGGTTATAGGACTTCTCACTTATGCATTTGAATCCAGTTTTGTTGCTGCTCACTAATGAACTATGATAACTTAGATCTTCACTTAAGGAAATACTGAGCTATATATCTCCATTTTCCTGCACCTAGAAAGACCCTTGGAACATATTTCGCCCTCAACTAATATGTGTGTATTGTACAAGCACAGGTTCCAGTGATGACCGTAGCCCATCTTCTCAGGGCTCACAATCTAGTGGTGGGGGTATGCACAGGAGTTTCGTGGCAAACAGAGGGGCGCATGGATGAGGGAAAGATTAAGGTATTATCCCGGAGAGAAGAGATGATCCTAGAACTGAATCTTAAAGAAAGGTCTCCAAGCTAGAAGACGAAAGACGTAGAAACGGCCTTTTAGGGAGTGCAAAGTCCTCAGAGTGCAAGAGAAAGGAGCATGACCGGGGTTCTGGACGCAGGTGAGGATTGCTGAATGATTTGAACAGGGTTGGAACCGAGGTAGAAAAATAGACAATAGCTATATTGTAAATCATGGTAGTTTGAAGTTTTTGAAGAAAATAATATAATTAGACTTGCATTTCAATACAAGTAATAGCATAATTGTAGAGAATAGACTGGAAGAGGACATATTAGGGGTAGAAAGACAGAGACTGTCCTAAGAGCTGAACTGAGATAAACAGGGACAATGAAAAGAAGTTGGATAGAAGATGTTCCAAAGTGGAATTCTCAGGGCTAGGTGCCAGGGTAGGTGCAGAAAATGAAAGCATCTGAGGGAGTGTCTAAATCTTTGGTAGATCGAGATAGATGGCACCAGCTAGAATAGAAGGGTTCATGGAGAGTACTTTAGAGTATGGCTCCTGTATCAGCAGCTCTGGGACAGAGTCCAAGCCATCTTTAAAAGCTCAAATATTTTGAATTTTAATACATACTCTAAATGAATTATATTATTTTTATTTTATTTTAATACAAAAACATTGAAAAAAATAGATCAATAAAAATTATCCAATCTGAAGAAAAGAGAAAAAACAAACGGAGCCTCAGAGACATCAAACATAACAACATAAGTGTAAGGCGAATCACAAAAGAAAACAAGAAAGGTGGTGAAAATCATTTAAGGAAACAATGACTGAAAATGTTCAAAATTTGATGGAAACGTGTGTCTATAGAACAAAATGCTCAATTAACTCTAAAGGGATTAAACCCGAAGAGTTGTACACCTAGTCAAAGTGTTGAAAGATAAAGAGAAACAGAAAATTTTGAAAGTAGCAAAAGAAAAATAGTCATCACGTTCAGGAAAACAGCAATGAAATTAACATCTCACTTCTCATTAGAAAAAATTGAGGCCAGCAAGTCATAGGATGGATCATTCAACATTCTGAAAGAAGAAAAAAAATCTATCAACCAAGAGTTAGAGATTGAAAAATAGTATCTTCCAAAGTAAAAATGAAATAAAGATATTTCTAGATAAATAAAAGCAGAATTGTTTTTTTGTACAATAACGTTTTAACAAAAAGCATTCAAATAAGACCTTCATATGCAAAGGTAATGACACCAGAGAGTAAATTGAGTTCCCAGGAAAAAATGAAGGTCATTAGAAAGAGTAAATATGTGGGTAAATATAAAACACTGCATATATATTTTTTTCTCTTAGTTTCTTTAAAGGGCATAGGTTGAGTAAAACAACTGTAACATTGTATTTTGGGGGTTATAATATAGATTATATATATATATATGTATGTATGTAATTAATACCACTAGGAAAAAGAAGAATTATAAGTTTATTGGAGCGAAGTTTCTACATTTACCGGAATTAAATTTTTATTAACCCAAAGTTGATTTTGATAAGTTAAAATGTATATTGTGTCCCTTGAACAAACACTAAAAAAATAATTAATTTTAAAAAGGAAGGAAGAATTAAAAGAAAAGACTATCTTAAAATCACCAGAAGATAAAGTGGTACTCTGGAGAATATTTTGATACAACTTATTTCAACAAAGGGCATTGAATTCAAACATTGAATTCAAACAGTTCAATGCAGAAAGGACAATGTATTTAGAAAATCTAATTCTCCCAGGATCATTTTTTCCTCAGAATTTTAAAAAATTTGTTGTATATTTATGCATCGATTGAGGTAAGCATCTAGGTTTATTTTCCCCCTTGCCCCGAATTTTGCATAAATTTTAACTCCAAGTGTGTCATTGACATACATTTAAGAGTTAAAACTATAAACCTTCTAAAAGAAAGTTTAGGAGAAAATTTTTTGACTTTGGGTACTAGGCTTAGTACCTGGGTGACAAAATAGTTATTTTTACGTACATAGAGATGGGGAAGATTGAGGGAGGAAGAGGTTGGCTATGGAGCTGAGGAGAAAGTGTCCTCTTTCGGACAATTTCAGAAGCTGTAAATCATCCAGCTGTTCAGGAATGAGACAGTGAGAAAAGATCTTAAATTCTTGAGTGTTGAAGCTTTGGTACCACGTGGGAATCTACAGTAGATACAAATGGGTTGGGAGTAGCCAACTGTGCCAGATGCCACCGAAAGACTGCATGGGACGAAGACAGAAAAGTGTGCGTTGGATTTGACAACATGAAGTAATAACACATCACTGATATTAATTAGAGCCATTTCAATGGAATAATTATGACAGGAGCCAGAAAGGAGTGGATTTAAGAGTAGTGAGTGAATAAAAGGAGAGATCGTGGACTTTCACGACTCTTGAGAGAAACACTACTCTAAACGGAACAAATCAATAAGGTAGTAGTGGAAGAAATATTTAAAGTAAAGGATATATAGTTTTTATGATTGCTTGTAAGTTTGTTTTTAATGTGAATTACTAGAACATGTTTTTAGAGGATTATGAAGAGAGAGTGAAAGGGAGGGAGGGAGGCAGCGATGGGAAGGGAAAGAAAGAGGAAGAGATTCAGAGAGGGAGAGAATGATGGTCTCACAGAAGAGAGATAAATGACGGGAGCAGAATTGTCTATTGCTCCTTGTTGCTCTTAGTGAGGTGTGTTTTTCATTGTAGGTACTTTAAATAATACCTGAAGAATACTGTTCATTGGGATTTAAATAGCATTTAATTGAACATCATCTCTGAGGACCTCTGTATCAGTTCATTCCATGCTGCTGATAAAGACATACTCAAGACTGGGTGATTTATAAAGAAAAGGAGGTTTGATGGACTCACAGTTCCACGTGGCTAGGGAGACCTCACAATCATGGCGGAAGCTGAAAGGCATGTCTTACATGGCAGCAGGCAAGAGAGAGAATGAGAGCCAAGCAAAAGGGGAAACCCCTTATGAAATCATCAGATCTCATGAGACTTACTAACTACCATGAGAACAGTATGGAGAAAACTGCCCCCATGTTTCAGGTGGTTCCCACAGGGTCCCTCCCACAACATGTGGCTATTATAGGAACAAAAATTTAAGATAGAATTTGGGTGGGGACACAGCCAAACCATATCAACCTCCTAGTATCTCCTGGAGGATGGGAGTATTATAGAAAAAGGAAAATTATCTTTTATCCCTAGTTACATCTTTTCCTGTATTTAGGCTTAACAGATTCAGTATTTGGTCATCTCCCCCTCCTGTGCTCACTGTATTGCCTAGTCAAGAAGCTCAGCATTCATTTTTGTGATTTACACAAACACACACACACTAACAAACATACAAAAAAATGCATTTGGGTTAGCAACAGATTTTTCTGAAAACCTGACACTGATACAAACTTGAAACAAGTTAAAATTGACAAGCTCTTTCAAAACACTTCTCTACTTTTCTCCTCTGTTCCCATTTCTGCTCTTCGTTATTATAAGTGAAAGCAGTACTGCTAATTTCTTATTGTATCTATTTTATTCTTTCCAGTCAATGCTCACAGATACTCATTTTCCAATTCTAATTGATTTGCCATAATGTTTAGCTAAATATAACATTTTCTTCCATAATCAAGTTATAACAGTCTTTGTAAAGATAATTTTTTAGCCCTCCACAAAAATTATTATTCCCTTTTCTAGCCATAGCTGGCATATCTTCCCACCCTCATACAAAGTAATTAATGCCAAATATATTTGGTATTGGTAAACCACTACAAGGTTTTCTGTAAGAGAAATTTTTGAAGACTGGCCAAAATCTTCAGTCTGGGTAAAAATGCAGGTGTGTGTTAACAGCCATTACTATAAATTGGAACACCTGTTAAGAGGTCTGTATTCCAGCGTTCTCTTCAATTCCAGATGCAATTCAATGTCTTCACTTACTCACTAAATAATGCCAGAAAACATTACACGAAAGGATAAGCCAACATTCGCATCTGTTTCCAAGCAGAGTTCTCAAAAACTGTAACTTCCTCCCATTTAACTTTTATGGAAGGACTTCCAGAATACGGAGTAAGTGGTGTTTGAGGATTTGATCGAGAAAGCATATGGTGGTTAATAATTCTGGGTATTATGTTTTATTGTTTTCCTTTTCCCTTCTTATTGATATATCTCACAATTGAAAGGCAAATTTATACATACAATTACTGTATGTATTGTTTAGAACAAGCATGTTATTTAAGTATAACCTTATTTTTAGTTGTTTTACTTTTCATGAAAAAATTCTCATTTTTTTTTCCTTCTTTGCTGTGAAATTCATTAGTGTTTGGGAGAGAGAAAGAAATTTCAACATAAACCATTTATCGTGTGCCTGTTCTCGATTCACATTTTGTTTACAAGTAATTCATATATTTATAAAGGCATCTTAAAAGGTAATTAAAATAAAAATGACACATAATTTCATGAAGTATATAGTATGTTAAATCTGAAGTTTTCCCTAAAGAAAACTGAACATAAAGTCAATGAAAGAAATATTCTTGAATAAAGATGCTCTTATTTGGCTGGACACGGTGGCTCACGCCTGTAATCTCAGCACTTTGGGAGGCGGAGGTGGGCAGATCTCCTGAGGTCAGAAGTTTGAGGCCAGCCTGGCCAGCATGGTGAAACTCCGTCTCTACTAAAAATATAAAAATTAGCCAGGCATGGTGGCAGGCACCTGTAATCCCAGCTATTCAGAAAGCTGAGGCAGGAGAATCACTTGAACCTGGGAGGTGACGGTTGCAGTGAGCCAAGATCATGCCATTGCACTCTAGCCTGGGCAACAGAGCGAGACTCCATTTCTAAAACAAACAAACAAACAAAAAAGATGCTCCTGCTAGTAGAAAATAAAAATATGCAACTCTGTTATTTGTTTAAATACAATTAAGTTTTTGTCTTTGTATCTGTTAACGTAGCACACACCAAAAAATAGGTCTAGGTTTTTTTCTAAAATTTGGCATATTTGCGATGGTTGCCTTGACATGTCAGCTTCATGGTATAAAAGGAACTTGCATTAGGGTCTCTAGTTGACTTTACAACTTTTTCTTTCCCTTACAGACACAATAACACATCATTAAAAAGGTGTCAACAAGCTGACATTTGAAATGTGCATTTCTTTTTAATTTTTCTGATTTTTTAGTTATATTTCCAAGTACTTATTATTTCAAAGCAGTATTTTTCACTGTGCCCATTATGCCTTGATGATCAATATGCAGAATTATGTGAGCTAAACATTTAAGATAATAATTTTTTAAGATTCCAAAGAGAAAAGAAGTGGGGGCATTAAGAGTTAAAGGCTCAATTAAAGACAAATGAAATTGATGTCCAATATAAGGACAATTTGGCAGCCAATAGGGAAAGTTAAGCATTCTCAAGATAACCAAGACTAACTGAAAAATGCCAAGAATGATTGAGCAACAAGAGAAATCATCAGTCATCTTATAGAGCCACTGAAAAACACAATTCAAGATGTCCAATAGGGCCAGATACAGCACTTGAAGAAAATTGATACCTAAGTACAGCATGAAGGATGTCAGGCCACTGATCATGCAAAATATGCCATTGGTGTTAAGGTGTTATGGACAGAAAAGCAATGGAGTTTCAAATACAAGCTCAGACTCATATTTGCTGTGAAATTTAACATCACCTTAGTATCTGAAATTTGCCATTTTCACTTTTTCTTGAAGTAGAAATGTGGATCTAAATCAGAAGTCTGTTCTGTAAAGAGCCAGATAATAAATACTTTAGGATTTGTAGAGCATACAATCTCTGCCTTCTCGGTTCTAGCTTTGTTGCATGAAAGCAACCACAGACAATGCATAAAAGATTGAGCGTGGCTGTGTTACAATAAAATAGTATTAATAACACCCAAATTTGAATTGTATGTATTTTTCACATTCAATGAGATATTATTCTTCTTTGTATTTTTTTAACCGTTTAAAAATGTAAAAGCCATTTTCAGCTCATAGCCATACAACAACCAGTGGTGGGCTAGATTTGACCTGTAGACTACAGTTTTCTCAGGCCGGGAATAATGATACATATGGTGTTGATAAAAAGGTCACTTTGGGTTCAGCTATTGAGGATATTGGTTAGCTTTTGCTATATCACAAACCACCATAGATCTTTAATGATCCATAGATCTTTAATACCACCATTTAGTGCTCATGATTTTGAGGGTAATTTCTACTGGGCTCAGCTAGACCATTCTTCGGACCTTGGTCAAGCATGACTATTCTTGATTGGGCTTACGCTATGTCCAAGACTTCATCCAGGAATAGTGATTTATGATTAACTTGTGTAGGATAGCTGGGACTATGAGAGCCTTTCTACACATGGCCTCTCGTTTTTCAGAAGTTTCCTTGGGCTTGCTCACAAGGCAGTCAAAGGGTTCCAGATGCATGAAAGCAAAAACTTCAATACCTCTTAGGCCCAGGCTTAGAGTGTCACTTCTCTTGCAATCTGTTGGTCAAAGGCAAGTCCCAAACCCACCCAATTCTACAGGTGAAGAAGAGACTATTTCTTCAACGGAGAAACAGCAAAGAGTTGTGGCCATTTATACAACCTGTCACGGTGAGTTTCCAAAGGCATTTAAGTAGTTATCATTAGAGCAACATTTGAAGTTGAGGCACTTAAATTGATGCCGTAGGTTCTATCAGAAAAGATTTTAATTAAGATTATTAAAAGAATATTCAAGTGTATCCCCTGTGTTAGTTCTACTGTAACAGAATGCCTGAGACAGGGTAATTTATTGTGAACAGAAATGTGTTTCTTACAGCTCTGGAGGCTGGAAAGTTCAATATCAGGTTCAGACATCTGGTGAGGGACTTGCATCATCTCGTGGTGGAAAGGCAAAGAGAGAGTAAGAGAGACTGGGAGAGGGACAAAAGAGGGCCAAACTCATCCCTTTATGAGGAAACCCATTCCTGAGATAACAAACACACTCCCGCTATAACAGTATTCATACATTCAGGAGGGTAGAGCCCGAATCACTTCTTAAAGGTCTAACTTTCTTAATACTGTTACAATGGCAGTTAGATTTCAACATGAGTTTCAGGGGAATACATTCAAATCTTAGTATACTTCAAAAACCCAGTACCATGGAGTCCTTGCAATGATCCATTTGCTTCTTTTTAGATGGCTTTCTTAAGGTATAATTGATATACCATGAACTGCACATATTTAATATGTATAGTTTGATGAGGTTCAACATATGCAAACACCCATGGTAACATCACCACAATCAAAGTAATTGGTAATATCTATATCTGACACATCCCAAAGTTTCCTTGTGTCCCTTTGATTTACTGATCAATTTATTTATATTTTGGTAAGAATACTTAATGTGAGATTTACCCTCTCAACAAATTTTGAAGTACACAATACCATATTTTTAACTATGGGCACTACAGTGTACAGCACATCTCTAGAATTTATTCTTCCAGCATAACTGAGATTTCATTCCCATTGAATAGCCTCCCATTTACCTCACTTCCTCAGCCCTTGGCAACCACTACTGTGTTCTTTGCTTCTATGAATTTGATCATTATTTATATCTCATGTAAGTGGATTAAGCAGTGTTTGTTTTTCTGTGACTGGCTTATTTCACTCAGCATAACGTTCTCCAGTTTTACTGATGTCACAAATGGCAGGATGGTCTTCTTTTTAAGGCTGAATAATGTTCCGTTGTATGTATATACCACACTTTCTTTATTCATAGATCTGCTAACAGCTAATTTCCAGTTACACAGGGAATGTCTCCAACTTAACAACAACAACAAAAAATAATCCAATTAAAAAGTGGACAAAGGATTGACAGACATTTTTCCAAAAAAACCATACAAATGATGTATAGATATTCACAGAGATGCTAAACATCATTAATTACGAGAGAAATGAAAATCAAAAATACTTTGACATATCACCTTCCACCTATTAGGATGACTATTATTTTAAAAATAACAAATGGTGAAGATATAGAGAAACTGGAACCCTTGTACACTGTTGGGGGGATTGTAAAATGGTGTTGCAGCTGTGGAAAAGAGGGTAGAGGTCCTTAATAAATTAAAAATAGAACTCCCATATGATCCAGCAATCCCTCTTCTGGGTATATGTCTAAAGAATTAAAATTGGGATCTCAAAGGAATATCTGCACTCCCTTGTTTATTGCAACATTACTCAAATAGCCTAGATATTGGAAATAATTGAGGTGTTCATCAACAGACAAGCAGATAAAGAAAATATAATTCATATGATTTAGTTGGCTGTGCCCCCATGCAAATCTCATCTTGAATTGTAGCTCCCATAATTCCCACATATTGTCGGAGTGACCTGGTGGGAGGTAATTGAATCATGGGAGCAGGTCTTGGGTGTGTATTTATCAGTAGTGTAAAAACAAGCTAATACATACACTATATAGGGATATACAATGAGATATTATTCAGCCATTTTCTTTGATACATCTTTAATTCTGAGCTTCAGTTTTGCTATGACCTTTGCTATATTCTAAGCTCAGTTCTTCAAGTTAACAAATGCTGATTTGTAATTGATCTGCTTTTCTTATAGGAAATTCTGTATAAAATGCTTCAAAATACTGGCAGATATTTTTAATTATCCTAGACAGTAGAATGACAAAAGTTTATACACAGCGATTTATTAAAAAAGAAAAATTACAACTGCTCTATTTAAACTATGAGAATCGTAGAAAATCATAAAAATACCAACCTTCATTTATTTTTAACATTTTTATTAAATGTTAATTAATACTTGTTAAAATATTCCCCAGCTAATGATAGGATTCGTAGCTACATTTTTCATTTGTTATTTTAAAAAACATTAATATAAGTCCTTCACATTCAAAAGAATTTTTCTTCATATTCATGCACTTTAGAAATAAGAACCCTATTTCAAGGTATTAATATAAATATGCAAGTTTTTCTTTCTTGTATTTGGAATTTGCATATAAATTCCCAATATTTGGAGTCAAATACATATAGAAAATTACTCTTCTACTAAGGAAGGATTTTAAATATTTTCTCCTCATGATGTAACCACCTGTTGCTGGGTTCGGTATATAGTGTAGTCATTTCATGTCTGCTAAAAATTTCCTCACTAAAACCATCAGAGGAAATGTATTTGTTATCAGTAACTAATAAATACTTGAAAAGCTATGAGTTTCCCATGAGAAGTCATCAACAAGAAAGCTATAAAATCATTTTTAAACTATAAATTACACTCAGAGGGTCAAATTATCACACTATATCACATCAAGCATTTATGAATTATGTTTTAATTATGTATGGGGTTCAACTCTCCAGGAAAAAAAAATTTATTCTTGGAATGACATTGCTAAAGTTTCTTTTATTTTATTGCCGATATTGAAATTTTTGAAATGTTGCAAATTTATTTGTACATATAATTACTAAACAGCATTCTTGTAGTCTACTATGGTGCAACATACAAGTCCCTCAAAGTAAGTAGTTATTTATTTTACCCACAAATCTGCAATTTGGGCAGGGCTTGGCAGTGACAGATTATCTGCTCAATTTGGCATCAACCGGGGTGGTTTATAGGCTGAGTTTAGAATCAAAATCAACTAGTTGTTGATGAGGACTGTGACTATGACCTTGGCTGAGGCTTTTTACCCAGATGCCTAATAGACCCCCAAAGAAATCCACATCCTGTTCCCCAAGACCTATCACTATGTTAGGTTACATGACAAAGGGGAATTAAGGTTATGTATGCAAATATAGTTTATCATCAGCTGAACTTGAGACAGGGAGATTATCCTGAATTATTCAAATTTGTTAAAACTATGAGTCCTTAAAAGTGGAAGAATAATGTTCCCTTTTCACTGCGTCCCTGCAAACATCTTCTATTTCTTTATTTTTTGATTACAGCCATTCTTGCAGGAATAAGGTGGTATCACATTGTGGTTTTGATTTGCTTTTCCCTGATCAGTAGTGATGTTGAGCATTTTTTCATGTGTTTGTTGACCATTTGATAATCTTCTTTTGAGAATTATCTATTCATGTCTGTAGCTCATTTTTTAATAGGATTGTTTTGTTTTTTTCTTGCTAATTTGTTTGAGTTATTTGTAGATTCTGGATATTATTCCTTTGTAGGATGTATAGATTGTGATTTTCTCCCACTCTGTGGATGTCTGTTTACTCTGATGATTGTTTCTTTTGCTGTGCAGAAGCTCTTTAGTTTAATTAAGTCCCACCTATTATCATTGTTTTTGTTGCATTTGCTTTTAGGTTTTTGGTCATGAAGTCTCCACCTACGCCAATGTTTAGAAGGGCTTTTCACATGTTATCTTCTAGAATTTTCATGGTTTCAGGTCTTAGGTTTAAATCCTTGATCCATCTTGAGCTGATTTTTGTATAAGGTGGGAGATGAGAATCCAGTTTCATTCTTCTACATGTGTCTTGCCAGCACTATTTATTGAATAGGGTGTTCTTTCCTCACTTTATGTTTTTGTTTGCTTTTTGAAGATCAGTTGGCTGTAATTGTCTTTATTTCTGGGTTCTCTATTCTGTTCCATTGGTCTATGTGCCTGTTTTAATACCAGTACCATGCTGTTTGGGTGACTATGGCCTTATAGTATAGTTTGAAGTGAGGTAATGTGATGCCTCCAGATTTGTTCTTTTTGCTTTGTCTTGCTTTGGCTATGTGGGTTCTTTTTTGGTTCCATATGAATTTTAGGATTGTCTTTTCTAGTTCTGTGAAGAATGATGGTGGTATTTTGATGGGAATTGTATTGAATTTGTAGATTGCTTTTGGCAGTATGGTTATTTTCACAATATTGATTCTACCCAACCACGAGGATGGAATGTGTTTCCATTTGTTTGTGTCATCTGTGATTTCTCTCAGCAGTGTTTTGTAGTTTAACACTGTGGAAAACAGTGTGGAGATTCCTTAAAGAACGAAAAGTAGAACTACCATTTGATCCAGCAATTTCACTACTGGGTATCCACCCAGAGGAAAAGAAGTCATTATACAAAACAGATAATGCCTATGCATGCTTACAGCACCAAAACTCTCAACTGCAAAAATATTGAACCAGAGCAAATGCCCATCAATCAATGAGTGGATAAAGAAATGTGGTATATATATGCCCTGGGATACTATTCAGCCACAAAAAGAAATGAAATAATGGTATTCTCAGCAACCTGAATGGAATTGAAGACCATTATTCTAAGTGAAGTAATTCATGAATGGAAAACCAAACATAGTATGTTCTCACTGATAGAACATCTCACAACTAAGCTGAGGATGCAAAGGCATAAGAATGAAACAACAGATTTTGAGGACTTGGGGGAAAGGGTCACAGGGGTGAGGGATAAAAGACTACAAATTGGGTACAGTGTGTACTGGTTGAGTGATAGATACACCAAAATTTCACAAATTACCACTAAAGAACTTACTCATGTAACCAAACACTACCTGTTCCCCCAAAAACCAATAGAAATAAGTACAAATGAAAAGAAAATTTTAAGAAATGGAAGAGTAAAAGATGAGATTTAGAGTAATACAGTGTGAAAAGGACTTGATCCACTATTAATGGCTTTGAAAATGGAGGAAACAGACCAAGAAACAAGGAATGTGGGAAGCTCCAGAAGCGGGAAAATCAAGGAAACAGATTGAGGACATAGCCCTGCTGACACCTTGATTTTAGCACGCGGTGAATCGTGTTTCAGACTTCTGACCTGCACAGCTGTGAGATAATACATACGTGCTGTCTTAATTCCCTGTTGGTGGTAATTTGTCGTAGCAGCAGTGAAAAACAATACAGACACACACGGCCTTTCCGTGTGACCTATGTGTCCTCCCAACATGGTGGATGAGTTCCAAAGGCAGTATTTCTGAGACAGGAATAAGTGGAGGTTGAAATACTTTTATGCCCTAGCTTGCAAAAGCATGCAGCATCACTTCTGTCAATACCCATTAAGGCCGCCATAATGTCCCACTGTCTTTGTCCATTTGGGCTGCTATTTAAAAAATACTTTAGATAGGATAATTTATAAACAATAGAAATGTACCGCTCACAGTTATGGAGGCTGACAAGTCTACAATCAAAGTGTCAGCAAATTCAGTGTCCAATGAGGTCCTGCTTTCTGATTCATAGAAGGCACCTTCTCACCGCATCCTCACGCGGGGTAAGAGGTGAGCGATTTTTTTACAGGCCTTTTTTATAAGGGCCATTAATCTCATTCATGAACGCTCTATCCCCGTGACTAATCACCTCCCAAAAGCCCCACCTCTTAATCTACTGCATTGGGGATTAGGTGTCAACATTTGAATTTTGGGAGACCATCAATATTCAAACCATAGCATACCTTTATACTATGTTGTGCTTAACATACTCATTTAAAATACAAAAGGTTGTTTTTAGGTAAATTAAAGTACATATAATATTTAAAGACAGGAAAAGTTGTGAAAGTGTTGAATGAAAAACTGAAGTCTGTGAAACTTTTTTTTTTTTTTTTTTGAGGCAAAGTCTCCCTCTGTCACCAGGCTGTGTAGTACAGTCGTATAATCACAGCTCACAGCAGCCTCAACTTCCAAGGCTCATGCTGTCCTCTCGCCTCGGCCTCCCTAGTAGCTGGGACGATGGGCACATGCCACCATGTCTGGCTATTTTTTTTTTTAATTTCTTTTTGTAGAGACAGGGATCTTCCTGAGGCAGGATAGGTAATCAAGGAAGTAACCGTGTCCTCAGGACGCAATGATCCTGGTGACCGTAGAGTCAACACCGTAAGCCCCAGGATTTGCATTGTAGTCCAGCTCCTTCGAGCAAAACTATCCTCAGTGAGGAATTGTCCCTGTAGGCAGCATGTGCATTTTGATTTTACCTGTCTTTAGACTACCCTTTGCTCATATAATAGTGAGAAACACACCCCTGGGTGGAGATTTAAGATGCTAATGACACATGTCATGTATGAACAAGCATGTACAGCTAGTGTGAGTGTGCACCCAGAGAAACACCCAGAACATTCTTACTAGTAACACCTCTTTCCACCCCCTTATGAATAATCATGTAAGCTCCCACAAAGGGAGTCTCCCTAGTGCCAGTCTCTGCTGTCTTATCCTTACAAGCAACCCACCCTGAAATCTCTCACTCAGGGTGTATTGACTATTCTGTACTTAACTTACAAAATATTCTTTCTCCTCTGCAATAAATTATTCTACATTGCGTCTGCTTTGCTGTGTGTCTTTTGTTTAAATTCTTTGCAAATAAGAAGACAAGAACGGAGGTTTCACAATGGCTGTCAACAGTTCCGGCATGTGACTCAGAGGTTTGCCTGCTTCACTGAATTCAGTTTCCCTTCACCTGTGGTAAGTACTATGGCAGTCCCGGCCTACCTGGTTGACTGTCACTGCTTTCCCAGCTCTATTTTATTGGAGTTTGTGAAGGGACCCCTTAAATCACTCAGATTCTTTGAGCAAGAAATCGTGATTGCTTTCCATTTGGCTGCTGCATTTGCAATGTCAGTAATTACCTTCTTTGGATGGCATGCCCTGGTTATTCAATGTTTGGACCCTTTTACTGTTTCTGTCTCACCCTTTGTTTTGCTGTCCCTCCTGGGACTGCACCTGACTAGTACGTATTGGCCATTGTAAGTTGTTTGTTAATCATGTAATCTCTTCAAAGATTTTTGTTTACCTTGAGGGATACATTGAACCTCCCGGTACCAACAGTGCCCCTTCCCTCCAGGCTCTATGTGTTCTGACTCGTTCCGGAGATTTTCCAAGAGATCATCCATGTTGAGCACAGGATGAACGGCTACACGAATGCATAGTCATGGGGACCACACTCAGGCATTCCAAGCATAATAAATGGGCATCAGAAACGGCAAATTGGCGAGGTAAGGAAAGGTTTAACGGAGAAACATCTGGGAACCCCAGCGAGCAGCTGGGCCACTTTGGTCAGGCCCGGAGACATCCAGCACCAGTGAGACCCAGGCGGTGCGTAGCAAATGCCCATGACCTCCTAGGGCCTTGATTTTATGAGGATTCAAGGGGACGCCCTGGACCCCATCATGGTGTAGCTTGACTCATGGGGACTCCCGTGACTTCCTGGACTTTGGTCTGTGTTTCTGTCATTGGATTCTCTCAACACCTGGGGAGACACCTCGTTTACTCTCACTGAAACCTCTATAGGATGTACACAAAAAACTAGAATATTCTTGGACTGTTTACATTAAGACGTAATAAAAAATGGCCAAAGAATAAAACGCTTGTTTCCATCCTCACCGCTTTAAGGCTTAGGGTTTTCTTTTCCATAACTGAGTTTCTCCCTTTCCTCTCATTCTTCCGCTTCCTTATACACCTCCCAAACAATATCCCTCAGCCACTGTGACTCTGCTCCCTTCAGCTGACTTCTCAGTTCATCCTGACAGGTGACAAGCAGAGGTGGGTGGAATCCAAAGTCCACACACAGAGTAGATCTAGGTCACTGTGACTCTCCCTGACAGGAGGCTTGTGGGGGCGGCAGGGCTTGAGCCCAGGCCATGCAACATCTGGAGACCTTCATTTTTCCCTACAAGTAACAACCATCTTACTATGTTTCCGCTTCTTTGCATTTCACCTACAAGTAACAACCATCCTATTATGTTTAAGCTTTGTTTGCACTTCTTCGCATGTGAATGCTGTCCTTCCATGAAAATTTATCTTGCTTTTTGGACCATCAGTGTTCATAGACTTTTGTCCGCTCTCTTTCTATCTCTGACCCCTAAATGTGATCATAATTGTCCTAAATGTTCTTTCTGCTGTGTGTGTCAGGGTCCTTCTGCCTTCAGCTGGGTTCAGGGAGTTTTGTCTCTACGTGGAAAAAAACTTTAATTGCTGGGTCAAACACATTTTCTGCCAAATTCCTTTTATGAGACCTCAAAAACCTAATGAATATAGCCACTTCCACCTTCTAAGGTGTTATTTTAAGGCCAAAATTAAAATGTTAATGACACATATATATAAGGTTGGCCATTACTAACCTGAAAAGAAAAGATAAAAAAATGCTCCGTAATTAGCTCTATTCAACACAGCGTGGTCCCAAACACTGCTGTTGTACAGTCAGCAAAGCTCCCGAAGAACCCAGGGAAACTTACATTATTCTTCCCTTCAGCCAAACAGCTCTATAATAAGACAAGTTCTTTAAAGTGCAATCCTAAATATATTATGCCCATATTATTCAAAAGAGTTTGGGAAACATGACTCTATATTAAGAAATGTGCCTCCTAACAACTTTCCTTCCTTAAAATCTAGTCCAGGGCACTCTTCAAACCTCTCAAGCTTCTTCACCTTCTAGTGGTCCTTCCTTACCTGACACACAGTCCTCTGCACTCCTTTTATATAAATTTGTTCACCAAACACTCCCTGAATATTCCAGTCCCACTGGACCTACTTGTAGTAGGGTAACCTATCGCCCACCTGAAAACAAAACAAAACAAAGAAACCAAAAACTGCTGTATTTCTTTCAGGAAGGTAATAAAAATGTTTACCTTAACTTAAATGAGGTCTTTCAAAAAATCATAATATAGTATTCTTTAGAACTTATCATCTATCCTGGAGCATAGTTCCAGATTATGGCTGTAGACTCAATGTATTAGTCTGTTCTCATGCTGCTAATAAAGACATACCAATGACTCGGTAATTCATTAAGGAATGAGGTTTCATGAACTCACAGTTCCACATGACTGGGGAGGCCTCACAATCATGGTGGAAGTCGAAGGAGGAGCAAAGTCACATCTTACATGGCAGGAGGCAAGAGAATGTGTTCAGGGGAACTCCCCTTTATAAAACCATCAGATCTCATGAGACTTATTCACTAACAGTATGGGAGAAACAACCCCCATGATTCAGTTATCTCCACCTGATCCCATCCTTGACACATGGGGATTATTTTAATTCAAGGTGAAATTTGGGTGGGGATACAGCCGAACCATATCACTCAACACACAATTTCTAACACTATTCCTTTTCACACACATACAGTCATTCGCTCCTCTCAAGTGTATTAAGTGCCTAATCACAAACCAAATTCAGTCTAACTTTATTTATCATTTGTCAGGGATCACTTTTGGGTAGAATACCTATATATCATGATTCATTATCAATTAATTTTATGTTTTCAAGGTTCGTTTCTTTCAACAAAATTATATTTAATCATCTTAAGATTATTTATAGTCTACAATATTGAAAATGCCTGTATCTTAGTTTGTTCAGACTGCTATAAGAAAACATCATAACTGGGTGGCTTATAAACAGCAGGCTTATTTCTCACAGTTCTGGAAACTGGGAAATTCAAGACCAAGGCACCATTAAGTTCTGTGTCTGTTTAGGGCCTGCTTTCTGGATACTAGATGGTGCCTTCTAGCTGTTCTTCGCATAGGACTAGCTAGGTCTCTGTGTCTCTTTTATAAGGGCACTAATCTTATATATGAGGACTCCACCCTCCCAAAGGTCTTACCGTCTAACATACAGTCAGTTCTCTGTGTCAATATTGGGCAGCATTGGCCGGGCGCGGTGGCTCAAGCCTGTAATCCCAGCACTTTGGGAGGCCGAGACGGGCGGATCACGAGGCCAGGAGATCGAGAGACGATCCCGGCTAACACGGTGAAACCCCGTCTCTACTAAAAAATACAAAAAACTAGCCGGGCGAGGTGGCGGGCGCCTGTAGTCCCAACTACTCAGGAGGCTGAGGCAGGAGAATGGCGTAAACCCGGGGGGCGGAGCTTGCAGTGAGCTGAGATCCGGCCACTGCACTCCAGCCTGGGTGACAGAGCAAGACTCCGTCTCAAAAAAAAAAAAAAATATATATATATATATATATATATATATATTGGGCAGCATTGGCTTGAGGCCCCTCCCCGCCCACCATACATAACAAATCTGCAGATGCACAAGTCTTTTATATAAAGTGGTGGTAGTAGAGTTAGCTCTCCTGTATTTGCAGGTTTTTATCCATGTTTGGTTGCATCCAAGGATAAAAACCTGCGAATACAGAGGGCCAACTGTAACTCTGACCTTGAGGGTTGGGATTTCAACACATAAATTTTGGTGTGAACACAAACATTCAGACAGTAGCAGTTTGACTCTGAATTGAGAATTAGGCTTATTTCAGATGCATAAAAAATAAAAGGATCTGACAGAAATAGAAATAAATAAATTAGAAAAAAAACAATTGTATGGCTCAAGAGAAATATGCTAAAATGTAAACAGTTGTCATTGAGTTGTGAAATTAGGTCTTGTTTTACTTCTGCTTTATTTTTTTCTTCCTTCTAAAGTTTTTAGAATGGACATGAATTATTTTTATAATTATAAAACATTAACATCTTAAAATTAATTTTAATTTATTCAGAGCAAGCCTATCTTGAGATGAATTCAACATGATGATGGGAGTAAAATGAACACACTTTGCAAGCCCTTGGCACCCCTCATAGCAGAGCCTTCCCACCCAAGTGTGCTCCAAAATAATTTACCGTCCTGTGTGAGATCCAGATAATTTCCTACAACCTGTATCGCCACTGGGACATGATTAAGCCATCGCATAGACCTTTGTAAAGTTCAGACTAAATTTTTGTCTTAGATTTTACAAATCTTGGATTACCCTTACTAAAGACCATTTGGAAGAATTATTGTGTCTCATAATTAATGAGACAATAATTCCCCTTCCTAAAATTAGGCAGATTGGACATAATCCATACTACAATCTGCACTGGCTAACCACTTGCTCCCATGTGCATTTCCGAAAGTGATACTCTAATTTATCTTGCCATATGCTGTTAGAACTCTGCTTTACCCTTCTAGAAGTTGCTGCTGCAATTCTCAGAAAACAGGAAGAGAGGAATTTCCAAAAAGGATTTATATCAAAAGATTCCTATTATCTCAAAACACATGAGGCATGGTTTCTTCCTTTCCTGATTATGATATATCCTCTGGAGAATCTTATGACCTTGTAATTTGGTTCAAGAATATGGGTAGAACCCATATTCCTATCTAGATTTTCATAAATCTAGAGCAGTAGTTATTTTTTTAACTCAGCTCTTGAGGCTGAGTAATGACTTTTGGAAATGATTAGAAAGACCACCATACCAAAACAAAATCAGAAAAATTTTTTTGGTAACTTGCTAAATAATTTTGAAACTCATTTTATATGTAGCTGAATAATACAACCAAGAAACAAGTATCACTTATCTTTCCTGCCAGCCTTGTTCTCTGTAGAACACAAAAATACTGCAAAGTGTGAAAATATTACATGAGACATAAAATAAAAATAGAAAAGTTAAAACATACCTCTGAGACATGATTTTAGCATTTATTAAGATACCTGGAAAATCCCCTTCTATGCAATAAAATTACTTAAAAAGAAGCATATCTCATTAGCCTCCCTTAGGAGATTCTTAACTTAAAAAAAAAATTCATTCTGGACTGTTCTGATTTTTTTTAACCTATACTAATCACTTCATTAAAGAGCTAAAACTTCACATCAAAGTTGATATTTGTTGGTAACTACTGTGCATTTGAGACTGTTAATTCAGATTTGATTTTGTGAACTATTCAAGAAACTGTAGCATGCTCTCTTTCTTCTTTCCCTTATGACAGAATACATTAATAGATTTATTTCTCATGACCATAGATCAGAGAGAAGTGCTCTTGTTTGTTTTCATTTTATCAACCGAACACATCTTGGAAGGTAAAGACTGGGCAATGTTATCGTGAGTTACCAGTATGACTAAGATCAGGGGTTGGCAATCAGAGAGAGGCCTTGTGGACCAAATTCAGCCACGAACTTTATTTGTATGAACCGTAAACCAGTATTAGCTTGCATATTTTTAAGTGACTTAAAGAAAATCAAAATATTAATATTTTGTGACACAAGAAAATTATGTAATACTCAAATTTCACTGTCCATAAATGATGCATATTGGAACACACACATTCACACTTGTTTATGTTATTAGCTGTGACTGATTCTTCAATACAGTAAGAAAGTTGACTAGTTACAACAGAGACCTTGTGGCCCTGAAGCCTGAAATAGTTATTATCTCGCCTGCTGTGGACTGAATTGTGTCCCTCCTAAATTCATATATTGAACCCCTAACCCTCAATGTGACTGTATTTTAAGATAGAGCCTTTAAGGTGGTCATTGACTCTAAATGAGGTCATAAGGGTGAGGTCCTAATCCAATAGGGCTGCTGTTCCTAAAAGAAGAGGAAGAGGCACCTGGAGTGCACCCTGTAGGGGAAAGGCCATGTGGGGATGTTGGGAGAAGGCAGGCATCTGAAAGCCAAAAAGAGAAGCCTCAGGAGAAACCAAGCCTGTAGGCACCTTGATCTTGGAATTCTCGCCTCTAGGATGGTGAGAAAATCAGTTTTCTTGTTTAAGTTACTAAGTTGTGGTATTTTGTTATGACAGCCAAGCTAACTAATGCATGGTGATATCGTTGGGCTCTGTGTCCACACCCAAATCTCATCTGGAATTGTAATCCCCACGTGTGGAGGGAGGGACCTGCTGAGAGGTGATTGGATCATGCCGCCATGATCCATGGGTTTCCCCCATGCTGTTCTCAGGATAGTGAGTGAGTTCTCACAAGAGCTGATGGTTTAAAAGTGTGGCACTTCCCCCTCGGTCTCTCTCTTCTGCTACCATGTAGGCTGTGCCTGGCTTCCCCTTCACTTTCTGCCACAATTGTATGCTTCCTGAGGCCTCCCCAGCCATGTGGAACTGTGAGCTAATTAAACCTCTGTTGTTTACAAATTACCAAGTCTCAGGTAGTTCTTTATAGCAGTAGAAAAACAGACTTATACATGTGGCCTTATACAAAAATGCATCCCAATCCCCGAACAAGATGAATGATACAAAACTTTTTCAATGACAAGCTAAATCTAAAGGCCTGAGGAACTCGCAGTCTTTGCCTGGTATTATACAACCCAAAGCAGGAACTCTATCGAACCCAAGCGGAGAAAAAGAGATAAATACAAGGAAAGTGCCTTTCTTCTAGCACCCTATTATAGATAACATGTGGGAGAAAGGAGCTTTACAATTAGGAAGTTACTTTGCATCTCAAGTCTGAGTTAAGCCCTGTCTATTTTCCCAATGTTCTTGCCCTGCGAACATATGTGGGTCTCTCTCTCTGTGTGTCTGTTAACTAGAGATTTGTTTGTTAATTTTTTAGCTAAAATAACAGGCAGTCTGCTAAGTAGGAGATTTATATTGCTTTCTCAAGTATTTTTCTGCTGCTCACCTAAAAAATTGTTTGGTTTTGAATTATTTTAGTTCTTCTGCATTGGATTTTCTTAAAGCTATGTTTGATTAAAAAACAAAAACAAAATTGAATTTCAGATGGTTTCATTTTGTTGTGTACCACATGTAATATTTTACTTTTTCTTCTTTCCTCAGGAAATATTTATCTGAGCCAGAAGCACTTAGAAATGTAGCCCAGACATGGCTGTTAACAAATCAAACCAAACCTCAGCAGCTCCCTTTTCAGTTATTGAGTCCTCTCAAGAAGGAGAAATCTCAGGATGTTTCGGGATGACAAAGAAATCAGAAACTCTGCCTGTGGCTAAGTCTGCTTTTTGTTCTTTTTGTTTTGTTTTATTTTGTTGTATTGTATTTTTTTAAAGGAACCTCTAAATGAACTCCTCTATATTGTATATTGGTGACTGGATCATTCGTATAGAAAACAGGGAACAATCTATTGTGCATAGAATCATGCAGAGTACCAGGAGTTGGAAACAACCTTGGTTGTTTCTCATAACTTTTTAGATAAGGACCAATTTTGAATGCTTTGGTCTATGTCATTATCAGTCAGCCTGCCGAGGCTAGGTGACTCTGCAGTAAAAGCCAAACCCCAAATCTCAGTATTAACAAACCATAAAGTAATTTTTCTCTCATTCTATATGCTCAAGTGGGTAGGTAGATACGATGGTTAATACTGAGTGTTAACTTGATTGGATTTAAGGATGCAAAATATGGATCCTGGGTGTGTCTGTGAGGGTGCTGTCAAAAGAGATTAACATTTAAGTCAGCGGGCTGGGGAAGGCAGACCCACCCTTAATCCAGTGGGCACCATCTAATCATCTGCCAGAGAATATAATGTAGGCAAAAAAAACATGAAAAGGAGAGACGGTCCTAGCCTCCCAGCCTGCATCTTTCTCCCGTGCTGGTCGCTTCCTGCCCTCAAACATCAGACTCCAAGTTCCTCAGTTTTGAGACGCAGACTGGCTCTCCTTGCTCTTCAGCCTGCAGACAGCCTATTGTGGGACCTTGTAATCATGTAAGTTAATACATACTAACCCCCCCTTTATATATATATATATATATATATATATATATATATATATAATTCATAGGAGATATATATCCTGTTATTTCTGGTCCTCTAGGAAATCCTGATTAATACAGCAGAAGAGTGCCGTGTGCACAGCATGGGTGCTCTGTGCACCATATTCCCTAGGGTATTAGGGCTAGGGCAGAGGCTCTATCTCAGCACAAGCTTCCATGAGCACCATAGCTGAGAAAACAGAATACTATATCTTGCACTACTATTTAAATGATCTCTCCCAAGAGTAAAATGTCACTTCTTCTCATATCAGGAGTCAACGCACATTGCAAGACTACATGACAAATACAAAAGGAACAAGAACATGTTATCCTCCTGTGCCCAGAGGACAACTAGAATCCTTGTGAAGAGTCTCCGCAGCTGCCACCAACTCCAGGGTTTCTTGTTTGTCACTTGTTGTAACTAAACTTACAGCTACCAGATTATACCTTCTCCCTGAGCAGAAGAAGACAGACACTCTGTTTCCAACAACATACTTTAAAAATGATTTTTTCTACCTGATGTATATATATATATATATATATGTATATATATATATGATGTATTTGCTGATGTATTTGCTGCCTGCACAGAAACAGCAGATGAGGGATAAGTCAGTAGAGGAGGAGGATTCCCCTTCCGTGTGTGTGTGTGTGTGTGTGTGTGTGTGTGTGTGTGTGTATATGTGTATATATATGTATACATATATACACACACACGCGCACGCACACACACATATATATATATATGTGCTTTCAATGACAGTCCACAATCTAGCCATACGATCTACCGCTTGAGGTTTTAGGAACATAAGGATTCAAAGCAGATGGGTCAAAGCTATAGAATAAACATATGATGATGATAACATGAAGGTAAGCTCTTAAGGGAATAGGAGGCACTTGCTCACATATATATATGTATATATTTTTATATAATATTTTTATATAATATATTTTATATTATATAATATTATAAATATTATAATATATATATAAATATTTTATATATATATATATATATATAGTGTGTGTGTGTGTGTGCATTACTTAGAAAGTGACAAACAAGAAACCCTGGAGTTTGTGGCAGGTGCTGAGATTCTTCACAAGTATTCTATCTGTCCCTCTGGGCACAGTAAGATGACATGTCCTTGTCATGATGACATGAGTAAAATACAACTCTTCACCTCTCTTTTGTATAAAAAGGAGAGTTGTATTTTACTCATCTCTAAATAATGCACAGAAGAAAGCAGAGAATCCTACCTCACTACTTTTGTTTCTTTCTTTGGGCGTTCAGTCTTGATCATGAAAGAAATCTCCAAAAATTAAAGCTTTCAATGACAGTCCACAATCTAGCTATACGACCTACCGCTTGAGGTTTTAGGAACACAAGGATTCAAAGCAGATGGGTCAAAGCTGTAGAATAGACGACATATGATGACGGTAACATGGAGGTACTTTCTTAAGGGAATAGGAGACACTTGCTCACACCCCAGCTTCCTGGGTGGTGGGGAGGATGTAACTCTCATATGCATGATCGACCTGGCAAAAGTACACACAAATAGCGACATCGTTTGCGAAATATCACATAAGTTTTATTAGTATTCAATTATGTAAAAATTCTAACTTTTTTTTTTTTATCAAACTGGAAAATAAAAACAAACAAAAGTGGTGAGAGCTAAGTTAGCCACCAGTGTTCAAGGTCAAGAAAAATGTGTCCTCTTCCACAATTATGATGTGTTTCATTACCACAAACGACAGCCCATGTAGAAATATTCCTGTCCCACACACCCGCGATTTCACCAAGTCTCTGCAGAGAAGAAAACAGTTTAACTAATTTGCCTAAAACTGCAGAGCAATTAAGTGGCCCAGTCAAGGTTAGGACTCTAGTGTGCTGATTGCTAGTTCAAGGTTCTTTTACTCCACGTGCTTTGCTTTCAGCAATTAACTGGGTGACTCCGTCAGAGTGCTAATCTATGCCATTTTTGAAAGTTTCCAAGAAATGATGTCCTACGACTATATTCATGGAATTACACGTCAGTGTAAAACACGGATGATTTAACCAATTCACAGGCAACATCACTGAAGGTTTCTGTGAATTATCATTGCTGTGCCAGGCCTTCTTCACTCTCTCTTAATATATGTATTCATTGTACATTCTAAGACTACCAGGTAATTTACTTATCTGGTTTCCCAAAATCTGTTTGTATAAGGGTATATTACTTTCCTGTGTCTATGATAGCAAATTACTGCAAACTGGGTAATTTAAAACAACAAGAATTCACTCTCACAGTCTGGAGGCAAGATGTCCACCATGAAAGCATGGGCAGAGCCACACTCTCTCTCTAGGTTCTGAGGGAGAACATTCCTTGCCTCCTCCAGCTGCTAGTGGCTGCCTGAGCATTCCTGAGTGTTCCTGGGTTGGGAACACAGCATTTCAATCTCCGCCTCTGTCTTAATGTCACCTTCTCCTCTTCTGTCAGTCAAATCTCACCTCTGTATCTCTTATAAGGACACTTGTCATTGGATTTAGGGCCCATTCCCATGATCCAGGAAGACCTTCTTCACCTCCAGATCCTTAACTGAATTGTATCAGCAAGGACCCTTATGCCAGATCAGGTAACATTCACGGGTCCAGGATTTAGAATGTGGACATGTCTTTTAGGAGTCTCCCATTCAATACCACTACAAGGTGTCTGTCTTAGCATCATTCTGTCTTTGTACAACTATCTTTTTCAGAGTAGAATAATCATCTCTTTCTCAGTATGATTACAAATTAATATTTTGAGGAGGGGGAAGAGGAAGAAGACCAAATTAAAATAGAATGAATCAAAATACAATTATTTGGTTCTGAGTCTTCAGCTACTTTTTAGTGTGAACTTGTAAAAATGACTGAAACGAAAAGAAATGGCTAATCCTGCAGTGCACTGACTTGGATTTCAAATAGAAATCCTATTTGATTGCTAAAACATAAACAAGCTTTGTCTAACCCTGGGGATAAGTTTGCTTAGAGAAGTCAGTGTACAATTTCAAGATGATGCTTTCCATGAATAGTGAATATGTGAGAGGCTTATAAAATCTTTCCGTTTCTAAAGATGCATGTTCCTCTTACTTTCATGATACTATTCTTAGAATTGACACTAAAGTTGAACCCCCTCTTTCCACAGAAATGTATAAGGGCTTGGAGTAACATTTTAAATTCTGAATGGGCTACCTAAGAATCATTTCATCTCAGTCAAGTCTCAGTTTGTCATCATCTCTACAATGGATGAGATGTAACAATAAGAATATTAACAACAATAATAATGATGATCAAATCTACTTTTTAGATTATTTTAAAACCTAAATGAGATAATCTTTGGAGAATATGTCTTACATTAACAAAAAAAATGCTCACAAACTTTTTGTTATTATCATTATTGTCAATGTAACCTTGAGCCATATATACTAAAATGCTTTTTACCAAAAGGACATTTGGCAAATCATGAAGGTAAAAGTCATTTGATCCCATACTAGAACCCCAACCTTCTAAGTCCCTATCTAGAAATCTTTTAGCTACACTTCATCACTATTCCTATGCTTAAGTGTCTTGAAGCATGCATCTAGTATACTTAAATTATATCTTAATAATTATTTAGCCTTCACCAGGTGTGGTGGCTCACACTTGCAATCCCAGCACTTTGGGAGGCCAAGGAGGACAGATTACGAAGTCAGGAGTTCAAGACCAGCCTGGCCCACATGGTAAAACCCCGTCTCTGCCAAAAATACAAAAAAATTAGGTGGACATGTGGTAGCCCATGCCTGTAATCCTAGCTACTCGGGAGGCTGAGGCAGGAGACTCACTTGAACCCAGGAGGTGGAGGTTGTGGTGAGCTGGGATCATGCCACTATCTTCGACCCTGGGAAATAGAGTAAGACTCCATAATCAAAAAAAAAAAAAAAATCATTAAGCCTCTAATATGTGTAATGCAACAATGAGACATTCAGATAATATCAGAAGGGTATTTTCCACTACACATTTCCAGTCACTCCGTAGTAACTGCAGAGTTATTCAATAAAGACCCACTGTCCGAACAGGTTTATTATATCTGAAAGCATTTAATTTAACAGGTCTTGAACAGGGAGAAGCCCTTTACGAAGAAACCATAAATCAGTAAAGTCAAATGCAATAAGCCAGTAATATGATGAAACTAAAAGAATAATTGTAAACACATTTAATAAGCAGATTAAACACAAGGAGGAAATTGTTAAAGAATTCTTAATGATTTCTGTTGATGGAATGCCTGAATAACAAAGTAGACAATTAATCAAAGACAAGCGGATTAATGTTTGTGATTTGTGGCCTGGAGTTAGAGGCCTAGCAAGAAAGAAAGATGGAATGGCCCTGCAAAGTACAGAATGGCAGGAAAAAAATGTGCAGGATAAATATTGTTGTTTTCCTTAAAACAAAAAGGTTGGTGAGCTGTAGACAATCTCTAGGTCAGAATAACTGATTATTAGCCCCTAAACCAAGGACAATTATTTAAAAGTATCTGGCTGCTAAAACAACTGAATACAAGGCAGGAAACACCTTATACAATGTCAGCAATCATGTTGCAACTTTTGGGACATTTTTCCTGTCCTGCATTGGGTGGAGACTTACATAGACTGAAAACTCTGTCCAGATCCTGGAAAGGAATAGCCATGCTCTGCATGAAGAATGTTCTTTATGACTTCATTTATTATTTTCTGAATTTCTATTCCTAAAATAATGCATTATATACCGAAATATGTTGTGTGTCACTGCTTTTGCTCTGCTGAAATATAAATAAAAATATATAATTTTTGACACAAATAGTAAAATAATACATAATTTCCACCATTTTCTCAAAAATCAAAGAAAGTCTTTTCACATCTCAGAGCAATTTCCCAGCTAAATAGGTAAGCTTTATCCTTTATCTTGTATATATCTCTATCTTTAAAAAAACACAAATAAAAACTGGAAGAAAGTTAAACTTTACATGAAGAATTATGGTAAAAAAATTTAGACAAATGGCTTTTAAAATAACCATTTTAAAAATAAATGTTTCAGAATTAAATGACATAATACAAAAGTTAGGAGAAAACCCTCCCTTATAATTTGTCACCTTGCAGTCTGCTCTTTGACTTTTTTCCGTGTTTGTTTGTTTGTTTTTTTTTTTCAGATTGGTCCTTTAGCACACCTTCTCACTGTTGAGCTCCAATTCATTAAAAGAACAAATCTGGGCCGCATTTCTGCAGCAGCCCCTTTCCTTAGATTGTACATTCTAGGATCAGACTTAGCTGAGGAGGGGAGGTGAATGAGTAGCGGGCAGTGGGAATCGCAAGAGGTGGCCTTGCCTCCCTTGACATTTTTTCCCATACATCTTTCTGAAAAAGAGAGTTCTGGATTTTCTTGTTTCCTTTTTATTTTTTAAGTTCATTTTACTCAAACTCTGATTACATAGGGACCTAAAATGTGTTTCATATCTGGCTTATTGTTTCCTCCCAAATGGTAGGAAAGGAAACAACATTTTCAAACATCTCCCATCACCCACCCAGATGTTACAGTTTGAACATGTCCCCCTAAAAGTTGTGTGAGAATTTCGTTCTCAATGCAAGAGTGTTGGGAGATGGGTCTAATGAGAGGCTCCACTCTCATCAGTGCGTTAAAGTTGTTATCACTGGAGTGGGTTCATTATCAAGTGGACTATTTGGTTACATGCATTTTGTATATTTTATTATTATTGTTATTGTTATTATTACTAAAGTTAGGGTTGTATTTTCTGACAGTTTTATTCTAAACTACCTAATTGCTATGCTCTTACATAAGAGCATTCCTTCAGGGTTGTGTGTTGGTAGAGATGAACAAAGTAAAACGTGAGGAAAATGGATAAATATTATATCAGAAAATGAAATGTAGGTTTTCGCATAAAATTACATGAAATGTATGAAAATAGTATTGTGCTAATAATAGGTTCCATAGTTCTAATAACAGGTATTTAATAAATGTTAGTTCTCTTTGCTGTCTTGAAATATGTCCCCTTAATGAACTAGAAACATAATGATAAACTGAAGGAAGCCTATTCCCCCACGCTCCTACTTCATTCATTTATTTAATGAATTACCTGGGTGATTCCAGGCAGAATTTTCCAACTGGGACACACCATTTGCTGTGAATGGATTACAGGTGAGTGGAAATATTGATCATCTCAGCCCTTGAGGTATCTTTTAGTTAAGATATTGGTAGGAGTTGTAATGAGCTCCAACATTCTAACAGTGTAACACAGTAGTAGTTTATTTCTTGTTTATGAAAGGGTAAAAAGTTAATGCTTCTGGTCAGCAGGTGGCATTTCTTCATGGGATAATTTAGCCACCAAAGCTCTCCTAGGGGTCTGACACTTACTTTTTCACCACCTTCATTCAGTCGTGCCGCAGATAATTTCTGTTCATAATCCATTGTTAACCATAGTTTGATACAAAAAAAGCTGGAACATAGAGTCCACAGCCAAGCAGCCACTCCCCAGAAACAACAATCCTGTGGAAGGAAAAACACATATTTAAAGTTAACCAGCTTTGTTACAAGGGCTTGAGCCATTGGCTTGTTATTTCCAGCCATGAACAATTACATCCATTTACCTAACTGTGCCATTTAAATATTATGATTTTCTATATGTGCTGTGATGTGAAGAAGCTTAAGAAGCATTGAAGGTGCCATTCACTGGTACCCATGGTCTTGGAATTTTTCTGCTCGGTTGTCTTCAATTCTGAATATCCTCCTAGTATCCAATAATTGTGGATTAGGCCTAACTTCATTTCTAAAACACCATTTTGTCCCATTTACCATTTAGTCTCGCGTGTGTGGGGGAAAATAAATATTTCTTCCCATCTTAGGTTCATGGTAGAATGCAAGATTAACAAGAGAAAAGCATAGAAATTAATATAATTTTTATGTGACTCCGGAGCCTTCATATGGAAATGAACATCCAAAGTTCTTAAGATACAAGACAAGACAAATAGGAACATTATTGCCAACCCTGGGTCGGGGGCGGAAATACCTAAAACTAACAGGTACCCCAAATCAAATTTAATCAGAGCTACAATGGAAACAAATGGCTTTCTTCTGCTATGCTGAATTTGGAAAGGAAGGGAAAAAGAGGTTTTTACCTTCTCTTGACCAGGCACTAGAGGCAGAGATCCAGGAGATCTGACCTTGGTCAGAATTCTTACCTTGCACCAGCTTTTTACAGGTACTCCAGGATCTCATCTGCAGGCTCTGGACCAAGTAGGGTATCTCAGCCACCCCTCATTTGGTGCCAGAAACTGTAGGAGAAAACAAAAATTTCCTTCCTTCCCATCTTAGGTTTATGGCTGAGGCCCCTATAACAAAAGACCATTTAACAGGAGAAGAGCATAAAAATGTATTTAATACATGTGTTATATTACATGGGATTCTTTGGAGATGAAGACCCAAAGAAATAGATATGTCTGTGTATTTTTTATGCTAGGTTTAATGAGCAAGTGGATAGTTGCGGAGAAGTGTAATTGGATAGAAAAGTGTAACCTAATGGTAATAAACTAGGGGGAATTCAGCAAGGCTTGTTTGTTCAGATGTTTCTCTCTATACCTGTTTCTCTCTGTACCTTATATCTCTGAAGAAAGATAAGGTTGTTCCTTTCCTCTGGGTATAGGACGAGCACCTCTCACATGAAGGCTTTGTGCCCAACTCCAGGGGAAGGTCAAAGAATCCTTCCTAGGTTTTTTTGGCCTGTTTCAGAGTAAGGGCAATAGGAAAGTAATGGTGAGTGTCCTGCTTCTGCTGTTTTCCTAAATGCCAGGATGCCATATTCGGTGATAGCATATCCTGCAACCTATCACATTGTACCATTCTTGTTTCTTTTCTTCTTCATCTTGCCTTTGTGTGGTAGACATGTCATGCTTACTCACTGTCTTTTATCTTTAACTATGCTAGGACCCTGAGCTTATCCATCAAAGTTATTGCCATTCATTCTTGAGACATGCAGTGATAGTAACGCAGTTCTCCGATACAAAATAGAGAAATTACCTATCTAAATGTATTCATCTTTTAATATATAGTTACATTATAAGAAATAGATGATATGTAAATGCCTTCCTAGAAGTATTGTCTATGACGTAAAAATAAATTTATTAAAAATCCACTCTTCATCCCTTTCTGTTTATCTTCCATTATATCACACTCATATTTCCATTATGCTACAGAGTAAAAATATAATGTTTTATGTTATGTGCATTAGCTAAGTTAGCTCATTTTTATAACAGATAAGCCCATAATTTCTGTGGCTAAGAAGATTATTTTTATCAAGGTGGCATTATTTTGTGGCTCAAGGTGAAACCCTCTATTAGCATTCATTGGTGACATCTTACTTTCTTCATCCAATGTCTGTAGACTTTCGTACGCTAATGCTACATTTGGTCTTAGCCTATCAAATCCCTGGCAGGTGGCTTAACCATTCAGTTAAGCACACAGTCCAGTGCTTTGTGTGCCTTGTTACAAGAGAGTAGTGTAACTCAGAATTCAGATACTGAGTCATCTTTAACACTTTGCTTTCAAGATCATCCTGAGCATTGCTATCCAACAGGCAAGAGAAGAAGGAGCACTTAGGGTCCCACATAGGATTTGGCAGGCCAGTCCTAGAAGGACCTCATATCACCTCTGCTCTATTTCCACTGGGCCAAATTTAGTCCTTCAACCACACCTGGCTACAAAGAAGACTGAAAATGTGGTTTGACTAGGGAAATGAGTTTGGCATACAGCCCGTGAGTGTGCCACACTGTGACAACTGGCCTTTCACTTTTAAAAACATCATTTTATCTTTCATATTATATTACATTCAGGCTTCAGAGTCTTCATTCCAGCAATAATTCCCACCTCAATCTTAACGAATTAACTTCTTATGATACCATGCAAAGACCTTTCTTTCCATCCAAACTAATTTACTTTCTATTCACCAGTCCTATTACTATGCCTTTTCATAGGCCATTTTTAATTCATTGCATCTGAATATACTTCCTTCATCTTCTATCATCCACTAATTTTTTGGAAACATGACTTATTAACTCATCTTTTCTACAAAAATTTTCAGGATGAATCAAGCTGTACTCCTGACCATACTTACACGTGTAGCCCTTCAGTAATATGCCAATTTCCCCTCTCCCTGGGGAAGGCTTGGGAAGGGTAAGAGTTAGGGGCACAAATTCATGAACAAGTTCCATAATCTGTGTGGCTCAAGGTTAAACCTTCCATTAATGTTCCTTTGATTGCATCTTACTTTCTTTATCCAATGCCTATGGACTTCTTCATAAGCTAGTGCTATATCTAGTGCTAGCCTATCAGATTCCAGGGTGGTTATTGAATCTTTCTATAGATATGCCAATCATTTTACTCTTCCAATTCATATTACTTTGAATAGATAGGAGGAAATAGGAAAATTTGGAGGAAAAAAAAAGGCACAAGTAATAAATGAATGTTTCTCATTCTTTTGTTTGTCACCTCTTATTGAAACAAATGCCTATTTTAAGTTTTCTTATGTGGGTATTTGGACATAAAATGTTCTGGGAGAGAATGGGCAGGTGCTGTCCCCAAGACAGTGGGAAGGATCCAGCACACACCACAGCTGAGAGCAGCTGGCTTCTGTTATGGGCGTGACACCGGGTCTAAACCATGCCAGTACTAAACAAGTTTTTATCTTTCTTTTCCTTCTCCCATGAGGGATTCTCAATCCTGCTTCCCATGAGAATCACCAAGGAAGCCTTTAAAATGCTGATCACCAGGTCACCCTGCAGTGGCCAGCAGTGACCTGACTGATAGTCCCACACTTCCTAAGTGGACATCCCCACTTGGCTGTCCTCTGCAGCGGGGGATGTTCTCAAAACTCACTGGACTTTGTTTCTCCTCAAAGCTCCCTGGGGTAATGTCTGATCACCCTGGCCTGTCTCTAGCTCTTAAGAGTAGAAGGAATTCCAGCTGGAAGATAATTTTCGTAAGTCAGCCCTGAAACTTGTTTTATTTTCAGTGTTCTAAAAGTGACTCTAGCAAATGAAAAAGAAAATATTTCCTTTTAAACATCAGCTTCCTGAGACTTTTTTACCATCTCAAATTATCAAATTAATAATTTGTTTTATTGAGGAAATTTATTTTAAATACTTTAAAAATAGATATTTTCCTAATGGCGAAAGTAAGCATATTTTCTAGAAAATAGACCATATTCTCACCTTTGCATGAATTAATTTACTGGTATTTATTGAGCAACTAACAAGTGGCAAAGATTCCCTGCTTGACCAAAAGTTAGTCAGGCTTCCGCATCTTCTCTTTGGTCCATTTGTTTATTTCCTTGTAAAATCCAGTTTTAGCAAAGAACCCTATTAAGCCGTTTGGCAAAAAAAACCTCGTTCTCAATATCTGATCACCAACCATAATAGATTCAGTTCCTCCTCCTTCCCCAGGTGATGTCTGTTCACCCTGACCTGTTTTCAGCTAGAATACGGTTAGGTTGGCTTAGCCAGAATCACTCTTACCTCTGATGTTTCTTCTTCGTAATTTTCCAGCCTCTGACCCCACTTAATCCTTGACTATAAATCACAGTAGTCCCTGTACCTTTCTTACAATGGTCCTGAATAAAGTCTTCCTTACTGTGTTTTAACATATATAATTGAATATTTTTTATTCTTTAACATAAGAATTTGTTACCTTGTACTCTGCCATATGAGAAATGAAACGGAAGCCAAAACTAGACTGAATTCTTTTTTAGAAAAAAAAAGACAGATAAAATAGACAGGATAAAAATACAGAAATATGTTAATATTCACTGAAAATGATTGACATTAAATAGATGGCGAAGAACTCTCTGAGAAAAAGAGAGATTAAGTTGCTGACAATAGTGAGAAATAGCCAGGGGAGTTATCTTGGTAATAAGAAACTATGCTGTGTTTATTCGTCTTGAGAAGCCTAGATTTCTTGTTGGGAATGAATGGAGGAGGAGGTTGAACTATTACAACTGGGCCATTGGTGAAGATATGTAAATGCAAAATCTGAAGAATTTAGACTTTATGCTGTAGAAAATAGCAAAATTGGTTAGAAGAGAGGCAGTTATGGCCTGTAGTTCATTTCATTAAAATAACAACGACATGTTTTGTATGCATATTATTTTACAGTGAGGCCAGAAATACTCAGGGCAAGCTGTGGGAGGGGTGTGAACACATACCTGAAAATAAATTATCCAGAGATTATTGGATTTTTAAAGCATTTTGCTATACCTGGGTAGATATATGCAAAGTATAACAGATCCAAATGTTTGTCAACTATTCCCAATCATATGTTAACAAATCTTTATTCTGATGGACAGATCCATCTCTTAGGAGATTAGTCAGTGTGAATCTGACATGAAAAGTAAAAATTCATTTACAGAACTCTTTGGGTGTGTTAAGCCTTGTGCTAAGGATTTTATAAGCACTAATTTATTTAATACTCCTTTATCCCATAAAGTGGATACCATTATCCCCATTTTCCAGATTGAAAAAAAACCTGAGAGGTAGAGAAGCTAAATCACAATCCTGCAGGTCTTTAGCTAGTAGCTTGTGATTTATGGCTTTGAACCCTCTTTTACCTGATTTCAATAACTATGCTTTTGGCTAACTCCTACGTTGACAAAGTTAAGCTTCTGAGACTGCAATGGTGGGTAACAAGACTTGATTGTGATAAATTTGCCCTGGTGCTTGACACCCTTTTCACCCTATTGGCAAAATCAGAAATTTGTGCCCTAACTGTGTAGTGCATCTCATCATTTCGAAAGCTGCCTTCCTCTTCAGCCCCTTTAGAAATGCTTCACCAGTCTCCATACCTGAGCCACTTGGGCCTTTCAGTTCTTGGGAAAAGCTCAATTCCCTCTTGCCTGAAGACTTCAATACCCTTCCCTGATTCTAGGAAGTTTCACTTCTAACATCCTTCTCACACATTGCCTAAAGATAACTAAAATGTCATAAAACATGAGATCATTATTTTCTACTGCCCCATTTATTCCCACTTCTCTCGAAGTTTTCAATTACTACATCATCTGAATTCTATCCTGTTTCTCATCCCAAGTGAAGCAGCAAAACTTTAATGCCGTATTTCTTAAAAAGCATAAATATGTTAGCAGTGGTGAATCAATATGGGTTTGCAGCCACCTCAATTCTTGCCTCCTCCGGGGAAAAGAGTTCAACCAAGGGGGCATAAGGCAGTGAGAAATCGAGGCAAGTTTTAGAGCAGAAGTGAGAGTTTATTAAAAAGTTTTAAAGCAGAAATGAAAGGGAGTAAACTACACTTGGAAGAGTTGGCCCTCCAATCTCTCAAGCAGGTGACCTGAGAGACTGAAGTGCGTGCGGTGTTTGGCCTTTGACATGGGTCTTTATATGTCATCATGCTTCCAGGGTCTGCATTACTTTTCCCCTGATTCTTCCCTTGTCCATAGGCACAGTGGCCTGTTAGCACTTGGGAGGGGCCTCACATGCAGTGTGTTTACTGAAGTTGTGCACACGCTCTCTCCACGCATTTTTCCCTTAGCAGTTGAAGGTTGTAGAGGAAGGTGATAGGCAGTTGAAGGCTGCCATTTTGCCTCTCAGTGCGCATGCTTGAGCCATTTTGCCTCTCAGTGCGCATGCTTGAGCCCCCTTGTCAGACTCCTGAGATCCTATCCGGAAGCTAGTGATCACTGGCTTTAGGTGTTTGCTGTCTAGTGGGAGACCGCCTTTCCTGGTTTCAGCTGTGACCAATTACCATTTTAGTGAGAGAATTTAACAGCCACTTGACCATTGCCTGATGTTGCCTGACATTCCTGGTTTGCAGGGGGCGCCGGGGCGGCTCTCCTGCCCTGCTCATGTCTGCCTAACTACCTACTCTGACAAGTCCAGTGGGATTCTCCCTGGCTCAGCTTCTCCGTTCTCTCTCCCCCTCACTCTTCTACTCCAAGTTAGAGCCCTTAGGATTCAAGCTTTCCCAGAACAAGGGAAATAAATGCTTAAAGTTTTGATTTTCAAAGGAGGAATGGCAAACCTTATCTTTCTACTCTTGCTAAGTCCCAGACAACAATCCAAATTAGAGTTACAAATAAATAAACAAAAATCATGTGAACCAGTTCCTAAAGCACAGGAGGTAGTAAAGTCACCAAAATGTTGAAAGATTTCACTAATGCAGAAAATTACCTCTTTTATCTCGTAATCACATAGAGCCACCGTAATCAGGCTGATCTGATACAAACACACCTTTTGAAAAATTGCTTTAGGACTGACGTGGTGGCTCAGGCCTGTAATCCCTGCACTTTGGGAGGCCTAGACTGGTGGACCACCTGAGGTCAGGAGTTTAAGACCAGCCTGACCAACATGGTGAAACCCCACATCTACTAAAAATACAAAAGTTAGCCAGATATAGTGGCACATGCCTGTAATCCCAGCTACTCTGGAGGCTTTGACCGAAGAATCGCTTGAACCCAGGAGGTGGAGGTTGCAGTGAGCCCAGATTGTGCCATTGCACTCCAGCCTGAGCAACGAGCGAAACTCTGTCTCAAAAAAGAAAAAGATAAATTGCTTTAGTGATGATTTATTGGTTGTTTAGACAATAGAAATTTAATTTCAGATTAAGAATACATAGGATTACAACGTCTACCTTCTAGCTGGTGGTGACCCTCAGATATAGACTTCAATATCGAGTTAAACAAGACCAAACATGAAATGTTTTAGACATGTTCAAATATGTAAATCAAAATCACGTTTATCAACCCTAAATGTAAAGAATCTAAATTTAATTCACAATAGGAGGTTTGTGAGTGAATGAACATCAGGAATCTCATGGACTCTGAATGTGTTTTATTCTTTCAACATTCAACAAAAGATCTGTTACAACCTGCAGATGGAAAATTCCCAAATCCAGCCTAAAAATACGTGAAGGAGGGAGACAGAAGAAGGAGAAGCAAGTGAAGAATAGAGGAAGTTACTGGGACAAATACAGCAGATCTTCATTCTATAATGTAGAATATGAAGAAACACATAGAATCACTTGTATTTATTCATTTCAAGGATCACTAGTTGCTCTTAATAAGGGTTTGGGAGCTTTGTTCTACGTATTTTGAGTGTGAAGGTAAAATACTTTCTTCCTTTCATTTTGTGTCTGGAAATGGGCCCACTTGGAACTACCTACCATAGGATACAGACAAGATTAAACAGGCTTTCTAAAGAAATTAGCTGATTTTGGCAAAGTACTGGGTGTGCAGCACCTACTGCTTACCAGTCTATGAGTGTAATGATTAACATTTGGCTTCTTGTTCTTTCATTTACTATTAGGACTTCTTAGCCTTTGATCGTCTTTCTACTTCAACTGGTACTCTTTAGTTCCACAAATTATTCACACACACTACATTTGGTTTTCCCTTTCATCTTTCTTGTCCATTGTTTCTTCTATCCACTAGTTAATCTTTATTGAATTATTGAATTATTTAGGAAGACCCCCTAATGTGTAATGTTATCCCAATCCCATTTTTCTTCACTGAAGGTCATACAAATAACTCTATAATTTACCACAAAATACCTTGTCCTAACTATTGCTTTTAGATTTACAGTGTTCCAGAGTTAATATGAAAACTTTGAGAAACTCATTATTACTACATATTTTGAAATCAAGAGAAATTGATCTTTACAAAATTCTAAAGACCATAAGTCTTACAATCAGTGACTATAAAGAATAACGCATACAAGATTTTGCTAAATAACTTGGAATATAATTATAATTTGCCTTAATGAAGTTAATGTTAATTACATTTGAAAAATTAATCCCAGGAAGAGACTCTGAAAACTTGAACCCTAGGTTCAGCCACACCATGAATTCTTTTTAGAGTATTTGATACATTTTACATGTCAAACAATAAGCCAGGTACTGTGTAGATATTTTAGCATTATGACATTAATACCGTGCAACTGTATGTGGTAGATTTTATCATTCTCTACTTTTCACAACAGGAAACTAATTATCAGAGTAGTCAAATAACAAACCCAATTGACACAGCTAAGATGTCCCCACATTGGAATCTAGTATTGAAGACACACCACACTGCCGCCCTCAGCTAGATGCTACCCGAGACAGGTTTTTTTAAACTTCTCCTTTAAAATTTCTTTTGTACATAACGATATTGAATAACTTGTATTTTACTACGTCTTCTTTCTATTTTTTTAATGAAATAAATGCATGTACAGTGTTCTAATACTGATGTAGGGGCAGAAAAATACCTTTTCCTTATCTGTCAGGTTCGTGACTGAGGGCCCTATAATGAAAGACAGATTAACAAGAAAAAAGTGAACTAATTTGTATAATATATGTTCTACGTGACACAAGAGCCAACACAAGGAAATGAAGACCCAAAGAAACAATTAAACCTGAAGGTCTTTTAAATAGATGGTATGATAAAAAGTAGACAGTCACGAAAGAATTTAATAGGGCCAAGGGGTATGATTTAATGGTAATCTACTAGGGGAAACTTAGCAGGCCCTGTTTGTTCATATTCTTCTCTGTGTCCCTGTGTCTTCCAAGATGATAATGCTCTTTTCCTCTGGGGATTGTAAAGGCACCTCTCACATGGTCTCTTACCCTGCTTCACAGGAGAGGGCCGGGTAAAGGTAAGAGTGAACTTCCTGCTTCTGTGCTTTTCCCCAATACCTTCAGCTTAAAATATTCAATATGCCACGGTGCCGTATGTTGGGATAGTGTGATGTCAACCCCATCACTTGAATAGTGCTACAAAGCTAAAATAACACCAACAAAAAGCAATACCTTGTTCACCTCTCCTCACCCAAGTTCTATTTTAGTTGTTTGTTTTCATATTTTTGTGTGTATTTTTAAATAATTTTTATATATTATTTTACTTTCAAAGTTTAATCATTTATTTATCATTTTGAGAATTCAAATTTAGCTCTTCACTCACCATTTCTCAAACACATACACTTCCCCTTCCTACATCCATTGTTCATTTTTTAGGAGACTTTTGAATTGATACTCAATATTTACCTTATGTTGACAATAACAATATTGTTCATAGCTGAGCCATAGTATACTAGAACATTTCCTTTCCTGTACTAGAACATTCCTTTTCCTGTCTTTGTGTAGTTTTTCTGTAATGAATGGTTACTAACAAAGGTTACAATTCATTTTTTAGCTTTTTATTCTATTGAGAATGTATTATTATATTATAAGTTGTATCTTACTGGCTTCTCTTGAGATCACAAAACCTTCATATTTCTCAGATCTGAACAGTCAGCCATCACTTGAAACATCTGCTTTCCATGTTTACGGAATTACCTAAGAGCTATTATAGACCCTCATCTCTCCTCTGTTCTCCTTGCCCATATATATTCTCTCTCTCTCTCCATAGATAGATAGATGAATAGATAGATAGATAGATAGGTAGATGCTCACATATGTGTGTATATGCAATTACAGCATTTATATATATATACATATATCAGCAGGTATCTATCAGCATGTGTATATATGTATATGTGTCAGCATGTGTATTTGTGTGTGTATATATACACATACACATATATATATATGCTGAAATTGTCTTTACCACATAATTTAGCTCTCATCACAGCAGCATATAATGTTGTTTTGCATAATAGTATCTTACCCTGTTTTTGGTATTTATATTATGGAGCAAGGAATTTGTATTTTCATTGGATCCACATTTGTGTTGAGCACATCACATTTTGCAGAGTGGTCATTTTGTGCAATCTTATTGTTGGCAATTAATGCAGCAGTCAAACGATTTTTTTTTCACCTTTCCTTGAATCTGAAGAAAAGGCCAAAAAAAATTGGTTTACTACAGCATAAGAGTGATAATGGAGCCATTCTTCACAGAATAGGTGTAATCCAAAAGCAAAGCTTTTTATTTACAATTAAATTTGCTTTCAATATTTACTTTTTATCCATTATCAAATAAATCTGAGAGTTTTAAGTGTTGCATGATAAATTATATGAAAAAAGGGAATTTCAAATTTGCTAACATAAAACAAGTAGACAAATTCAGCATTTAGGCAATTTGCCATTAAGCTGGACTTTCAGCAGGATAAGTTATTCTGATTATCAAATTATCAGTTATTCTGATAATTTAGTAAAATTATTGGTAATCATTTTAAAGGAGAACAGGAAGGATTAAATTAAAAATCTCTTCAAAACTTCTCTTCTGTAATAGCAGGGTGTAGGGGACAAAATTAATATGTTTTCTTCACTGATCACAAAGTTCATGGCTGAGGCTCCTATAACAAAGGACAGATTGACAAGAGAAAAGCATACAAATGTATTTAACATAAGTTTCATTTGACACAGGAGCCTTCAGAAATGAAGACCCAAAGAAACAGGGAAATGTGTGTAGTTTATGGACAGGTTTGCAATATACATTATTTAAGAACAACAGGGTATGCTTTAGCAGAAGCAAACTGGGGAGAATTTAGCAAGACTTGTTCATTCAGATTCTTCTTAGATTCCTTCTGTGACACTCCTTTCCTCTGGGTGTAGAACAAAACACCTATCACATGAGGGTCTTCAGCAAGGAGAAAGATCAGAGAATGAGCTTCCCAGGTTTTATGGCCTGCTTCAGGGGAGAAGAGTGAGGGGAAGGTGACAGTGACCTTCCTACTTCTGCTGTTTCCTCAAATGCCAAGGTGCCATATCTTGGGGCAGCACGTCCTGTCAAGGGTCAGCTTTTATTTTAAAAAGTGTGGAAGAACTTGTTTTTTTTATCATCATATGAAGCTAAAATTCTGAACTGTTTATAAAACTTCATAGTCATGTAGCAGCAGCAAATCCATATGGGTCTGCAGTAGCTGGATTCTTACCTCCTGAGAGGAAATAATTCATCTGAGGGACATAAGGCAGAGTGAGAGACTGAGGCAAGTTTTAGAGCAGGAGTGAGAGTTTGTTAAAAAGTTTTAGAGCAAGAACAAAAGGAAGTAAAGTACACTTGGAAGAGGGTCAAGTGTATTTAAGTTGTGTATTAAGTGTATCAAGAGGGCAACTTGAGAGATCCAAATGGCTATCTGACCCTTGGCTTAGGCTTTTATGCATTGTCATTATCCTGGGGTTTGTGTTTCTCCTCCACTGATTCCTCCCTGGGGTGGGATATCTGTTTGCACAGTGGCCTGCCTATACTTGGGAGGGACCACATGTGCAGTATGTTTACTGAAGTTATGCACATGCTCATTTGAGATGTTTTTACTTTACCAGTTGAATGTTCCTAGAGGAAGGTCACATACCAGTTAAACTCAGCCATTTTGCCTCTTAATGCACATACTTGAGTCCATTCACCCAAATCCTGAGATTTTATTAGAAAGCTGCTGATCACCAACTTTAGCTGTTTCTATCTATTGGGAGACTGCCCTTCGCTGGTGTTGGCTGCAAACAATTAATTGAGAGAGACCATTTAACAGCCACCTGACCACCACCTGGTGCTCACCTGACATTCCTGGCTGGTGGGGCTAGAGAAGGGGGCCATCTCCCGCCCTGCTCATGTCTGCCTAGCTACATACTCTAACAGTCAAGTTTGGGAGAAAGTATTTTCTCTTTAAATACAAAAATAATTTAAATTTAAGAAGAAAGGTATTGGGAGTGAATTACATTATGAAGTTTCTATATTTATTTTTTGGGAAAAATTTAGGCTCTCAATCACTTATTTCATTTATTATCTGTGATATTCTGGCTGCAGTTGAAAGAATTTTAGAATATGAAAATGGAAGAAAATTAAAATGTCAATAAAACACTGTGTGTTCATGTTTTCTCTCTCAAGATTATTTTATAATCAAATTTTCTTTTCTATGGTTTAGACTTATTACTGAAGATCCATTAACAGAGAACCTAGCAAACTGTCTTCTTAGAGCACTTCTTGTCAGTAACTTGGGAAGGTTGGCATATAAAACAAAAGCTGAATCCTTTCCTCTGTCCCAATTTTTTTAACCTAAGAAACATTGCAAATAGCAGGAAGACCAATTTCAGAAAGAGAGAGAAAAACAGAGAGAGAGGAAGAGAGGAAGAAAGAGAAACAGAGAAAGAGGAAGAGAGATAGAGACAGAGAGAGGCAGATAAACACAGAGAAATAGAGTCAACCATGTGTTCTTTGCCTAAAATCAGATTAAAATTCAAAATGATTTACTTTCAAAAGTTGAGGATAGAAGAAAAAAGTTAGGTTCAAGAAACGTGCAGTCCTAGTAAATAAATAGAATGAAGACTATTCTGATTTTAGAATAGTTTAAGTGTATGGAGTCAAATAGAGTAGCAGTTGAGAACATAAGCCAAATAGACACACAGCCTTGATTCAGATCTTCCTTCTGCCACATCCTACTCCTCTGAACTCATGTAAGCCCTTGGACATTTCTAAATCTCTTTCCTCATTTATAACATATAGCAAAGAGTAATACATTCATAGAATTATTGAGGCATCAATAAGAATACACATGAAACAGTGTTCTGCACAGAACCTCATAAACGAGGAAGAAAAATTAACTATCACTCTTAGCAATTTCACCAATTAACTCAAAAAAATTGTTGAATGCCTACTGGCAATGTGATAGAAGTTGCAGATATAGCTGTAAATAGATCAAATTTTTTACCCTGTTAGATGTTACATTCTAGTGAGAGGACACAAACAATAAACAAGTAAATATAAATGTCTGAAAAATGCTATAGAAAAATAAACCAGTATCATGTAAAACATTTTTCTCATAGATAACATTTTGATACTGCCTCTACTGATTACAAGTGGTAACAGTTCATCCAAATGTATATACCTAGGTGTATACATATAGCCTAGGTGTGGAGTTGTCTATACTGTCTAGGCTTGTGTCAGTACACTCTATCATGTCTACACAATGATGGAATCACCTAAGGATGATTTCTCAAAACATATCCCCATAGTTAAGTGACATGTGACAGCATAAAACACAAGAAACATAGAGAAATGGGGCAGTGGAAGGAGATGTAGACCCTAGAGAGAATTTTGAGATTGAAGATGTTGTAACATGTTTTTTCAGCTTATAATCATGTGGAAAAAAGTGATTATGAAGACAAGAGAAGAGGACAATTGGTAGATTGATGACCTCGAATAGGTGAGAGGGAGTGGGTTCGAATGGACAAATCGAGGAGCTGGTGTTAAAGTGGAAGAGCCAGGAGAGTTCATCCACTTTAACAGGACCAAGAGCAAGAAAGTGAGTACTAATGTGGGTGTGTTGGTGGTTGGCAGAAGATATGGGGAAAATTCTCCTCTGTTTTGTTTTATTCTTGATGAAATAACAAGCAAGATCATTTGCTGAAACATTAATCCTTGAGGAAGATGAGTTGGAAGTTTGAGAAATGAGAGTGAGAAGACTGAAAGAATGAAAATACAGTAGAACTGACAAGAGTGATTTTAATGACAGATAATCTGAATGTGTAATGAGAAAAAAAAATGGATGTGAGGGGGTGAAGGTCCACTTGCATAAATCTTACTGGCTTCTTATTTGAGGGAACGGAGGCTATTCAAATATCTGCTATTTCCTGCCCAGAAAGAGTTTGGGCTTTAAAAATGTTGTCCCTTCTTTTTCCATCTGTTCAGAAAAGCAGTAACTTTTCTCAAGGCCCACAGAAATAAAAGACTCCTAATCATTCACTTAGGATGGTGGGTGTCTACTTACTCTACGCTGGCGTATTTAAGAGACCCTCTTCAGGGACCAGTCCCAGAATAAAGGGTTTTCTCCTAAATAACCTTTTGTTATCGCTTGTGCTAAGTACAGTTGCCTTTCTTACTCAACTTACACAATATACAGTATATATTTTTGAGGGCCTATGTTATACCAGGCTTTGTTCTAGGCACTGTGAAGAAAACACAAAACAAAACACATTTGTGTGACCTTCAGCAAGACATAGAGCCTCCTTGAGCCTCCATTATCTCATACGCAAATTAGTATATTTAAGGTATGATGAATAATATATTTTAAAATCTGTTTGAAAATATGTTGCAAACATATTCTGTATATAAAATTCCAGAAATATTGTAAAGAAGCAGGGAAATACTCTACAAGTTTTTAATTTTATACTTTCTCTACTAAGCATTTATTTCTACTATAGGGGATTAAATATTAGTCTATTTTCTATTCTTATGCCTGATGGTTTTTCTTGTTTTGGTGAAGTTACCAAGAAGGAATAAACGACAAAAAAATTAAAGGTAGGAAGAGAAAGCAAGGACAATTATTCGATTGTTATAATCTAAGTGAGTGATTTAGGCCCCCATTATAAACAGAAAAGTTTTTCCCTGAATTTCAGATTTCTCTCAAAAACTCCTGTAGCTTCTCTGGCACATACAATCAAGAAGAAATATCACATTTCTGGTTTATAAAGTAAAACCTGAGAACCAGCGACTTAAATTGCATTTTAGGGGCAGCAGATTCTTTACCGCTGAGCAATGTGCTACTTGAAGCATTAAGGATGATACTGGACATAAAATATAGGGTTTTGTTTACCATCATCCTATTTCAAAAACATCATCCTCCCATCTCAAAACATATGCTGTTGCTTAAATGCTTGGCAACTCCCATTATTTTTAGATCTTTTTTCTTCCTTTCCCCAAGTTTATAGATTTTCTCTTTACTAGAGATATTTAAGAAGTTCTGGTTATTGCTGTGCAACAAACCATTCCAAACTTTGTGGCATAAAGTATCATTAATTTTATGCTCATGGATTCGGTAGGTTAGAAATTCAAGACACAGCTGGGATAGCTTGTCTTGGGGTGTCTTTACAGCAGTCTGTGAAGTCGGGGGCTCCAGCTGGGATGTTGTGATACTGTGGTGACTCAAATGGCTAAGAATTGGAATCATCATCAGAATCCCATAACAGGCACTAAGGCTGAACTGGATTGGGACTGTGGACCCACAAAAGACCTTTATTGGTAGCTGGGATTTTTACAGCAGAGCAGCTGGATTCCAAGGGTAAGCCTCTGCACAGCAAATGTGGAAAGAACCAGGAAGAAGTTGTATGAACTTGAATGACCTAAACTCAGATATCAATAACCTTTCTTTATTAATTGGAGCAGTCACAATCTTACCATGATTCAAGGGGACAGGTCATAGACCTTGCCTCTTGATGAGAGAAGTGTCAAAAATGTGTGGTCATTTAAAAATGTCCCCATAATATATACACTTATTAGGTACCCACAACAATTTCAATAAATACATAATTAAGTACATTAAAAAGTTACTGCATAAACTACATATAAGGGCTAAATATAGAGCACCGAGTAATCGCTAAATGTATGAGTGAGGAGGAGTGTGTTTTATTCACTGTTGGTTGCTTTCTCATCATTCATTCACTTCAACAAACAGTTCACATACCTCAAGGGTAACAGGTAAGTTCATTCCAGTAGAGGGCCTGATGGGTCTAAGGGAACACAGGTTTAGCCAAACAGTACATGGTGTTCTCTGGACACAGAATTAGTCCTGGAAAGAGCATGCATAACAATTCAGATGACTGGGATGCATTTTCAGAGACGGCTGAGAAGCTATCTAGCTTTTGTTGCTCTGCCTCTGAATATGATCGCGTGTGGCTTGAGACTGATCAATGGTCTGTTGCAGCCATATTGGTAACAGCTTGAGAAAGAAGCAACATGCGGAGCCAAGTAGAGCAAAGAGATTCCCAGACAAATGGAGGCAGAGCTTTTGTTGGACCAAGTCTGCTCAGAGCCCTTTTGTTGCACTTCTCAGTTCCTTACACCATAAATTAGCTACCCTGACTTGCTTAGCTACACTGACTTGGATTTTGTGTGTTTTGTGTTCACAATCTGTGTTCAGAAGCATTGTTACTGATACAATCTATATAAAAGAGATAAATTAAATGTAAAGGGAAATGATTTAGTCTCAAATCCTCTTAAGATAGTTATCACGTAATGCTTTTATGCTTTTATTGATGATTTCTTTAGATTTGTGTGATTGTAAAACTGTTTTAGTTGGAGAATGATGGAAATTGAATAAAAACAAATAATCCAAATCACATTTCTCAAACATAATTAATAACTGGTCTTTTTGTTCGTCTAAATTTACCTTAATTTTAAAATGTATTCTACGTGCTTTTCTTAAGTAGAAGGGAATACAATTTTGAGACAGGAAAGCTTTTTATGTTATAGATTAATTGATGACTTTTTCAGCCTTCATAATGCAGAGAGAACATGTCGTCAATTCCTGTTTGGAGTTTCCACAAACTTCTTTATTGCTGTCTAAATACTTCTGTTACATTGCTACATTGTTATGTATGTCTGCCTCCCATTACCTTGTGAGCACTTCCAGAGTTTATCTTAGTTCCTAGCGCGTAAGGAGTGCCCAATAGATTGCTGAATCGATGAATGAATACGCAGATGGAAATCAGAGTAAAGAGTATGAGAAAAAGGTGATGAGTAAATTAATTAAACTCTTCTGATTATGTTGCAGTATGAGTAATTTTTTAGGATAGTTCAGTAGTCATATTTTTGGCACTATATTATAGGGCAGAATGTGGTTTACTCAAAATTAGTTTAATTATGCACACTTGAAACATGTGCAGCTTAATTAACAATTGTTGATCTTAAATCATCCAGATAAATATATTAACTTTTGAATATATGCTAATCCTATGCATAGGTACATTATTAGTCTAAGCAACTTAATAGTTTTCTTGAATTATTTTTCTCCAAAGTACTACAAGCATAGTACTTTTTTTAATTATAAATGTATTAGCTCATTTTAAAAAGTCAGATTTTAAAAAATGTTAACACCTCTCTCCAAAATATTTTACTTTCCCATTGAGAGAGGCATAAAGTGGGATCAATGAGATTGCTGGGTTTGGCAAGGCAATTAAAAATTCTGACTTAAGAAGCAATGTTCTATAATCTTGAAAAACCTCAAGTTCTTTTTCGATAAAGATAAGTATACTTGGAAGGTTAAGTTGCTTTTAAGTCAAATTGTTAAAATCCTGTAATATCAGGAATATTAATATGGGATTGTATATCTTATATGTATATAAATTCACATTTGCAATGCTTGGAAATTATCATTTATAATTTCTTATTTTTAAAAATGGTCTTTGGAAGCCTAAACAATATTTTAAAATTTACATATTAATTAATGATTATAGTACTTTTAAATTTTTGGCAACAGTACCTTTAGCATCCATCCCTCTCCCTGTTGCCAGTGTGGACACCTTTTTATTTTTTCACATTTCAGTTATAATTAATTTAAAAATGGAAGTTGGTTATTGTTTTAACATTTGTTAACTTGATTCTCATTCTTGAAGGACAGTTTGTTTTTAATTTTATTGCAAACTGATATTATAATTGTATATATTTATGGAATACAAAGCTATGATGTATGTGTATAATGTGAAATGATTAAATCAAGCTAATTAACATATCCATCACCTCAACTACTTATTTTCTGTGGTGAGGACATGTTTTTTGTTTGTTTGTTAAGTTTTAGTTTTTGGAAAGAGTGCTAGACTTGAAACTGAATTAATATCCACACTCTATCTGTGTTTCTGTATTGTGAATTTCAGCAAATTCCCTAGTCTTTGAAAACATTATTTCTTCTTCTATCCAAACAGGTTAAGACTAGATATTTCACACCAATTTTTGCTAAAATTTAATCTGATTGTATGTTGAAATTATAGCAGATACAGAATAAATAACCAATTTTTTTAGTAATCCATTTCTTCATAACTTACTTCCTATGGTATTCCACACAGTAGCTTTTCCAAATGCCTTTCATTTTCCAAGCCCTTAAAGACATGTTGTGTAATTTTGTCTTGTAGGTTTGAAAACAAAAACAGGTATAAAACCCCACATACTTCATTTACTCTATTTTTACTTCCCCACCACAATCACAGACACACACACATAAACACTCACTTTTATACACCAAGAGAAGAGGCATTTTAGAGAGATGACTTGTGCATAACCTCTACAGAGAACAGGTAGGTAAGACATTGAATACATACCATCTATACTCCCTCATTGTGGAAAATACAAGGTCTATTAATAAATAGGCATTCCATATAAAAACTCAGGTTTTTATTAGGCTGGTTTTAAAATACGCTCCTTCCCCATGTTCAGGGCTGCTCTGGCTACCAGGTGAGGGCAAATACTTCTGCAGGGCCTCTGTTTATATTATAATTTAAGTCATCTCAAAACAGGCATGTCAGTACCATTCTGGTAGCATAACCTCACTCAATCCTATGAAAGAAATATCTACCAATATGCTGTGTAAATACCTCTGTTACGTTGTTTACAGTGTTGTACATGTCTTTGATATGGCTTGGCTGTGTCCCCACCCAAATCTCATCTTGAACTGTAGTTCCCATAATCCCCTTGTGTCATGGGAGGGATCCGGTGGAAGGTAATTTAATCATGGGGGTGGTTCCCCTCATGCTGCTCATGCTGTTCTGATAGTGAGTTAGTTCTCATGAGATTTGTTGGTTTTATAAGGGGTTTCCACCTTTGCTGGGCTCTCAGTCTTCTCACTCCTACTACCATGTGAAGAAGTACGTGTTCACTTCCCCTTCTGCCATGATTGTAAGTTTCCTAAGGCCTCCCCAGCCATACAGAACTGAGTCATTTAAACCTCTTTCCTTTATAAATTCCCCAGCATCAGGTATTCCTTCATAGTAGTGTGAAAATGAACTAATACAGTCTGCTTCCCATTACATTGTGAGCACTTCCAGAGTTTATCTTAGTTTCTAGCATTGTGCTAGTAGTAGATCTCAATAGATTGCACTCTTCTGGAACCAGAAGGCCAGCTACAGGGTCCCAGGAGTACCCCACACGTATTTATTCTGAATTTTGCAGCTCCTCAAATATTAATCCCATATGCAGGGGGCCTGGGCCTCCATTAGTCCTCCTCCAGGCTCCAGTACTCAGTCATGTTGGCACTGCCTTCCAAGGCCCATCTCAGGCACCAGAGGAGGACTTAAAAGTTTCAAGGAAGGCAGGTCAAAGAACAGACGACCCCTGAGGTACAGGGCAGGAAAAGAAGCCTTACTTGTCCAGGTTACTTTTTTAAATTTCTGAAGCTGAGCAGGCTCTAGAAGTAACTTGAGCCAGAGGCATTAAAAGCTATTTTACTCAAAGATGAAGAGCTCAGTTTTTCCCAAACAGAAGGAGAATTTCTGAAAGAGGGAAGATTAACTTATATGTGGAGCTAGTGATTATGTCAAAGATTTGAATTTTAAAAAGTACTTGTCTTAGGCAGGTTGAGCTTCTGTAACAAAGTCCCATAGACAGGGTGGCTTGTAAAGAAGAGAAATTTATTTCTCACAGTTTTGGAAGCTGGAAGTCCAAGATCACAGTGCCAGCACAGCTGACTTCTGGTGATCGCCCTCTTCTGGGCGGCAGACTGCTGACATTTCCTTGTTTCTTTGCAGGAAGAAGAGCGAGCTCTCTAGGGTTGCTTTTGTTGTTTGTTTGTTGTTTTTGTTTTGTAAGAACACTAATCCTATTCATGAAGGCTCCACCATCAAAACCTAATTAACTCCCAAAGGCCTCACCTCCTAAAACCATCCCATTGGGGGTTAGAATTTTAACCTATGAATTCACGGAGGACATAAACATTCAGTCCCCAACAGTACCCAATCTATGTAAATATAATGAGTCCAATATAAGGAAATGGGATTGTATACATGTTAAAGTACTTTTTAATGTAGTATTTCATTGTATGTAAAAACTTTGTGTGTCACTGTGAAATGCTACCAATTTTTGTCATCTTGATAGTTTTGCAAAACACATAAATTGGTTACACCATGCTCGACTTTGCTTGAAATTTTTTTCATGTTATTTTGAGGAATTTTGTAATTTTACCTGCCTTCAATAACGTTGTATATGTGTGTGTGCATATATGTGTGTGTTGGAAGGCACAACTTGAATTACTGTGGATATTTTACTTTCTGTGATACTGTAAAACGTGTTGCTTTGTCAGAAAATGCATAACTGTGGTTATTCCTCTAAGGATTCAAGGCACATCTCACTGGTGTTTCTCTATGCTTTTTGCTTTTGTTTTGTTTCAATGCTAATACTGTAAAACATTTCAAAATACGTTAAATGCCAATTAAATTCAACACCTATAGTATCAGCAATTGATAACTGGTAAAAACTCCACCAATGTGGAAGTCATTTGAATACCTATAACTAACTTCATATGTGTACATTATGAAGGAAAATTTATCTTAAATCTGAAAAATGGTAAATTAATGATTGTTGATTTTTGTTACCATGCTAAAACATTTTCCAATAATCCTGCCAGCAATAGATGCCTTCGAGGTTTTGCTAGGGCCAAAGTTCCCTTTGAGCTCAGACTCGCCTCATCTTGGCACCTTCCCATCTCAACTACCTGCCGTGTGCGTGTCTTCTTTCTGCCTTAGGGTCTTCTGTTCCCCCTTGGTCTGCTCACTAGTACTGGGAAGTGAAATCGCCGCCCCGCCTGCCACTTGTAGCTAATGGGGAACAGTTGGGCTACGTCCTTCAGTGAAAAGTTCTGCTAGGCGTTCTGTATGCTTCTGCGGAGAGCCGGTAGCGTGGCAGAGTCCCTGCTAGAGGCACCTTCACCTACTTTGAAGGATCTATATTGACTTTTACCCCCTCACACTCCCACGCCCTGGGATTATAGCCCAAGTAAACTGTTGGCATCCACGTCTTTGTCCAGGCTCTGCTGCTGGGGAAACATGAGCAAGAGCACGTCACTGTTGTACCTTTATCTGATTCTCCTAAGTGAATGTAAATTGCCAAGGTATATTTTCGACAGATAATTTGCAAATGATAAAGGTGGCCGACTTTAGACTTCCTGCAGTCTTGAAGGTTGATGGTTATTTAACCTAAAGAAAAAGATAGATGTTGGCCGGGCGCGGTGGCTCACGCCTGTAATCCCAGCACTTTGGGAGGCCGAGATGGGCGGATCACGAGGTCAGGAGATCGAGACCATCCTGGCTAACACGGTGAAACCCCGTTTCTACTAAAAAATACAAAAAACTAGCCGGGCGAGGTGGCAGCGCCTGTGGTCCCAGCTACTGGGGAGGCTGAGGCAGGAGAATGGCGTGAACCCGGGAGGCGGAGCTTGCAGTGAGCTGAGATCCGGCCACTGCACTCCAGCCTGGGCTACAGAGCGAGACTCCGTCTCAAAAAAAAAAAAAAAAAAAAAAAAAAAAAAAAAAAAAAAAAAAAAGAAAGAAAAAGATAGATGTTATGATTTTCTAGCCCAGTAAAAATTAGTATCATGTTTGTATTGCCCTGTAGAAAGTTTACTAACTAGGCTGGCTGCGGTGGCTCAAGCTTGTAATCTCAGCACTTTGGGAGGCTGAGGTGGGTGGATTGCCTGAAGTCAGGAGTTCAAGACCAGCCAGGCCAACATGGTGAAACCCCGCCTCTACTAAAAATACAAAAACTAGCCGGCCGTGGTGGCGGGGCACCTGTAATCCCAGCTGCTCAGAAGCCTGAGGCAGGAGAATGGCGTGAACCCTGGAGGCGGAGGTTGCGGTGAGCCGAGATGGCGCCACTCACTCCAGCCTGGGTGACAGAGCCAGACTCCATCTCAAAAACAAAAAAAGAAAGTTTACTAACTCAGCAATCATACTGAAGTTTCTTTCACAGCTGCCATTTGACTGCTCTTTGTCTTTCTGCTGTTTACCTTATCAATGAGGTAAACAAAAATGTGATGCATGTTCTCTCTTTGAGACGTATGCTTTTTGACAGTGAGCAATGAAAAGGTAAAAGTGATTGTGAGACACTCACGACTATGAGATTCATTTCAGTTCCACTGTACTACAGTGAAACTTATCTTTGAGCTGTTAGGGCAGTAGCTACCAAACTATTTTTAACATAAACAGGATTGTCTCCAAAATGCAAATTATTAGGCTCTTTTCTTCAAAAATGCAGAAGTTGCTCTTACGCCCCCTCCCTCAACAGACACACAGTCCAAATGCAGCAAGCAGTTTAGGGGCCACTGTAGTATCTTGTGAGACCCCAAGAAAGTCCCAAGTCCTTAGAGCTCCAGCATGGCACAGAAGAGCATACGGAACTCTCATTCCTTACTCCTTACACCCACCCTACATCGAAGGACTTAGAAGTATCAGGAGAGGATCAATGGATAGTAAGAGGCATTAAGGTTGGGAGAAGAGGATACAGAGCAAGGTTCTGACAAATGAAGATCATTTAAGGAAACATGGACAACAGCAATCCCTAAAGCCCCCTGCTTCCTGAGCACCCACACTTTCTCCACGTAGGGACAGCCTCTGAAACTCAGATGTCACCCTGTGCAAAGGGAAAGAAGAAAATCCAGACTACATATGTAATGATCAAAAGAGCCAGGTATGGTCGACTTCACTTGGAATTGAGATTATATTTTCTGCCACTAGGCAGAATAGCAGTCCAACATAAACACCAAGTTTAATTGTTGAAAACTCGAGTAACACGTCTGTACCCACGAATTGTGAAATCCGTGCTGCAAACACCGCATCACCACCCACTGTGTGACCCTCGAATTCAAGAGCAACAAAACGAACAAAAACACCACAAATTTATTCCACAATTAGGAATTTCACAGTGAATTTTAGTCACCGGAAAAGAAACCACCCTCATCCTTGTACCACACTTCTTCTTGGACTTTCATGCAAATACTTAGAAACAAACTAGGTATGAAAAGCGGGGATTGCATGTGTCATGAATTTCAGTCCGTAAATATAACAATATCTTGTGTCATTTGTGGAGTTTACAGAGTCCATATCATACACATTAACTCACTGAATCATGACAACAGCTCCATGAGGTAGATATTACTGAATTTACAGGTGAAACACCTGAGACTTAGAGGTTAAGTAACATCTCCAAGGAAACACAGCTGTGACAAAACTGTGACTCAAACCCAGGTCCTCTGATACACATAATCAGTGTGTATTATCACATACTATAAATAAAGAGAGAGACTAACTTATTTATCGTCCACCCACCAAGGGAAAGAGAGAAATTAGGTCATGACACATGTCCCTCTAATATTTCCTTGAAGTAGCTTTTAGAAACTGACTTCTTGACCTGTGGACCTGTGGATCTTTAAGTAGATGCTGGTGATTACTTCATTTTTATAAAATTAAATTTCAAATTACACCCCCTTTGTTCAGTGTTTTCCCTCATATTTTCAAATTCTGATAAACAAAATTTAGGTAGAAGAGCAATATATATGTGAAAGGGAAAAAACCTACATCAGATTCTGTGGCTCTTGGAACTTCCAGGACTCGGTGCCCATATTATTCATCTAAAGTTGAATACTTGAATACACCAACTTTAATAATGTGCAACCTAATATATGATAGGTATTGTTAAAACTTTACATGAATTTGTAACAAGAAAGCAGATAATTACTGATAAGCATTTCGGATTTATATAATTTTCTTGCTGACAGAACACAGGTGGCTCAAACTTTACAAATCACATTTATCTAGTTGAATTCCAATTATGTTAGAAATAGATTAACTGAAATTCAGATACACATACATAAACAAAAATAATATACCCTTAATATTAAAGACTTAGTCTCTGATCCGATTATTAACTTCTAGGTCTTGACTGATCTTACATTTTTAATTTCAGGGGAGTTAGGTAAAATTTTAGCTTACAGTAAAGCCTGGTTATTCCTACAACTAATTGAGAATTTTCATTTATCTGATAATACAGGGGTGAAATGTTAAGACAGAACGACTTTGTGATTAAATGGAATAAATTTGATCAGCACACAATGAAAAAAGAAATCAACACAAGAAAGAAAGATGTATTTGAGAACATTTTTAATAAATAATGTGACAAAATTACTTTTCTGATTATTGGATTTTCAGTATGCAAAATTATGGCTAAAAATAAGAGGCTTCTTACATGAACATAATGAAAACATTAATCACATGGATTGTTCCCTTAGTACTGCACGCCCTTTCTATGGAACTTTTTCAAATTATCTAAATGAACATGTTTAGTTTTTGGTGAACACCAGCCGTTTTTTTGTGGTTCAGTTTCGTTTGGCTTTGTTTTCCACTGGGGTCAGACTTGATACCTACCTATGAATAAAAGTACATTTTTTTTTCTTCAAATAGCACCAATTATAAAATCAATGATATTCATAAAATGACAAAAAAGGATCATAGAAATCTACTAGTCGGAGGGCATCATTTGGGAATTGAAAGCACGTAATGCCTCTATTAGAGATTTGAAGGAAATCTTGTAAGTTTCGATATTGGCCACAACAAACTTAAACCTCTTTTTTTCTTTAAGTCCGGGAAAAGTGAGAACCATTTGGTTCACGGCCCACAATAAAGTATGCACGTGACTTCACCATCTGTCATCATTCAAATATTCCAAATACAAACATAGAGCATTAACAAAACAGGTTAAAAACGCTTCTCAACATTTTTTTTCAATAAGACAAAAAAGGTTAATAGTTACAATGGTTTACAAATAAAGTTTAGTGATTGTGCTTTTAAAACCAAAAAAAAAGAAAAAAAAGAGAGAGAGAGAGAGAGAGAGAAAGAGATTAAAAACAGTGCATTACAAAAACAAAAAATCAAACTTCCTTAAGTGGCACTTCTGAAAGTTGAACTGACACTACCAGAAGAAATTTAGGCCAGTTAAGACAGGGATGTTCTTACTCAATTGGTCATTAAAAACATCCACTTGTTTGTAATACGTATTTATAATTGCTTTCTGATTGAAAAATAGAACAAGGTTTTGCTAGGTTTACTTATGACAATGACTAGACAACCAGAGATCCAACTGGCTTAGCCCTACTTATCCAAAAGTTCATTTCCAATAAGAATATACTTCAATGATTGAAATGAAGACAAAATAAAATACCACCAGGGTTTGCAAAGAGGATATATTTACAATGTTTCTACCCCATTCAAATTGTTTGTGGTTCTGCATTTGCTATATTTTTAGTTTCTTCCAGCAAAGGGTAGTATGAAAAACTGATTTTCAAATCATGTAAAAATGAAATATGTTTTAATTTGCATTAGCAGTTGGCTATAGAAAGATTATACTTTGAGAGCCCTTGGCATGAGGTTGAATATCAACTTTGTATCTTTGATCAATATCTTGCTATAAATTAGCTTGGCATATAAGCAGTGCAATGCCATATCTCAGGGGCAAAATGCAAAAGAACAGTTTTGTTCCCTCTTGCTGGCTGATGACTGAAGCAAGAGGTCGAAGCACTTTCCCTGCTGGAAGTAAGGTGTAATGGTTTGCTCCAACAGCGAGGGGAAGAGGAAGGCTCTTTGTAGGGTTAGGGATCAAACAACAACAATAAAAACCCAATAAAGTTTTTAAAACGGTGCCCCGATAAGAGGAATAAAGACGACAATTTGCACACTCTGATTGCACTGAACATTTGATCTGGCGCCATGTGACCTCTGACAGGAGGCATCTTGCGTGATAATTTTCACATTAGATCTCATAAGCCTCTTGGTTGTCTTCAGCTTTCAGTTTCCTGTAAGAGATACGTTATTGTCACATTGAAAATAAATCTTAAGAGGACTATCTTATATTTATTTATATGCATTTATTACGATTATAATTTAATGTGTTTTTCCATTTATTCATCGGCCTATGTTGGAAAGTGCTCATGTCAACTAATTCACTCATCAACCTTAGTTCGTCTTCACAGCAAATTCAACAAGTACAAAACTGGGCTCTGCACAGTGCCTCGGTGTTGTGTGGTGGGACACAGGGCTCTGAGAAGAGGGAAGGAATGTGTTGAGTCATCTACTCCCCTCAGCCCCAACTCAACATTACAGCTCTGCTTTTGTTGGTTTTAAATACTGGAGTTAACAGTAATGACATTCTGCTGCCCCAAAAGGCTACTTCGATTTTAAAATAAACTAAAACTTGAAAAAAACTTCTCTAACTGTTTGCAGGACGAAAGTCTTTCTCATTCTAAACCTCAAAATCAAAATACATTGAGATTTATAGAACTTTCAATCAAACATAATGGCTTATACATTTTCAGCTTCTATTATAAAAAGTTATCATTTGACACATATTTATCATCTACTTGAGTTTAAATATATTCATTAAAAAATTGTCCTCAACTTATCTTTTATTACATTGAGAAAATACAATCTTTGAATGGGTCGGGGGAGAATTTATGATATGGCTTACTGCCAGCTCTATCTTGTATAGCTCTCTCTCAAGCCTAACAAGAGGGTACATCTCTGACTTAAGAAGTTTCCTCCAACTGGGGAGGTCAGTGTCACAAACTAGGCATCCACTTTCAGAAGTGTAAAGGTGAAGGACAGTCAGTCAAACCAGTCACATTACCCTAGTGATGGCTATGGCAACTTCCTCACTCACATCATATAACTCTGTCATCTTACTGGGTTTTTATAAGCCTGCTACAATGCTATAAATTATAATATCTCTAGATCAATAGCTCTTATTTCTTAACAATATGTTTGCCATATGTATTTCTTATCTGAAAATCTGCCAATGAAGATAAACCCTAGATAAACAAATACATTGCAATTAACATTTAAAACTTTGGAACACATTTCAAGAAAATTCTCAAATTCTCAGAACTTCAGTTTCTGCCATCATAGACATTAGAGTACTGAAAAGTTTGTGATAAAACAGTAACATTTCTGTACACTGATGAAGGTTCCTAACTACATAAAACAACTACAGTCTAACATCGGTAAACTTGGGAAAAAATTATAGATACCTCTAATTCTTCATTATTATCTTCTCCTCTTTCATATCCTCCAAGTACCTGCATTTCTGCAATATTTCTTCGACCTACATTTGCTTGTTCTCTTTGTCTGCTTCCTGATCCTCTTGATGACATTGAGCTTGAGGAACTGGGATCTCTGGGATTATTTGATGTTGGAAAAGTAGGTCTACAGTAAGGTAGAATATCCTCTGTGTAATGAAATAGAATAAATGCAGGTGAACACCATCATACACTTTCAGTGTATATTGTATCACTCCTGTCTATCTGTAATTCTGAATGAGGAAGCATCAGTGATTTAAGGTATAAATGAGGATACTCTATACGCATAATGAATAATGCAGCATAGTGTCTCGAAAATGAAAAGTATAAGCCTCGCTGTTTTCCTATTAGTAGTCAGGGATTTGGACTGATTCCACTCATAAGCTCTTGTCTGTCTCAAACTCACTAGAGACCAATATCATCAAAAGAGGTAAACCAAACCTGATGTCAGACTTGGCTTCCAATTCTGTCATTCACTATATGATCTCAGATTATTTTAGGCTTTAGTTTCTACTTTTCCAAAAAAAGTGATGATAGTATCTATACCTAGAGGGGTTCCTAGTGTTGATATGAAAACAGATGAAATAATAAAATATCTATGTAGCTTATAAAATGTTATAAGGAATTGGTTAAAAATCAAGCCCAGTCTCCTAGAAATACCAAACAGAGGCAAGCCTGGGTTCACTCCACAGACACCAAAATATCAACCTCCATGTCAATGTCCTATTTACACTGTGGAACTCTGAATCTTAGAAGCCTGCTATTGTTACTAACTTCAATAAGCAAGTCACTCCAATTAATTTCTGTCTCCGGAATTTCTACCTCCTTGAAATTTGGTGCTTCTCCTACTGATGCATCCTCCAGCTGCTCACTTCTCTCCAAAGTCTGCCAACTCTGCCTTTTGGACGACAAACGCATAAATACCTAACTCTTTGGCACGCTCTTCCCCACCTCCCGCAAATGCTTCCTCTACTATTCACATTGCCTGAATGAAGCCTGATTTCCCCTGAAGTTTCCCCGGACGTTCTCTGTAGTGGAAGGTAAGGAGGAAGGCTTGCCTCTAGCTCACCATCACCAGTTCCACATCATTGCTCCTCTATCCTTGAACAAAAACATCCCCGCTTCTGAGGCCCAAGCCATCGTTTTTTGAAGCCAGTACAGTCCCCTTTGATAATGTCTTGTTCTTTCCATTCTACTCATCACAACTTTCACTCCTAAACCACAGTTCTGACACACAGGAGTTTCACAGTCCATGAGGATGGCTGTTTCTGCAGCTTCTCTTCACAGCACTTGATACCGTGTGACCGTCATCCTCTCTCTGTTCATCAACGGCTTTCTCTCTACTGACTTTCGTTTTCTCAAACTACAATATGATAAAATCTCTCTCTTGCTAAAGAGTTTCCCCTTAAGACTCTGCTTTCTATGAAATCAACACCTTCTTTCTTTCCTCACCACTCAGCCAAGCTTCTTGAAAAGCAGTTTGGATTCAATATTGATAGTCACAATTCCCATTCACTCTGCATCCCACTGAAATCCATTTATGCCTACATCACTACTATGAAACTGAGAAAACTGATAACGCCAACCGTGTTTCCAGCCTTGTGTCCCTGGACTCCTTACTGCTCTTAATCAATGCAAATATTATTATTCTCTCAGCTGCTAGTTTTCCTTCCTCCCTGGCCAATCGTCCGTGAGCTCTTTTTATGAAGTGCCACTGATATGTTGATGCTCTACAGGTTTCTACTTTCAGCCTAATGTATATAATTCATATATATGTATGATATATATGAAAGTTCTATTATACATTATACATACACGTATAATTATACATTATACATATATGTATGTAGATCATTCATGTGTGTGTGCATGTGTGTGCATATATATATATGAATGATATAGTTTGGATATTTGTCCCTACCCAAATCTCACGTTGAATTGTAATCCCCAGTGTTGGAGGTGGGGCCAGGTGGGAGATGTAATCCCCAGTGTTGGAGGTGGGGCCAGGTGGGAATTGTAATCCCCAGTGTTAGAGGTGGGGCCAGGTGGGAATTGTAATCCCCAGTGTTAGAGGTGGGACCAGGTGGGAGATGTCTGGCTCATGGAGGCAGATCCCTCATGCATCGCTTGTGCCATCCCCTTGATGATAGGTGAGCTCTCGCTCTGAGTTCACACAAGATCTGGTGGTTTAAAAGTATGTGGCACCTCCATCCCACTCTCTCTCTCTCTCTGTCTTGCTTTCACCATGTGATGTGCCTACTCCGCCTTCATCTTCCGCCATGATTCTAAGTTTCCTGAGGTCTCCTCAGAAGCCAAGCAGATGTCAACACCATGTTTCCTATACAGACTGCAGAACACTTAGCCAATTAAATCTCTTTCTTTTATAAATTACCTAGTCTCAGGCTTTTCTTTATAGAAATGCAAGAATGGCTTAATACTATATATATAATTTTCTTCTACTGACCCTAGATGATTTTGTCCAGTCTCACAGATTAAAACCCTTTCTAAAATATAACTGTCATAAGGGGAGATATTTTGTCTGCTTTGTGTGCTGATATACTTTCACCTTGACCTATAACAGGTCATTAATAAACTGTTTTCCATTATTTTCATCATGCTGAATCATGATATTTTGAATTCCTAAACTATGCCCCAAACCTTAGGCTCCTACAGGCAACCCAACTGAACCCCTACTCTTGCATGTTACTCAAACTCAACCTGTTGAACACTGGCCTCACAATGCTCACTCCCTTAAATGTCTTCCTTTGCTATATTCTCTAAGACACTGAATGACATCACACTAATCATTAAGATATGCAAGACAGAAAATGAAATTATTATAGATTCTTCCCTTTCAACAACCTTTCCATACATCTTAAGTGTATCATTTCCACATAGTCCGACATACAACAAGTAAGGTTGATTCTGACTCTAAAAAGTTTCTTGAATTTTCCAAATCACCCATCCTTGCTCCTATAGCATGGTTTATATTTTCTACATTTCTTGTCTGGGGGTTGTACACATCTTCAAACATCCTTGAGCTATTCCTCTCTAAACTGTCTTCGCTCAGCCACTTTCCTCTTACAAAATCTATAGGCTCTTTATGACTTAAGCCTTCATGTACCTCAAGAGCTTCATCTTTGACCACTTTTATTATGTAGCAGTACTGAATTTCTTACAGTTTCCTCAATAGACCTTCAAGCTTTTTATGCACATTATCCACCTAAATAAATCCTCTTTTCTTATGCAAGCTAAATTCCACCCATTCTTAAACCTCAGTTCATATGTCATTTCTGCCAGGAAAGATCAAGAGATCCTTCCTAACAGTCTCTCACAGTCCTGAGCGAATTCTCTCTCTTCTGGACTCTCAAGTATCATGGCACTATGAAGGTTATACTGAATACAACAATATCTATGAATTTATACATTATCTGTCCCTCTCTCCCTGACTACAAGCCCCTTGAAGTCAAGGTTTATGCTTATACATAAATCTCAGGATTTAGTACAATGCTTAATAACACAGTAGGTGTTTGATATATGTAGAAATAAATTGAACTAATGGAGGCAAATGTCAGCAAAATGATCAGACATTCAAGTCCAAAAGACCACTCTCCTTAATTAAAAATAATCATTCATTATACACATAAATCAGGGTGCCTCTTTCACTATAAACAATGTAAACTGAAATATGAAGGTGAAAATTACAGCAATGCATACAAATGATCATTTAATGGCATATATAGATAGGGTTATGATTCAAATAAAAATTTGGAAAAGCAGAGCATGTTAAATAACTCATCAGTGTACCTCAGGGATTTCCATGATTCCCTGGGTTCCTTGTTTCTAGACTAATGGTCCAGTCTTAGTTCTTTTCTTAGAAATATTTTTATAGCAGAAAGGACAACTTACTAAATTTCTGAAGATTGATTTTTAAAAATTTAATCTCTGTTTTCTAGATCTGCATACAAGATATTTCCAGGTTTATAAAATTTCCTTCTGAAGAAGAGTCTCACCTACTTTTTAATTTTAATAAATATTTATTTATTTTCCGAGACAGAGTCTTGCCTGTCACCCAGACCTGGAGTGCAATGGTGCGATCTTGGCTCACTGTAACCTCCTCCTCCCGGGTTCAGGCAATTCTCCTGCCTCAGCCTCCCAAGTAGCTGGGATTACAGGTGCACATGACCACACCCTGCTAATTTTTTTTATTTTTAGTAGAGATGGGTTTTCGCCATGTTGGCCAGGCTGGTCTCCAACTCCTGACCTTGTGATCCACCCACCTTGGCCTCCCAAAGTGCTGGGATTTCAGGCGTGAGCCGCTGTGCCCAGCCAAGTTTTAATGAAGACTTCCTACAAGCAGGAATCGCTCCACACTTTCTAGCCAGATATAAACCTCGCAATTTACATCATCACATTCTATTTATGAATCGCTATTTGGAGGCGAGTCACATTGAGTCAAAAGTTCAGAGCCAGATCAACTTTGGGTTAACTGAGAAAAATAAGTAAGTTTTTCAAACTTTGGATTGCGGTGATATCATCAAGGACATTGTGGTCACACAATAGAGGCATGAGTCTGAGATGCACAGCTTTATCTATCACCTTGCTTCTGAGTCTATGCCTGGATTAGGAGTTCAGGCTGCAGTCACAGAACAAAGAGAAATTGCCCTCCGTGTTGAAAAGAAGTTAGCTAATGACCAGATGTCCATAATAAACACAACAATACACTGAGGTCAGATCTTACCACAATGTATCTACTAAAATACAGTAGTTAAGGGCCCCTGTAGGTTTTTAAGTTTCATTCCCCTATCACTCTTTGCTGATATCCTCAACTAATAATCTTCCGTTTCTTGGTTTTTTCTCTTTAGTCTATAATAATGTGCAAATGCACTATCCTAAAACATTTCCAGTAATTTGGCCTTTCTGTCAAACCCTATCCCAAGATTTCCTCCTCATCCCAAACTTTCAAAAAGAGCTTACGTGTGCTGATCACCTCCCTTCCAAAATTTCCATTCACTTTCCAACCCCATACAGTGTGGCTTTTATTCTGACCCGCAACCAACATATTGCAAGATCCCTTTTACACTCGCTTGGGTTTACATTCAACTTTCACCACTGTGGTATTTTATATACTTTCCTGTCTGAAAATTTCCCACTTCATTCTTTATAGGACACCATTTTCGATAGCTTGGATACCTTGATTATTAAATGTCTGGGTCGGACAATCTGTTTCCTTAATAGAATGTTGATTATCTACCTAGTCTCTAATATGATCATCCTTGTCTAGTGGTGTGTTGGAGCAGGCTCAATATTTCACAATACCTGATTATATTCATCTCTTCCTACCTCCGTATTCAGTGACTTGAAATTGGCAATTCTGAGAGTATTCACACAACAGAAGCAAGCAAATGGCTACAAATTAGGGTCTGCTTTTGTTTTCTCCTGGACAGTTGACTGATAAATAGTTACCGGCATTATCTCTGCTGAAATTCAGACTGTGTTATTCACATAATTATCACCTCTGTGTTGTGGGTTCTAAAATCTACTCTGTCCTCTCAATCTTTCTCCTCATCTTTAAACCTAGTTCTCTAAATTTTTATTGTGATTTTTACTATCTGTGTTCTTGTCAGCATTTTAATCCATTCAAAACTGCAATAATTTTCCCCATGAAATTTCACATTTTCCCTGTTCTTTATTTTATTTTTTTTACATTGGTTAATACGATAGTGTTCCACTGGTCATTCAGGGCCACCTACTCAACCTACGAATACTTCTTTTGTTTACTCTATTATCTCAACTCACCTTTCAACATTCAATTAGCCACCAAGTCCTCCTGGGCCTCTCTCTGAAGTGCCTCTACAGGCTGATCCTTCCTGTTCTTCTGAGCTATTTTAATTCAGTGCTTTCATATTTTATACTTCAGAGTGTTACTGTAATGTTTCTGACACCCTCATCCACCAGTTTCCAGTCTCTTCCTCCACTACAGAGTTCTGCCAGTTATTTTTCTAAAACACATATCTGATTAGGTCATTTCTCACTCAAATCTCCTTGTTGGCTCACAACTGCCCTTGTCATAAATCTCAACCCCTCAGAATAGTATCCCTGGCCTTTGCAACTGGGCCTAACCACCTTTCTAGTTTTATTTTTCACCCAGGCTACAGAGCAGTTGTGCGATCTCAGCCGACCGCAGTCTTGACCTTCCAGGTGCATCCTCCCACCTCAGCCTCCTGAGTAGCTAGGACTACAGGTAAGTGCCGCCATGTCCAGCTAATTGTTGTATTTTTTTGTAGAGATGGTCTCTGGCCCCAAACATTCAATTCTCCAGCCAAACTGGAAACCATTGTTCACCAAACATTCATTTTCATACATTCATGTTCTTTTCTCCACCTATTTCTTGTCCCCGCTATCCCTTCTCCCTCTTAAACCTGTTGAAATCATGCTTTCCTTTAAAATGTAACTCAGTTGGCTCCTCTCCAGGAAGGCCTTGTATAAAGTCATATACTGGAGTGAACTGTATTAAATTAAAATTATTCGAGTACATGCCTATGTCCTCCATTGGAAAGCAAATTTCTTAGTCTTACACTTTTCATAAGGCCGTATAGAGCCTAACTGTATGTCTTGCAAACACACTCAGTCTACATTTATTTGCTGCTTGACTGGACGAGTACCTTGGACGAGATGAGTCTTTGCTGGCAGAAGGTCGCGTTTTGCTCCCTTGTTTCCACGTCCTTTCCCGTCATTTTGCTGCTCCTGTGCTTCTCTGGGATCACCTGGGTTTGTTCGCACGTCAACAACTGGTCTTCCATCCAATACTTCTCTCCCTTTGTAACTGCTTCCTTTTCTGTCTGATGATCTTTCTGTTCTTGCATCTATAGAAGGGAGTTTTGGCACCACTACAGGTCGTACTTCCAGCTGTGTCTTGGACTGGACAGTCGGTGACTTTATAGCAGGTGGTGGCACAGGTGGCGGTGGAAGATCTAAAAAGAAACATTAAAAATACTGCTGTAAAAGTCTGCTACTTATGAAACCATCACACACTTGGATTATCATTGGAGTCACATTCACCTATGAGATACTATATCTTAAATGAACTAGAATACTTGAAGGTAACCAAGGAAAAAAGACCCCAAATTTTATTTTTTATTTATGTTTATTTATTTATTTATTTATTTAGAGACAGGGTCTTGCTCTGTCATTCAGGCTACAGTGCAGTTGCGCAGTCTCAGCTCGCTGCAGCCTCGACCTCCTGGGTGCAAGCAGTCCTCCCATCTCAGCCTCCTGAGTAGCTAGGACTCTAGGTATGCACCACACACCTGGCTAATTTTTGTGATTTTTGTAGAGATGGGGTTTTGCCACGTTGCCCAGGCTGGTCTCTCACTCCTGGACTCAAGTGATCTGCCCACCCTGGCTTCCTAAAGCGCTGGAACTACAGGTGCGAGCCACTGCACCTGGCCAAGACCAACAATTTTAATGTACTCTTGTTATCTAGCACAGAACTCCTGAATGACCAAGTTGGGACTTAATGACGTCTGCTCCTGGGAGAGCTAACAGCGGGTATGTGTACTGTAACTTTCTCTCTCCCAAGTGTGGGAGAGCTTCCTAATTGATTTCAGTAGAACACTGCTAGTACCAGGTGCACGCCTTTGCTCCTTCAGGCAATCACTTCAAATTGATTGAGGTTGGTACTTGAGTTGAGATCTATTTGCCATCTCTAATCTAGCCTAAATCTCTTCTCATTTTGTAGAGAAGGAAGCTCAAACTTGTAGACTGTAAGCCACCCTGCAATCTCAAAGCTAGATATAATTGGAACCAGGACTCATCAATGGTTTAGTGTTCTTTATATTACTATATTCAATTGCATGTTTATAGTATACTATTCATTGATGGAATCTCACCATTTTATATATCCAGAGGTTTTAAACCAGATAATCACTGGTATAAATATAGGTTAATTTGATCTACACATACACACACACACACACACACACGCACACACACACACACACAGTTATTTCTAGTTGTAGTTACATATTAAGTAATACATATTACATATAATGTAACATATAATTTAATTTCTTCCTTTTTTTTGAGACAAAGTCTTACTTTGTTGCCTAGGCTGGAGTGCAGTGGTGTGATCTCGGCTCACTGCAGCCTCTGTCTCCCATCAAGTGATCTTCACACCTCAGCCTCCTGGGTAACTGGGACCACAGGCACATGCCACCACAAATGATTAACTTTTGTAGTTTTTGTAGTGACAGGGTTTCACTATGTTGCCCAAGCTGGTCTCCTGTGCTCAAGCCATCCACCCACTTTGATCTCCTAAAGTGCTGGGATTATAGCCACGAGCCACCACACCCAGCCTATGATTCAATTTTGTATATCATAGATATACTTAAGAATGAAAGTAGGCATAAAATTTGATATCTAGAAAGAAAATTTTTAACCAGTGCTATCTTTAAAAATCATTCCTATATACACTCCGGGGAGAAAGGAAATATGTATCCTAATATTATTTGGTAATTTAGTGGAAGAATACGAGTAGATACTAAGTTTTGGTTATTCTGGCTGTAGTATGGGGAATGTATTAACAAGAAAAGCTTCAATTCAGGAGGTCAAGAGATTATTGTTATTATTATTTTATTTTTTATTTTTAATTTTGAGACAGAGTCTTGCTGTGTCACCCAGGCTGGAGTGCAGTGGTGTGATCTTGACTCATTGCAACCTCTGCCTCCTGGGTTCTAGCAACTCTTGTGTTTCAGCCTCCCGAGTAGCTGGGATTACAGGTACATGCCATCACACCCAGCTTATTTTTGTATTTTAGTAGAGACAGGGTTTCACCAGGTTGGCCAGGATGGTCTCGAACTCCTGACCTCGTGATCCGCCTGCCTCAGCCTCCCAAAGTGCTGGGATTACAGGCCCGAGCCACCGCACCTGGTCAAGAGATTATTATAACTCACGTAATTAATGATAGGTGATAAAATGTTATTGGTGGCTGCTCAGATGGAGAGGAAAAGACGTGTTTGAGATTAAGGGAGAAAAATCAATATTATTTCAGGATCAACGAAATACAGTACAGGGGTTGGGGGAGGATGAATCTAAGATGACTTTTAGGATTTTTGTCATAGTTGTCTCGGTGAATGAAAAGAACATCACTGAAGGTACAGAATGCAGCAAAAAGGGAGATGTTTGTGAAGGAAGAGTGTAAGTTCAGTTTTAAAAACGTGAATAGGAGGAACTTTTGGAGTATCAACATAGAAAGGTACAACAGGTATTTGTAAATAAAATCTGAATTTCAGGAGAGATCAAAACCAGAAATACAGAGATTTTGGAATTATCAGCATAGCTATGTTTTTAAGTAATGTCTTTAGAAATGGTAACGTTTTCACGTTTGTAGAGTAATGTCTAGAATAAACTAAAACACATTCATAAAACATCTATTACATGCTTAGTGTTATAAAATTACCCTTAAGAGTTGAAATTAAAAAATACAAATTTACATGGTAAAAAATTCAGTAGGAATTTAAACTTGAAAGAACAACCTCCGTACCTCCCCACCTCCACTTCTAATCCCCAGGATTCACTATGCAGAGGTAATGGGTTTGAAAGGTTTTCTATAGATCATTCCTGAAGTTATTTATAAAGCAGGGTTGTCTAGTCTCATAACTGCAGGGAGCACCGTTCACATCAAGGACTATAGAAAATGGCCACACCCGGGATGACACAGAGTACCTGTCTTCCCATTCACATGTGGTGACCAGATAAAAAGGACCACACACACACACAGACAGCCTTCCTTCTTTACCAACATGAATGGATTGCACTTTTTTTGCCTAACCAGGTAGTTATTCAGATTTCCATATGTGTACATAGGGCTTTACTCTTTTTTGGAAAAGTTTGCGTAATGTTATATTCTATTACTACATCATTATTTTTTAGCCAATATTAGAGAAATATTCTGGTTGTTTCCAGATATTTTATTATTATTGACATTGGGCCATTGACTATCCTTTACATGTACCAGCATGAGAAACTGTTAAATATTAAAATTGTGTTTTGAAGATTCTTAGTATAACAGCAAATTAATGGCCCTAAGAAACATCAGTTTTAACCTAGTATTTCTCATAATTACATATTAAAAAAAAGAAACTTTTTGTTCCATAAATACACATTTTTTGAAACTTATTTTCTTTTGACCTTGCATGCTAAAGCTGAGGTGTTAGAATTCATTGTATGAGTTTTGAAAACAGGAAGTCTGAGTTGCCATCTGAGTACCTACCAGCCATTTTACTTAGGAATGATTATAAAAAGTGATCGAACTTTTACTTGCATTCCTTTGTTAGTGGCTTTCACGGCTTACCATGTTCGAGTATCATATAAGTAGCCTCAACATTTTAGCCAAAATGGTAGCCAATTATAGCCAACAGCACTAATTTTCCCTCTGAGTCTACAAAATCAAGTTTTTTGTCTTGCAACGTAGATTGACACTGTCACAAGTGTATGTTTCTCCTCCTTTGTCTACTACTTTAACAGATTTTTCAAAAAATAATACATAAAAATCAGTACTACGATGTCCCTTCCCTCGATTCTACTTATTATTAAAGATAACCAAAAAGAGAGAGTTAGAAAACAGGCTGTATCAAGTAGCCTAAAGCCAAGGGACCCAAGGCAGAATGATTTTAAATTCAGACTGAGCCTGGGAGTGGCAATAAGGGGAAAAAGGTCTAATTCAGAACACACCACGAAAAAGAGAGAGTGAGCGACTATTTCTGCACTATCTGCTTGCTATAAACTTAAATTGGATTGCAAACGCAGACTATCAGGAAGCCGATGACTGCCACTTTCATCAAATCATAAAATGTCTGGGCCTTTAAGATATCAAAGCTGATGACTACCACTATCTTAACATCGCACAAAGTCTTGGGAATACATGACTCATGAGACAAAATCTGTCACTAGATGTTCTAGATAGGTGTTATTTATAACACAAGTTAAAAAGAGAAGAGAACCTGATGACAATTTAAAGAATTCTAACTTCCTATATATATTTGTCACTGTATCTAATGGCAATTAGAGAGGGAAATGTTGACAGGTTTGATTTCTTATATAAACAGATTGCCAAATAAATTCTTTCTTAGGTATTATAAAATATCACCAAGCAGGGATATCCCTGCTTACGAGGCCAGGGATTATTATGGTACAAACAATTCTATATTCCACATAGTGATATATAGTGCTTTCACCCAATTTGTACCATGAGTAGTACAAATTGGATTTCACAAATGGGATTGTGGACTTGTTTTGTATGTGTGTGTAGACTTTATGTAATCGTATAAACACTCATTCTTTCTACAAGACTTTCCAAATAACAGTATAATGTATGTAAAGTAACATAGAAGAACATGTGCATTCAGACAAGTCTGCCAACATTAACTTTCTATAGAGATCTAGCACTCTATTTACTTAACTGCTTCAAGTCCTCAGACCTTGTAATTAATGATAAATCAAGTCAAAATAACATTATTCCAAAGAGGGTGGTGAATTTATAATTTATGAAAAGTAGGAATGGGGAAATAATGTAGATTTCATTTTTAAATCAACTATGTAAATGCATTAGAAAGGTTGAAGAGAGGGGGTGGAAAGAATCTATTAGAAGGTCCTAGAAATGCACTTATTCCTGGCTTTTACTTATTAAGACTCTGGCTAATAAATATTCATGTATCCTAATCCTACCCTTTATCTGGGTTAAACTTGTAAGAGGCAAATATGAAATAAATAAATCATTAGATACTGCCTGTCAGCGTGACTGTAGCATGCAATACTCTCCTTTGCACTGAGTTCTCCGAGTGCTTACGAGGCCTTGGGTTTGACCACAGAGCAAGTTTTGGCCACAATGTCAGGTGTTAGGGGCTGGTGCACTGTTATAGGCTGAGTTGTACCCCCTTAAAATTCAAATCGTGAAGTCCTAACCCCTAGTACCTCAGAATGTGACTGTATTTGGAGTCTTTAAAGAGGTAATGAAGGTAAAACGAGGTCAGTAGGGTAGGTCCTAATCCGTTATAACTGGTGTCATTAAAGGAGGAGATTAGGACACACACACCGGAGAAAGATCAGATGAAGACACAGGGAGACGACGGCCATCTCCCAGGCAAGGAGAGAGGCCTCAGAAGGAACCACTCCTGCTGACACCTTGGGCTTACATTTCTGGCTTCCAGAAGTGTGAAGAAATAAATTTCTGTTTTTTAAGCTACCTAGTCTGCGGTACTTTGCTATGGCGGCCCTAGCAAACTAATACAAGGATTAACTGAGAACGATCATCACAGATTACTCTTCATCAGTTCAGACATGGCCACTCTTCATCCTTCTTTATACAGTTTTTAAAGACCCTACGAAGGAATGTCATAATCTGAACAAAATTAACAAAGTAAAGATGCTACAAAATCAATACTGATAAACCATATTCTGAACAATAGTTCACCTAAATGTATTGACAATAATCAAACTCATCCATCATAATCCATACATTTAGCTCACTAAAAAGAAAAAAAACCCCACAAAATCCTTCATGTCTTACTAGTACGTTCGATTCACATTTTAACAATGGGTAGCTCTTTAAATTTTTCCTTCCTCTCCCTTCTCTTTTTTAATAAATTGTACCGATTGTGTCTGCCATTAAGCTTCTTCATGAATTGGTCTATGAATATTTTTCCAAAAATGCAGTGTAGTAATTTGGGAAAATAATTTCTGAAAAAGTGGCTTTTGTCTCTGTGTCATAACCACTGCCATCCAGAGTGTGTACATTTCTCTTATTTAGTGCATTAACAAGTATCTGCATTATATGACTTCAATTAACCAATATGCATGATGGGATATGTATATAATAAGACACAGCATTGTTATTTTGTGTCTTTTTTTTTTTAACCCAACAGTAAGCGTACAGCGTAAAATTCAAGACTTGTTAGTATAGTAAACATAACTTGAAGGATAGTTATCAAAATACTGAAAGAAAGTGAATGCTGTACTAGCTTTAGTCATTTCTCCATTTTATCTATTTTTGTGACTCAGAGAAAATAATTATTGGCTTTTATATTGCAGTATGCACTATGATAATTTTGCATAATCACTTTTGTGAAATGAGCAATTAGAAATCCAAATAAACATTTCAGATTCACTTTTGGTTTTACAAATATTTCAATATACGTCTTTGGTATTTCTGAAATTAATTTAAAAAATAACTTGGAGGCATCATCATTCAATTTAATAGTTATTATTCAGGGATTAGTTAGAATTATATTTAATTATTAACACTGAAATAAGTACTACAGCACGTGGGATAATAAATACAGCAATTTTCAAGCATAGTGTAATTTATAACTGTGATACAATATTCGTTAACTTGGCATGCTTACATTATTTAAAACATTTTCAAAAAGCATCGCTCAATGCCAGAGTCCCCTTTGAACAAGTATAAATAAGTGGTAGAAAGATCTACACAAGGCTTTAGGCCAGATTTTTCTCCCTTATGTATTCAATTTAGATGTGTTTACATCGAGGCTTGCTGTTTGGTCAGTTTTTCAGTGAGGAGCACTCTCTTCTAGATAATAAAATTTGATAAAACAGCCATAAAACGTGAAAAATGCCATTATAGTGGTCCCATAAATGTAAAATTGCCGGTAGAGCTGGGGGATTTATACCTAGTGTTTGTCCCTTCACAGAGGCAAACATGCAAAAAGCCACTGTAATAACCCTTCAAAATCAGATAATATTCTGACAGCTCAGTTTCACTAACAAAAGAGTCCTGGGCAGAAGCCAGGAGGCCCAGGTGCGCTGTGTCACGCCAGTATTTAATGTAGTCTAATATCAGAGAGATGCTAGTGAGAGAAAATACTCAGAATAAAGTACAGATAATGGCATGGACAGCCACTCATTGCAAAATTACTTGTGCTCATCATGCTGTGAGCTTTGTATTAAATTCTTCTGTCAAGTGGTAGGAATCATAGGGAGAAGTACCTCAGAAAACCTTCCTTGCAACCTTGGATAAGGATCTATAATATTAGGCTTTCATATGATAATGGCAAACGATGCCCTTTTTGAAAAATTGCTGACTGGTAATGAAAGTCCTAATCAGATTTTGTTGCAGAGGACCAGGAGGTGGGGGAACTATGCTTGTAACATAGTTCCTTCCTCCACCCCTTTAGCAAATTTAGCAAACTTGACAAGAGCAGTGAGTCTGAGAGAATTTATCTTACATGAATTTCCAACAAAGCCCGTGGGGTTTTCTTATAAAATGAGAAGGTGGTGGTTTAATAAATGCTGGGCCACCTGAGGCACTTTCATTAAAGGCTTTCTCTAGACAAAATCACACTGTTTGCATTTTCGTCCTGTGCTCCCTCGAGAATGTGAACGTTACCTCTTCAGTGAGAGTGGATACTGTTATGTGAAGGCATGAAGAAAGATGATTTATCTTTTGGTGCCCCAAATAACTGTTTGTAACACCACTATTGTTAGAATTAAGATTCAAATACATTTATTGTCTTCTATTTGAATGCAAAAATTGTAAAATAAAAAAATGAGGACACTCTGGAGGATTTATCACTAAATCTGACAAAGGTTAAACCTATGACATTACTTCAACTACCAACTTCAACTATAGTGATGTCCATTTGTTTGAAACTATAAAATAACTTTCAGAAACATTAAGGATCTACAAATGGTTTTGTTTTTTAAATAACAAGCTTATTAGAAAACTGCAAGGAAATGCTAGACAAAATATGTAAGTAGACTGCTTCTATAAGTAATATGAAGCTGATTGTTAATAAATTTTTAATGTAATTTCTAATGTCAGCGAACGCATTTTCTAGCCCTAGAGAGGCAGGGTGAATAGGCGAGATTCATAGATGTTTTCATCCGTGTCAATGGACTCACCATCTGTGTAGGCTTCTCTGCGCAGATGTCCTGGCTGGTGTTTCGGTTTCTTGGCTGGTCTGGTTTTCTGCATTATAGCAGCACTCATGTTGCTGTCTGTAGACACAGGACTTGTGGGCCTAGGGCACTGAGACGCATGAAAATGTCGACGGCCTAAGGAGAAAAAAAAAAAAAAATCCAAGCCAAACTCATCAGTGAATTTTAATTACAACAGGAACAACAAAAAGAAAACAGTAAAACTATAAACAGCCCTAATTTTTCTGAAAAGCAACAAAAAAAGCTTAAACAAACTCTTCTAGCAAATAATAGGCTTGCTGTCACTCTGCTATTTACTGGAGAAAATACCCTAAAAGCATTTTCTGCTTATTTCATTTGTTTTAAACCACAGTGCTGTTATTCTATAAAGTTCATGATACATATTTGTTAAAGGAAAGTATTCCAATTATTTCTGCAATTAGCTTCACTAAAACGTTATACTTAAACCAAAAATAGCAATTAAATTTTTGCATAATATAGCCAATGTTTGTTGCTTTTTCAAAAGAAGAGCTAAAGTTCTTAAGAAATTCATGATCTAAGAAAAATGAACAGTACTAATGGCATTCGTATTTTAATTACACATATATTTATAGTATGCTTTGAAGACAGACTCGTGTGTTCTCTGCAGGTGGTCTGAAATTGATCTAGCTCACATATTCAGGTCTGCCAAAAATTACTTACATCCCTTTTCTATCTCTAAATACTTGCAAGTTCTGGATACTCAAGGTGATCCCTCCAAGACTTCTTTTTTTTTTTTGGTGGTAGAAGACGTAGATGTTTGGTTTTGGAGAAACAATAATCCCAGGTACCAGTGGGAATTGAATTTACTAATTAGACATGACGTATTTCAAAACTCCCACATTCTCTGGTGTCTTAAATAGATGCTGTATTACAACAGCTACAACATATTTAATCCATCATGACCATGGAGATCTATTGGTCCTATATTTGACTTTCACTGTTTTGGTTTCTAGAAATTCCAGTCACCAATCCAGAACTTTCTATCGTACCACAAGTAACTTCAAATGGACCTAGACAACATGTCTTTTGGCTATAAACAGAAGCTACATATAGTGAAATCAACACATTTAAAGATGATAACTGAAGCATATTAAATGATAGACATTAATGCAGCCAAGTGAGAAGTAATGTGATTGGATATTCATTCACATTAACTTCAAGTCACATGACAAGCACCAACACTCCCTGAAAAGAACACAGCAATAAGCAGAGGCCAATGCATGTTTCGTACATTAAAATTATGAGCGCAAGGTAAACCAGAAGTGCCACTAAATTACAATACAATAAAATATTAAATCAAACTCTGTCTAGCTGTGATGGAGACTATTACAATTAAAGTTACATATCCCTGAAAACAGAGAATTAGGGCTGAGACTGAAGCCATTATTCATTCTACTGTGTAAGGCCATCCACTGCTCACAGACCCTGAGCTATAAGGTCATTTACAGTTGAATTTTCCATGCTATTTCCATGTTTTGTCCATTTAATAAACTGAGATATTTTCTCATGTATTCTCAAAGCAGTGGTTTGAGATGCTTAATTTCACCATTTTTTACAGAAGATTAAAAAATAAGGAGGAAATAAAAGCTATATGTAAAGTTAGATGTTATTTATTAAGAAAGATAATTAGGTTTGCAAAGTTTATTACATTCAGCAGCTACTAGAGGAATAAAAAACAATATTTGATTGAATGACATAAAATATAGGCCTGGCCAAAATAAATATATATTCTACAATAATAAGTTGAGAGATATTTTTCCTGTAACACATTCTTGATAAATAAAATATAGAGATGACTTTACAACGTGATTTACATTTTCTCTGAATCTATTCTACCCTGATAAAAAATAACGGCCAATCCAATATCTGAAAAGACCATGGAAAACTACCAATGTGGTAGTTATTAAACTAAGAAAAATAAAATGGTAAAACACCAGTAACCGATTTGTTGTGATGGTCTTTTCCTTCTCCGAAATGTCTCTCTTTCTTGCTGATCATTTTTAATCTATTATTTAGATTTTCTTGGCTATCAAAAATACAAACACACAAAAATATGTATGGGAATGTATATATGAATTCTACAGAAATGAAAATCATGTGATAAAAACGTCTTACATTTAAATTCCTTTCTTTCTTGAACTATTTACTTTCTAAACAGGATTGGGAAGAGAAGGAGATAATTAAAAATAAATTGTAACGTAAAGATGAATAAATGGTAATTACAAACGGGTTACTAGCAATGAAAGGAAAAATATGAAAAGCACTTGGATTAGTTTGCTGTCCCAATTATTATATTTAAAATGTTTACTGTAAGTATGGAACGTTTATGCTTGAAAATGTATGCACATTACATATACCTTCATATCTTCCCAATTAATTTAAGAGGACATGAAGAGAACGGAGATTAAGGATAAAAAGCCCATTTTCCAAAGGTCAAAGTGTTCCACTTGGATATTTATCTATTTCCCCTACCGAATTTTTATTTAAGTAAGAGAACTCTCCCAATAAATTGGATTTTGGTGACGTTCTACACAAAAAAATTAGGGTATACATTAAAAAAAAAAACAAACTTCATTTAATTGACTGTATAAAGAAATTATATCAATTTGTGTAATATATATATATTTGCTATGGCTATCCTAAAAATGAGGTGGCTTCCTATCACTCATATTATGTAAGATTTATTAAACAAAAAATTAAACAGAAGATAATTTATAAAGCCTTGTCAAGGAAAAGGGAATAATCCAACTAAGTCATATTCTTGGACTGTCATTTCCTTAGGAAACTAAAAAAGAAACCAGACTGCACGAATAGTTGGTTTTCAAATAGGACATAAGATCACAGGAGAGAATCAGCAACACACATACATGCACTGAGTTTTCTTTCCCAGCTTGGTGAAAAGCGTTAGGACTCACCAGCAGCGTCCTGCACCTGCCGCCGGGCCACCTTCAGACCAGCATACTCTGCCGCTGCTGCAACTGCCTGGGCAAAGTCAGCGTCGGTGAAAAAGGAGCCGTCCGAAGAACTAACACTGGAGCGCCCACTGGAAATGTTGTCCTCCTCGGAGGCCGAGCCCCAGCCGTTGATCATGGACCCCGTGACAGAGCTCTCCAGGTCCCCCACGCTGGAGGCAGGTGTCTGCTCAAGCCCACGTAACAAAAGCCTTCTGGTCTGCATCTTGGCTACTTCCATGTCGGCTTCGTCTTCTTCCTCTTCCGGTGCATCCGTATCCATATCTGAGACCAGGGGTCCTGAAATGTAGCCATAGGTGTGTGGAGGGGAAATCGGCCGTGGGGGTGGAGGAGGACTCACAGGCTGCCGTCTGTGTGAAGGTGAAGAAATAGGTCTGGCTCAGCTTGGTATTTAAGACACGAAAGGGCAAATTACCCAAGAAATTCACAAGTATGCGGATTTGATCTTTCCTTCCTTTGAGCTCATATGTTCAGAAAAACAACGGAAAATCACGGGATATTTAAGTTTGATTTTATATTGAGTTGCTCTTCACAACCAGGGGCTCCACTGGGTTACATTCTGATTCAAGTTTGATAGAAATATAGTCAGTTATCACTAAGCCTTCTTATGTTTTATCATTTGGATTACGTTTAGTTAAAAAAGGAAAAGTAATACTTGTTTTGAAAACATACATATATGTATCTGTCCTAAAGCATTTCAAACATTACCCATAGTTTATCATTACTGAAGACAACTGACGTTCATCCTGAAACAGTGTGCTCCAGAAACATCTGTTTCTTTCCTTTTTTTTCTTTTTTATCACCTCTCCTACTTTTTCAAGCGAATGAAGTCATTCATCTTCATTATAAGGAGTAAAATTTCATAAGATTTAAAGAAGTACACATTCGGATATGACATAATTTCCTTTAGATTTCATTCTATTTAAAAAAAGCTACGGGAGCCAAGAGTAATTTTTCTCTGATTTATTCGCTATGAGTTTCATTAAAGATTATTAACTATTTTTAACCCTATTGCATTTATTGTTATCCTATCTTTTTAAAAAAATATTTAAAGGTATTTTTTCTTAAGTCCTGGAATTAGTTTAAGAACCAGAGTTGAGGACAAAATGAAGTACTCTCCCACAATATAGGTAAACAGTTACCAATTAATTGGTTTCAACCAACTCTGCAGACATGAAGAATAACAACAGCTAAAAGCCATCCTTCCACTAACACATTAGTGCTATGATCCACAGGGAATAGATGACTGAGAAGGTACAGAGCATTTTGACTTTAGTGGAAAGCAAGATTCATGGAAAGAAGTCATCCCCCTGGGAGAAGAATGCTGAGAGAATAACTCTTAAATTAAAAGAGTGCCTTCACAAAAGGAAGACACGGTGATTTCTAGTTGGAGGATTGCTTGGTCAGTGACTTGCTCAACAGTCCTAACACTCTCTAAGCAAGGTTAAAGAGATGGCATAATGGAGGACTTTCAGATGGAAAGGTCATTAAAACACCTCATCAAATTTTGCACTCCTGAGAAGGAAAGAGGATAGATTCTACACAAGCTGCCAAACTGAGCACCAGTGCTGGAGAGCAGCTGAGATTGGGGTCTAGGGTCAGCTGGTGACCGCCACAGCTTGGGAGGCTGGGAGAGATACAGCATGAATGCCATCAACTGGTAGTTTACCTGACGATATGGATAAATCACTGAAGAACTGCAAATGCCTAGAGATGGTGCCCAGGATTGAGGCCTTCATCAGTGGGGTAAGTGCATGTCAGCACCTCTCCTTTAGCACCCTTAAGATACGCATAGAGTAAGATGAGATAAGAAGAGTCTTCAGGGCTAACCAAGGAGAAGACCAGATCCTCATCTACATCTAGTTTGCCCTTTTCTCATTCCATCTTCCCGTCTTAGCCCTAGGAATTTGCACCTGGCAGAGGCAGGTGGAGGGAGGTATTTAAAAGCACACACGCTCACTTTCTCCATGCCACCACAGCCACAGAAAGGGACATTTGGCAAAGGATGTCTGGGAATGCACAATTGAGGTTTTAAAATTAACAGAACTGACTGGGCATGGTGTCTCATGCCTGTAATCCCAGCACTTTGAGAGGCCGAGGTGGGTGGATCATCTGAGGTCAGGAGTTTGAGATCAGCCTGGCCAACATGGTGAAACCCCGTCTCCACTAAAAATATAAAAATTAGGCGGGCATGGTGGTGATGCACGCCTGTAATCCCAGCTACTCGGGAGGCTGAGGCAGGAGAATCACTTGAACCCGGAGGCAGAGGTTGCAGTGAGCCAAGATCATGCCATTGCACTCTAGCCTGAGTGACAGAGTGAGACTCTGTCTCAAAAAACAAAAACATTAATTACATTAAATTAAATTAACAGAACTAGATTTTAACAGCAAGCAAACAAAACAAAGCCCTATAGGATCTGGTCAAGATCTAAATAAAGTTAAAACCATGCAGGACCTGCTCCAAGATCTCTACCATAGAGAGGGAAAAAAAACTTTGATATGGCACAGTTTTTAGGGTGGCATGGGAATTTTTTGAAGAAAAATGTTTTCTGCTTTCTATCCCAATGAATTGAGACACTTTGACAAATCTGTTCAATACAAATGGAAAACATTAAAATAAATGATTATTGAAAATACTGCAATTAACTCATTTAATGAGCACTTACTTTGTAGCTAAGCATATTTTACAAGATTTACTCATTTAATTCAGTAACTTTTTGAGTTACTTTTCAAATGATCATTTTACAGGGTAGGATATTGAAATTCAGAGGGATTAAGGGTCTTACCAAAGTTGCCACAGATCACATGTATCAAATGTAGAATTTAAAATAAAATTTTATTTCCAAGGGCATGACCTTCCACATACATATATAAGTGTAAATGTATTATATATATGTGTGTGTGTGTATACACATAAGCTAGGAGGGATATGTGCCATACACAGATGTATTAAAAAACCAAGAAATAAAAGCTAATATATTACATTGAAAAAGTATGCATATACACACACATATGTGTAATTATATATTATTATGTGTATATATCTGTTACATATACACATAGCATTCTTTAATATAATGCATTGTTTTTCATTTCTGGGTGGTTTTTAAAGTGTCTGTGTGTGGCACTAGGAGAAATATGAAAAATGTGCCAAAGCTGAAGTTATTTAAGAGATTAAAATGGATAATTGTTTCAATATGGAGTGTTATACACATAGGAGGAAAACCATTGTTTAATTTGGAATGCAATAAAACACCACACTTAAAAGTTAATTTACAGTCTTTGTCAGCATACAAACCCAAAATACCACAAGAAACTTCTTCCTTTTTAAAGACATGTAAGACTTTTTAGCACAAAGGGGACTATTTTGACCATCAATAAAGAAAGATGCAGAATGGCCGACTTCACTATGAAAGGATGCCAGCATTGTTGTGTTTGGATAATTCACATTCTGTAGAGCAAAAACATCTTCATGTAAAACAAGGGCTGGCTTTTAACTACAACCACCCCTTACAAATGTTGAAGAAAGACAGAAAAATTTATTTAAACCATCTGTAAATAAGGCAAGCCCAGGGAATGTGTGATAAACATGTACAGTTGAAATATGTCATACATTCTATTGGAAAACAAAAAGCCATTTCAAAATGCTGCACTCAAGTGGGACTTGTCGCAAATGAACCTCAACCCTCTAGATTTCTCCCCGAGGGGTTTCAATGTCTTCTGAAATAATGTATAAGTATATGACTGTGTATCGTAACACTCTAGTCTCCTGCAAGAATGATGCCTTCATAAACATGTTCAAGAGAAAAGCGGAATGATGTCATTAATTTATCAAAGTAGGTGTTTATACCATTCACCACACAGCAAAAGACCTGGAGAAAAATGCATACCTTCGAGATTTTGTTTTAACACTGGTGTAGCTTCAATTTCTTGTACAGTAACTATTACCTCAATTTATCTGTATTAATAAAACAAGTAAATCTATTCTATACATGAACATAATTTTCACTTTTCTAGAGGCTTTTACTATACTGCGATAAAGTTAAGTATATCAATCACTTTTTAAAACAATATATGTGAATAAGTTTAATTATATGATTTTCCAAGCAATTGTTTGAAAAAAAGAGAAGACAAATTCCTATTATGTTGATCACCTAGTTTACCCAGTTTTAGACAAAAATGGAATACCCTAGAAGTTCACTATAATGCCAAAGTTGAAATATTCATGATAATGCAGGTCTTTAATGTTTCTATAATTAGACTTGCAGAGTTACAATGCTTTAAGTTCAGTAATTTTATTAATGTATCACACTATCTGCACCCCTAATCAATAAATATAAATGTAATCAATGTATTTATTCTTTAAACATTTACTGTGCGCCTACCATGCTAAAGACTGCTAGAATTATACCAAAAAGATCACAGGCAAACAGAGCTTAGGTAACATGCTTTATGCTTTATGACAGGTAAGGATCCAATTTTAAGGTAAACATACTTAATGTAAGCTATGTATCTGGCCACGGTAGACTGTATTCTGCAAAATGTCCACAGCAATATCTCCCCTTCCAAATGCTACTCTGAAATGAGAACTTGCCACTCTCCAACCAAGAGAGGTAGATGAGTTCAACACTCTTGAATCTGGATGGACTCTGTGATTGTTTTAATACAATGTGGCAGAAGCAAGGCTATGCACCAGTTCTAAATGTAGTTGTTAACTGGCCTGGCAACTTCCCCTTCCTGTCTTTTTGGATGCCAGCTGCCAAGAAAGGGGTGCCATTACCCTGAGACCCCATGTTATGAGAAGTCCATACTATATGGTGAGATCTGGAGGATAAGACTCCACGTGGAAAGAGACAGAGGTCAAGGAGCACTGAGACATCAGACATATGAGTGAAGAAACTAACTTGGAAGTAGATCTTCCACCCCCAGCCAAGCAGCCAAGGCCATATGGATTGGAGATGAATTGTCCAGCTGAATCCTTTCAGAATTCCTGAGTCATGGGATTGTGAATAAAATGATTAGATTACTTTAGGTCACTACATTTTGGAGTGGTTTGTTAGACAGCAATAGAAACAGGAACTTGAGCACTATGTTAGGAATTCAGCTACATGAAACAGATATCCATGTCTAAAGGGACTTTAGTCTAGTGGAGGAGACAAATAATTAAATATGCAATGACAGAGGATATACAGAGTGTTGTGGGAACACATAAATATGGCTCCTATCCCAAAGTTGGGACATCAGGGAAAGATTTACTGAGGAGGATCTGCCATTTAATCTTGGATCTAAAGGATACATAGGTGTTCGCTCCAAAAGGAGAGGAGAAAATGGTGTTCCAGGAAGATGGGAGAGCATGTCCAAAGATATTGAGGTGAGTGAGAATTGTGCTTATTCCGGGAACTAGAAGAAACTTAGAGTGAAGACATCACAGATATTGTGCGGGGAGCGGCAATGGGTAAGGATGGTAGGGCACACAGGGGTCAGATCACAAAGGGCTTTGATTGCTACATTAAGGAACCTTGCCTTTATCTTAAGAAAAATGGGAAGCCATTGAGAGATCTTAAGCAATGGAGAGACTTGCTCAGTGTTGCAATTTAGGAAAATGCCTCTGCATAGTCTGCAGCAAGGAATTAGACTGAAGGAGGGGCACGGCTGAAGCAACAAGACCACTTAGCAGAACATTACTGTAATGCAGGTGAGAGAAAATGGCTGTCGTAACTCGGAAAGTGCATTTATGGCTGGAGACATGTGTATCACTCAGAATGATATTTAGGCAGTAAAAATCTACAGGAACAAGTAGTTGGATATATGGGTCTGAAGCTCCAGAAAGAGATTTGTAGAGAAATAGCTATCTATATCTATGAGTGTACCATTAGGGAAATGGCAGGATGATAAGAATCAGAAGTCATCTACTGATGGGGCAGGCATTAGAATAGATCAAGGGATCAAGAGGAGACTTCATTCAAATACGTAAGATGGAAATCACAACATTGTATATAGTATCAAAAAGGCATATACAATTAAAATGGCCAATATTAAGAAACTGGTTAAATAGAGTTACATACTTTACACAAGTGTCTAAACAAAAAGCTCACAACATGCAAAAACGCTGTTCAGTGAAAAGAGTAGTTTATGAAATAATATTGGCATATCATAAATCCAAGCAATGTGAGTACAAGTACAGATGAAAGATTGAAAGGATCTTCACTGAGGTCTTCAGAGAGATTTTCTGATTACATAGATCACTGGTACTTTTATATTTTCATTTTGTTTATATGTATTTTCAAAAATTTCTAGAGTAAACATATAGAATATACATTAATCATAAAAAAGCACTTAAAGCACTTTTTAAAATGGGCTTTCACTTACTTTTTATTAGTGCCCAGTGTTATTTCCAGCAATGACCCTGGAAATAAAATCCATAATACCCTTACAGATTGAAAATCATACCTTTGAGAAAGGCTGAAAATAGTCAAATGATTATAAGTGCAGATAGTTCATGTATTATCCAATTACATATATCTGCCTCAAGTTCTACAAGCATCCATTAGCCTAAAACGATAGACAGTAGGTCAACTCCAATTCTTCCATAGTATCCGATTCCATTCATCAAATACTTTACCGAAGAAAGCTCTGCAGAACTCAATGACATGAATGAGTTCTGCCTTCAAAGAACTTTTAATGTAAAAGGGAAAACAGAGATACAAACAGCAAATACTAATGCAACATGAAAACTGGTTAGTGTGGTAACAGTGATGGGAATAGACTCTTATGAAGAGTACAGAAAAGAGGGGTTGACTTTTGCCAGGCAGACAGAGGACGTGTCATTTGAACAGGGCTTTGAAAGATGAGGGGTGCTTACCAGGCAATCAGGAAAGAGGATGTAGCAGATCTGGATGTTGATGAGTTTCAGGCAAATTTAGGAACTTTAAAACAGAAAAAAAGTGTATGTAATGAAATTGGGGGGAAAGTAAATAAAAGGAAAAGGATTGCGAAAACCTTTAAATATTGGGTTAAACACTATACTTGACTCTGAATGGGGGAACATTACCAGATTTCTTGTGTGCAAATAAAAATATTGTGAGAATGAATAGAAAAACAGAGAGACGAAAAGTGGAGATCGGTTTAAGGATAAGGCAGATTTCAGGGATGGAGGGCCTGCCCTAGCAAATGTAGGAATGGAAACTAAAGAGCAAAATCAAGGGCCATTTTGGATTGAAGTGACTTCATGAATAACCTCATTTGTAGAATGCTAGGAAAAAACTAAATAGTAGGATAACTAAGCTGATTTCAAAATGACAAAGGTACCGTTTATGCTTTTTGCCTATTCCTTCAGTCATTTTATTTTAAAACATTGGTCAAATAAATAATGGTTGAAAATTCTAAACAAGACAGCCATCAATGTAAAAGAAAAGACAAGTTTGCAGAGTCAAGCGCAAAGATAAAGAATTTGGATTTGGACACAGCGTGAAGTTCAAGTGGAAATATTGTGGCATTCAGGAAAAGGAATTAGGCTGGGTAAAGAAATTTGACAACCACCAGAATGTAAGAGCTGAATCAAGCTATGGGATGATAGCGTAAAGGTGAGGGCTGTAGGGCGCTAATATTTTTGAATACTTACCCTGCTTCAGATGCTTTACACACATTATCCATTGATTCTTACAGCAATTTATAAAATGGCCATCCTGGCAGAAAGCATAGGTATGATAACTGAGAGGCCTTCAGATTTGACTATTAGGAGGTTACTTTCAATGGACCAATCGAAGCAAAATACTCTAAGCCAGAACGCAGTGGGCTGAGGTGCGAATGCGAGTCCGGAAGGCAGAAGGAGTTAAACAAAATGAAGCGGGGGCGGAGCATGGAGCCAGAAGGGAGGCCAAGGAAGACGAAGGCATGGAGGGAGTTGAGTTAACCATGAAGAGAAGGAGAATTGAATGAAGAGGAAGAGGCTGGACATTCCAGACAGATGAAGGAAAACTGATTTCTGTTTCTGTGGAAAGGAGGACATAAGGAATACAAAAGAAGAGCTAGCCAGAAAGAAAATATTGGGTACCCTGAGAATAGAGACAGGAACGGTGAGGGAAACAGGTAACACAAGGCAACAAAATAAAAGAATTCTTAGATATTTCAGAGCTAAATGGTCTCTTTTAGTCTCTCATTGGCTAAGAGTAGCACAGATGGTCTGTGACTTTAATATGGGAAAGAGGTGCCTTATTTGCTCTCAATTTTCATATCATTTCATGGGTTAATAATATTCCTTTAAAATGTCTGACAATCCAACTTCCTCACTGCCAGATAGAAGAAAGCTTCACTACTTTCTTGTTTTCACAGTGTATGTAATTTGAATCTGGTAATAATCTCTTAACAACGGAAGAGCTGATAAACATTGCCAAATTCTGTTTTAATCTGCAGAGCAAAATTCAAGCCACAAAAATCAGAGTTTCTTACTCATTTGAGAATATCAAAGGAGCCTCTTCTGAGGCAAATAATATACTTAATTTCAAATGATATTAGGAATACAGAAAATAATATATATATATAATGTGTCAAGGGCAAAAAAACAGTATAAATACAATCATCAACAATGAGAGAAAAGCTAAAATGATGCAGTAACAGCTTTTATGTGGTAGAAATGTCAAGTGAAGCTATTGTATATCACAAACACGTATAGGTTGGGGATGCTCAATACATAGGTTTAAGAGTTGAAGCACACACACACACACATGCACACACACACACGCGCACACACACACGCACACACACACATACAATAATCTGACTAAAAAGCTCCAAACTCATATCTAAACCAAAATAAAGGTATCTGAGGTCAACACAAAAAGAATATGCCAAACTCATTCTTCTGTGACACTACAGTTATGAGGGAACACATTATTATGTAAACTTAATTTTAAAAGAAAGAGAAAATCTATTTTCTGCTGACCAAAGAAGTGACTTACCGATGCTAAAGGAAAACTAAAGTACAAAAACACTCACTGTCAATAGCGTGTTACAGAATTAGCAAACCATATTCATGATCTCCATGTGGTGGTGAATGCAATTTTTATAAGTGGGTATTAATACATATTATTTTATGGTTGCAAGTTCACTAGGATCAATTAATCTAATGCAGTGGTCAACAATATGACTTGATATGTTAATCACCTAGGTTTACCGTGGGATGATACTGCAAGGAAAGGCTTCTGAGACAAGGAAATTACTTCATGGGATGGCATTCAATAACTTCCGCTGAGGAGTAGAAATTATCTGATTTGTCAGCAAAGAAGGCTAGTGACAACGTACCTTCTGTCGGGTGGGTGCTGCATGTGGCCAGTCTCCTCTGGACAGTCCTGTAACATGGGCTGCAGTTCTTCCTGTGGGGAGGGAGTCAGGGTGGCAGTGGACTGATGGCTATAGGACACGGCAGCTGGAGAAGACGCTGCTCCCCGAACAGGCGGAGTGGGGCCTCGTTCATCTTCCTCTTCTTCTAATTCATCTTGTTGCAAATACATCCTTGCTGGTGGCACGGGACATGGCATTTCTTGGTCATAGCTAAAATAAATGATAAGGATGTGTAGACTTACTGCAGGTTATTCAAATCAACTATTTGGATAGTAATGAAATGTCACCTTTAAATTGTTTTTCAATTTTCATACTAAGGAGCTATTGTTGAAAAAGATTTTACCTCACAAGGTTTGTGAATTACTGCATAAACTATTTTTCTCTAAGAGATTGTAATTTACATTAGCATATTATAGGGTCTTAGAAGTCATACAATAAAAAAATCCACTTAACATGGCTTAATTTAGTACAACCCCAATGTATTTGGTATATTTTGTCCCTCCAATATGTTCTCTAAAAGACTCAAAGATGGTATTACAGAGGACCTGAAGACGAGTTGCTACATTTAGAGAAAAATTACCCTTGTTTTCTTTTTTTGAGATACATTTTCGCTCTTGTTGCCCAGGCTGGAGTGCAATGGTGCAATCTCGGCTCAAAGCAACCTCTGCCTCCCAGGTTCATATAATTCTTTTGGCTCAGCCTCCAGAGTAGCTGGGATTATAGGTGTGCATCACCACACCCAGTTAATTTTTGTATTTTTAATAGAGACGGGGTTTTTCCATGTTGGCCAGGCTGGTCTCGAACTCCTGACTTCAAGTGATCCACCTGCCTCAGCCTCCCAAAGTGCTGGGATTACAGGCATGAGCCACTGTGCCCAGCCAAGAAAAATTACTCTTAAAAATCCTTTCAGAGAAAGATATACTGGAGGTCAACCTATTTAGTCCAATACTACCCATTTTTTTTTCTCTCAAATTATAGTAGATCACTATTTCTTCAGTTGAACACAAAATGAAGTTGTTGGCTTGCATTTAGGATGGTGAGCGAAAAATACACATTCAACAATAAAATGCCCCGTACTCCTCTGCTGGAGCTGGGTGGGAAGCACGATGGATCTGGGGAACAATCATGCCTTTCTCTTTTCTCTTATCCCAGGGCGTATGTTTATTGATTATAAGGGCAATGATGTACAACACTATATAAACTGGTTCTGTTACCCATTTCTCTTGTTCATTGTCTACCATCCACCTTGTTTACCTGAATTCCGGGAAGTTGATGCTCAAATAATGTTTCTTTGCATCTTTCTTTACTTTCCTAATCTCACTGTCTCCCTTTTTGCCTCTTTCTTTTGCTTCCTTTATTAGCAAATAGCTGAGCAACTTGCCTACTCATCCAGACTAGAAATGTTTTAGTCATCTTTGACTTCTTTCTTCTCCCTCAAACCACTCCCCAATTCATTTCTATTCTATCAATAAAAACTCTCTACAATCTATTCTCTTACTTTTATTTCTTGTACGTGCTACTGCAACAATCTTTTAATTGGTCTCCTAGCCTCCAGTCACTCCATTACTTCCAAAATTACATTAATATGCATCATATGCAGGTTATTCACGTGCTCCTCAAAATAAGAAATGACTCTCTAATTGTTTAAAGAATAAAATAAATGACTAAGCAAGACACTGGAGTATCTGTATAATCTGGCTTACATCTGCTGTCCCAGCATCCTCTCATTCCCAGCATGTGTTTCATGTTAGTTTTCCAGGAGTCCACATCTGTGTGGTCCCATGTCCATAAAACCCCTTTTTCTTAACTGAGAACCTTCTCATTTGTCCAGATCAAGAACAAATGTAGCCAGTCATGAAACCTTCATTCTTCTCCATTAGAATCAGTCTTTCTCCTTGGGGCACAGTTGCAGCTCCAATATAGCTTTTTTCTTTTTTCTTTTTTTTCACCTATATTTACTTATTTCATTTTAGTCCTCTTATTTTTGTGAACCAAAGCAGCAATGAATGTTGTTAAAACAGCTTGGGAAATGCATTTTTAAAAATGCATTCAGGTCAAGTGGAATTGCTCATGCCTGCCTGCAATCCCAGCACTTTGGGAGGCTGGGGTGGGGACGATTGCTTGAGATCAGGAGTTCGACAGTCTGGGCAACACAGTGAGATACCATCTCTACAAAAAAATAAAAATAAAATTAGCTGGGCACTGTGGCACAAGCCTGTAGTCCCAGCTACTTGAGAGGCTGAGATGGGAGGATCACTTGAGCTCTGGGGTAAGTCCCTGTTTCTAAAAACAAAACAAAACCAACCAAACCAAACCAAACCAAACCAACCAAACCAAACCAAATATACAGTTTTGTTTTCATTACTTGCAGATTCTGTATCTGCAAATTCACTGACTCGGTGTAATTTATTTGTAAACCCCCAAATCGGTATCTATGGCATTTTCATGGTCATTCCCACAGACTCACAAAGAGGCCAAAAATTTGAGTGCCTGATGTGCGTGTTCCCAGCTGAGGTAAAACAAGGATACACTTTGCTTTCTTGTGTCAGTTCTCACACAGTAAACAAGCGTCCTTTCCGTGGTTTACTTACCGCCATGTTTGTCAAAATGTTTTAAGCTTTATATTAGTGATTTCCCTCTTAAAACGGCCCTCAAAAGAAGTGCTTAATGAAGCGCTCTTAGTGAGTCTAAGCCTTAGAAGGCTGTAATGTGCCTTAAAAAAAATCTATGAAATAAGCTTTGCTGAGGAATGACTTACTGGGTTCCATGTTAATAAATGAACAATATATATTAAATAAGCATCTTTAAAAAATACATAAAACAAGGTTATGTATTGGTCAGCTGACAAATATGTTGTGGTTAGAGGTTAGAAGGAACCTAGCCCTGTATTTCCCCTAGGACCAATGGTTCAACATTTGTTAACTCACTGTTCACAAGAATTTTAAAATGTATAAATATTGTGGATAATGAGAGCTCCCTGTAAATATTTTTATATAAGAATTTTACTTAAAAATGCATTTTATAAAAAGATTATTAGAAAATTGAAACATAGAGACTTTGTTTCTGGGCACAGTAATACACTTTTCTGTGTGTGCAGAATGAAGGAATGATATCTTTACAGCAGTCACCAAAAAGACTGTATTTTCAGGTATATTTTATGATGTATTCGCTAATTCTCCACCTTAAAGGAGTTTTCCTCCTTTGGTTTAAAGCAGCAGCTGTTTTGTTTTGTCTGGTGGTACCATGTCCAGTTCTACAGATTCTGGAGTGAGAAAGAGGTACACTAACTTCGTAATTGCTATCATGTGGACTACTATACTTGTTAAGTCTTTGGGAGAAACAATTCAGCAAAGTTCACATTTCTACAAAGAGTTCTCAGCATAAGGTGATAATATCTAAGAACAAATAGCCTTCAGGATACCATCGTTGTGGTATCAATCCACACGACTGTCTTACAAAAATTTCAAGACATGTCACAGAAGTTGTAATATTCAAAAATCACAAAATCATATATCCATATGTTAAATTATGTATACACACACAGGATATACACATGAGCTAATATGTATTCATTTTTCTATTCTATTCTAGGCTCCAAAAGAATCTTTTGAAGCACAAATTCCTTTTTTGGAAGCAGCAAGGAGAATTTTTACTTCCTGCTGACCAGCACTGTTTTATTTAAAGGCAACTGTTTGTGGACCTTAGGAATCTGTCTTCTCTTGACCACCTAGTTTAATAATTGCTTAAAATGGGCGGAAACAATCATATTACACTGTTTACATCTGTTCGGACACTCCTCTTACCTTTCATCTACAGAAATGTTGTACTCTTCGCTATTGCTGTGTGGAGGAGGATGTGCTGGGGGAGGAGGAAGTAGGTCTGCCCAGTTCATGCCACCCTGTTTTGGTACCTTGGGTGTTCTTGCCCCTTTCTTGTGCCCCTGACTCCCTAGAAAGGAAATAAAATACAAGCCATTGATCTCTGGCCTTTAAATGTTTTCTATTAGTCACAAATTAATCATTTTTTGTAAATATGATTTTATAATTCATTTATGTATACAGAGATAAACACGCTTTTTCATTAATTTTAAACAGAACTTTGTACCAGAGAAAATGCAAGGTACTGCAATGAATAACTGCAAAATAAATAGCAAAAAAGCAATAAAACCATGAATGAATGTTTCAAGTCATATCATTAATAGTGATCTTCTTACAGCAATTAATTGCATTATGGATTATCATCTCAAACAAATGAGCTGTAGACATATTTTCTGGAGTGCCTTTCTATTATTTAATTGCTGGAACCTAAAATACAATATGATACAGATACGATCTATTAGAGTTCCACTGTTGCATTAAATCACTGAATATATATAATTTGTACTTGTCCATTGAAATGTTTTAGGCACAATGAAATTACTAGTTTCCTTCAGAAAGGCAAGTACAGATGAAATAATAGCTGGAATGACTGATTGAACTAATGACAAAAGAAGCAGAAAAATGATTTTTAAAAGGGACAGAAGTGTTTTCAGCCACTGTTTCTATACAATGATGGCTTATGGTAAAATGATGTTGCTTGAACATTCTTAGTAGTTTGACATAGCCCAATTATTCAAGTGTTCCAGTGTTCTCATTTTAGATTCGGCATTATTTTTTTTTAAACACAGGAGGCTATATATTTGAAAGCATTTATTTTAACGAAAATTTTAGATCAACAAGTATTTTGGGATAAAATATCCCCCTTTCCAATATGTTACATTTTAGATTCATATGTGAATTACAGACGATGAGTCTACAATTATTTTTCTCATAATGTCCCTTTATATCAGTGAATTATCTTGGTCTTATTTTTTTAACCCTATCCAATCCTTCTCCAAGTCACGTAATACATGAGTCAGGTCTGACCATATTCAATGAACCTTGATATTTTTGTCACTTGGGAATTTTCAGTCAAATGGCAGTGTTTGTTAAGCCAGATGTTCTTGTACTAGTATGTTACTGCAGCAAGCGTGCACTAGGGACAGGCTGTTATTAATAAACTATGATTATCAGTACTACGTGTATGTGTCTCTGTTCTCTCACCCACCACTCAGGTGTCCAGCACTGGGATGACTGTGCGTGTGTTCTAGACTAGACATTAACCCGCGCCTTCCGCTGGATTTCCTGATATACATCTCCTGTAGCAACTCCACCAGTCCTGGCACAGATGTCTCCTATACCCTATTTACTTGCTTTTTACCATCTTTACATCTTTTTACCATATAGTCACAGAATATCAAATAGTAGAACATCCAGACCTAGGTATCTAAGCTGAGGGATACCGAAGGTCAATTAAACATTCACAACTAGAATCATTGTTTATTTTCCCATTAAGATACGGTTTTCTCTGAGTGACTAAAAATTCAAAGATGAAATGGCATAAGATAATCAAATATCAAAATATTTCATATGATTTTCTTAAAAGTAGATCCTTGAAATATTTCTCTTAATTCAGGATTGACTTAGTTTCAAAAAAGAAGTCATTTAATAAGATGTCAATCGTTAAAACAAACAACGTATAATAGAATCAGAGTAAATCTAAAAGGTAAAGGGCCATTTCTAAGTTCCCTTAAATCCAACAGAAACACAGGCTAGAAAATGCCAAACCAGTGTGTTAGTTAAGGGAAAACTGTAAAACGCAAATGCCATATTCATTACAGAAGAGGGGTGGAGACTCTTGGCTAAAAGCCCCTAAGCACAACTTGAATCCAGTTGCTGGGAAGTGGCATTTCTACGCTCTCCTGGAGAAACATTGCTAGAGTCAAGATCAATCGGTCTTGTTCTCATTGTGGTGTGACGTGCCACATGTTAGTTCTAATAACGAGCTGCCTTTAATTAGAAAAACAGGACTTAAGCACCCAGCAAGCTCCCATCTGCAGCCTCTATCAGGAGAACAGCTGGTAAACAGCTGCAACAGCATGAAGACCACAGGGAAGAAGCCTCAGTGGGGCTTGGGGAGGCACTTACAGACTGAGGTTGGGAGGTTGCTTTACGAGGCTTCAGAGCAAGAACTGAGGGATCGTAGAGAGATGATAAACTGAGACAGGTTCCTCTTGGACCTGAATCTCGTGTTATTGTCTCTTACACTTTTGATTCTGCTCAGGCGTCCTCAAACATTATGTGCTTTTACAGGCTGTTTCAAATGGCAACATATTTAGCAGGTTAACTCTATGTGCAACATTTTAGTTACATTTTGGCCAAGGGGGAAAAAGAAGTCCCCACTGCCTTTAAAGATTAGGCAGACATGTTTCTTCTGGCTTTGCTAAAGCTCATTAACAAGAAAGAAAATAGGACACTCAGTCTTTGTTGCCAAATAGAACATAAAATGATTTAGTGAGTGGAAAGTCCCTCAAATTGCAGAGACAAGACCATGCCTGAGACTCAAATTACATAAAGTGATTTAGACATGTCACCTACATACGTCAGTCCATTAGCACTCAATTTGTAATCTTGGAAAGTACCAGCTTTTTAAAGGAGAGGTTCTTTGGTTCACCTTACTTACCAGATGTACTACTGCCCCGGTCTGAGCTGTTGTAGGAGCCTCCTGTGTTCTGGTCGTATGATTGGTTGTATGGGATAGTTGGAGGAATTGTGTCATTTGCTCGATAATCTAGACATGTCAGATGAAAAAAAAATTATTTTCGCTTTGTGAGCAATTTCACATCTCTGCTTTATCTATATTTCTGGTAACTAAAGAAACAAATTGGACCATTTATTTGCCTTTTTTCTCTTTTATTGTTGTATTCAGATTGTCAGGATATAAAAAGGCTAACACTCCAAATATATATAAACTATACATAACTTTAATAATACAATATGATTTTAATAAGAAATCACAAAAATGTGTCTGCAAATCATAAAAAATAAATCACAGTAACATAAAAATAAAACTGAAACTTGTCAGCAAGGTTATATCTAATAAAAAATATATATCCATAATAATAAAAAAACCAAATATCTTAATTTGCCCCAGAAATGCTTCTGCTTACTTAGGCAAAGGTGAAAATCCAAATGATAAGCTCGCCACTGGAATGTAGTCAGTAATAATCTGTCATCTAGTTGCACTCCAGGTTCTTTATTATAGTCTGACATACCAAATCTGCTTACAAGCAGTATAAACAATAAATCAGAGTTCTGAAATATTTGTATGGAGGCTCTCAGGGATTTCTGAAGTCCACAGTAAAACCATACACTATGAAGGAATAACGTGACAATAGTTTGAATCACCACTGCAAATTCCATGATTACAGAAAGTGTCCTATGCATCTTCGTCAGTCTTTGTCATGAACTTATGCAAAAGTCTCAATCAAGATTTATTAAATTGGGTTATTCTACCAATCAAGTACTTTCTTAAACTTGAGAAAAGGCTAGCTGACTTCATTCTCAAGTTAAAACATAATATTAACTTAACTGAAATTTTTAAGTTACATTTTTGTTATCTTCAACTGCGATAAATTGTATTTTCGAAGAAAATGTTACCAACTCAACCCTAAAGAAAGTAAGTCTATATCTCCAATTATCTACCAGAAAATGTATTCTTTACCTGGACTAGAGGGGTTGCACTGCCCCCATCTATTCACATTAGAGCAATCCTGTCCTGGTTTTCCTAGAGGTATAACTTTGCAAATCATGTTATTAAAGCAGTAGCCTAAAGGACTACAAAGAAATCAAACACCTACCTTTTCCAACTCATGCACATTACAATACAGAAACATTTCCTTCAGGCCACAGAATGCCATTCTGCGACGTCAAGTTAATACTAAACTCAATTTATTTTAGGTTCTATACGGACAGACTTCAATCAGGTCAACCAAGGAAATTTAGGTTCTAAAATTATACATTGTAGCAGTCTTAATAACCACATGAGGTGGGAGACACACAACAAATGGAACCACTTCTCTAGTTCAAGTTTAATTTAATTATTTTATATCAGGTTGATATAAAAATGCCACTGGTTTATATGACCACATAGAAGCAATTATCTTCCATCCTCTAGTGGAAAGAATGGGATAGTCTATTTATTGAAAATGTGAGGTATTGTGACAGTTGTACATCTGCCTCATGAATAAAAGATTGTCCGTCCCAATCCCTCACCTGCTATTAAATTTAAATTAATCTCAAAACCATTTGAAAATACTTATATATCATTATAAAATAAATTTTCCAAGGTTATTGTTGTGCTAATTAACTCTTTGACACTGGAAATTTTGAAACCAAAGAAATAAGAAAATCTCAGCGACAGAAGAAAAGATTTTACTTGCTAGTCGCAGACAAGTTTCGACATCTAGTCGAGGTGCTGAGAGTGTCATACAGAGACAGATGGGAATACGTGCAAGCCTCTTCACCTTTGTTCAGCTTGTTTTGCTCCATGATGTTGTACTGAACTGGTGCCACTTCTTGTTTCTGCTGTCCCAGTGGTTTCCAGTGCTTCTCGCCAGAGTCCCCGCTGCCGTTGTTCATGTTGTTGCTGAGGTTTGACTGGATGAGCTGAGTGGTGGCGTAAGGAGTAGGCTGCCCTGATGGATTGACAAAACGCCCATCCTTCAGATTTGGGCTATTGAAGGTTTTCATCTCATTGATTTTGTTACTAAGGTCCACATCACCATAAACAGTTGACTCAGGGAGCATCAGATTTGTTTGTTTGTTATCCAGTTGGTTGTTATAATTTGCTATACAATCAGCTATGTGCAATGGAGAGGAAAAGGAAAAAATCATTCTGCATGGTTATTCCTTTTAAATTTCTTTCTACGTAGCTTTGTGAGTCATAAGAAAATCGTTACGTAAAGTATAAGTGGGCTTAAATAAGATGAAAAAAAAGGGCCAAATATCCACATGTGCTTTCCAAAGAAAATTAATAATTGAAAAAATAAAAGAGGGTACACAGAATTTGCAGAGACTAAATAAATTTGAATTTCTGATAGTGCTGAAGTAAACAACCAATTTAAAATAATTTTCATTTAATAGCTTCATTAATAAGAATTCAACTAAAATAATATATACATGTATATCTTTATGTGCCAACTTTTTCTTTCCTAGTCTTTGCTTACTGAATTATTTGAAGCTACTGGTTAGCTGCTGAAGCAACAGACAAAGCATATAAATTGAAAATCCAAAGGGAAAAAACTACTTATAGATCAAAGAACTTGAGATTTTGAGACATATATATATTTTTTTTGTTGTTCTTGTTGTTTTGTTTTGTTTTGTTTTTGAGACGGAGTCTCGCTCTGTGGCCCAGGCTGGAGTGAGCGGCGCCATCTTGGCTCCCTGCAAGCTCCGCCCCCCGGGTTCCCGCCATTCTCCTGCCTCAGCCTCCCGAGGAGCTGGGACCACAGGCGCCGCCACCGCGCCCGGCTAATTTTTTGTATTTTTAGTAGAGACGGGGTTTCACTGTGTTAGCCAGGATGGTCTCCATCTCCTGACCTCGTGATCCGCCCACCTTGGCCTCCCAAAGTGCTGGGATTACAGGCGTGAGCCACCGCGCCCGGCCGCGATTTTGATATTTTATAAAATATTTACATTTAAAAGATACGAGGAACGGGGGTAAAATGATAGTAAATACTACTAAGGAGAATTCTATTAGTACTTGTCGTAGTCATGTTGGATAATCATTATCCGGAAAACATGCTATATAATCATTTTCTCATGGTTTCATAATGACACCCAAGAAATATAAAATGACAATAATAATAACAAAAGGAATCATAGTAACCTGGGTCATTGAATCAAATAAAGACTAAAATAATACTTAAATATCTAATATCTCATTTCCACTCCAGTTTTCTCTCCATTAAAATATTTGGACATTAAATAACTGAATACACATATATAACATATACATTCATATATATATATATATATATATATATACACCCTGCAGTTGAAAATATTAAAATAGTAGGAAGAACTGAAATCATATTTTTAAATTAAAAGTTTTTAAAGAGAAAAATTAGTTAAATTACAATGGTGAAAATATCATCATTTTATTCATGCTGTCCAAAAGTAGTACCAACTTAACAAGTCACCTGTAGCACTGGATATGTTAGGTTTTTAACTGGATATGTTAAAAATTATAAATTAACATGCTTGTTACTAAAGATGTAAATGTGAATATAATCTTAAGAAAAATGGGTTAACTTCTCTATCCTACTGAATTCAACTATTCTGCATTTCAACCATGAACCATCAGGGAGCAGAAATATTTGATTGATCTGGCCTTTGCGATTTCTATTTCTAATTTCTAGTTTTGTTTAACAGTGGTTAAGAAATACTATAAAGATCACATGGTTTTTGCATTCTCATTTTGTTTCGCCAACCTATCTATATGTGTGTTATCCGACAGAACCTTGGAGATATTGGACATGGTCTACTCTGCTTTGTCCGATACAGCAGCTACTAGTCACATGTGGCTCCTGAGCACTAGAAATGTAGCTAGTGCAAAAGAGGGACTGAGTTTTAGACTGCGTTTTATTTAATTAAATGTAAACAGCCATCTGTTGCCAATGGCTACCATATTGGACAACACAGCTCTACCTATTAATTTAAATGGGTATTGCCATTTTTTCTCTTCTATGGGTCTCAACCCAGTTTTTCTTTTACTTATGATTACATGTGTATCTATCTGTCCAGACACTCAGCATACGGACCGCTAGAGGGCAGAGACTCGGTCATGCGGCTATGTCAGGTCCACAGCCAGTGGAGACTCAGGATTCATTTTAAGGGCAGACATGCAGATTGCTCTATGATTGGTTCTTTATCGTGCTTAACATCTTTACTTAACTCCAACTTCTCCCTCGCCTTTCCTTAATTCCATAGGTTATTTTACTTCTATCATCATAGAGATTCCTTACAATTATTTTACTATTTCCTATATTGCGAATATTGTTTTTTTTTTGGGGGGGGGGGAAGAAATCTTTGGTAATTTTTATTCCTTTACATCTTGCATAATGTACATCCAATTTTTTCCTATTATGTTTTGGCATGAAATTTTAGTCACATATACATCTGACCCAGAAAACAAACAATAGAAAATATATGTATGCATACACACCTGCAAAATATATATATGTATATAAGTGTGTGTGTGTATATATACACATAATACATATATATCTATGTGTGTGTATATATGTATGTATACACACACAATATATACATATATATATATATCTCATGTCCTCAGGATTTGCTAATATACTATAAAATCTGATTTAAAATTCCAGTTAATTTTTATTTAAATTTTTGTATTACTGTTGTATATTATTATTATTGTTTTTGTTATTAAAGAATTTGGTTCATTATAACTAAGAATTTATTTACCTTTTGATCTATGTTATTCCCAAAATCTCAAAAATGATTAAATATGATTAAAGATTATTTAATTACAATTAAAAATTATATAGCGGGCACAGTAGCTCACCCCTATAATCCTAACACTTTGGGAGGCTGAGGCAGGAGGGTTGCCTGAGTGCAGGAATTTGAGACCAGCCTGAGCAACATAGCAAGACCTGCATCTCTACAAAAATTTTTTTTTAATTTGCAAGGCATGGTGGTGCCCGCCTGTGGTCTCAGCTACTTGGAGGCTGAGGTGAGAGGATTAGTTGAGCCCAGGAGGCTGAGGTTGCAGTGAGCTGTGTTAATGCCACCGTACTCCAGCCTGGGTGAGAGAGTGAGATCCTATCTCAAAAAACAACAAACAAACAAACAAACAAACAAAAAGGGTAAAATAAAACGTAATCACATACATTCTTATCAACATAAATACTTGTGACCAGCCTGGCCAACATGGTAAAACCCTATCTCTACTAAAATTATAAAAATCAGCTGGGTGTCGTGCTGTGTGACTGTAATCCCAGTTACTTGGGAGGCTGAGGGAGAAGAATCACTTGAACCCAGGAGGCGGAGGTTGCAGTGAGCTGAGATTGCGCATCTGCACTCTAGCCTGGGCTACAGAGTGAGACTCTGTCAAAAAAAAAAAATTGTTTTTTAAATACTTTTACGGCTGGGCACGGTGGCTCACGCCTGTATTCCCATCCAACACTTTGGGAAGCTGAGGTGAATGGATCATGCGAGGCCAGGAGTTTGAGACCAGCCTGGGCAACATGGCAAAACCCCATCTCTACTTACAAATATATATACATAAAAATTAGCTGAGCCTGATGGTGCATGCCTGTAGTCCCAGCTACTCGGGAGGCTGAGGCACGAGAATCACTGGAACTCAGGAAGCGGATGCCACTACCCGCCAGCCTGGGTATCAGAGTGAGATTCTGTCTCCAATAAACAAGCACATACATACATACTTTCCCATGATTTTATTTTTCCTTATTTGCTATCGATTGTATAATTTATCTTCCCAATTATCTGGGCAAAATATTTTTGGTGGACTTTAGCAAAGTATGGAGGTTAAGGGATGGAGAAAATACTTAAATCAGGCTATTTTGCTAAACGATAGTCAGCACCGGATAAAATATTGGTCAAATTTTATCTTCCCATGTAGGGAGAGGGAAAGAAAACATCTTCTGGCTGGTTCCTTAAAAAGCTTATACAGATCACGCTCTCTCTGCGTCCCTAACCTGGGCGACTGTAGGTAGTGAGGTTGCTGTCGCTGTTTCCATTGCCTGCCGTGCAGCAGTTGATGGAGCAGTCGTTGTGATTGTTGCCAGTATTAGGCCACGTGTCTGCCAGCCATGGCTGCGTGGCAGGTTCACTGATGTTGAGAAGTCCAGGCCTAAATAAAAAAATACATAAAAGCAAATGTTATATGAATAGAGAATGATATTTTCTATTGAAAATTCCAATAACTTCCTCATCTTGTTATTCTCACCAATCACCTGATGAACTATGCTGAATGACATTATTAGCCCTTTGATTCTACACTCAAGGTAACTTACCATAAGGTCCTGGGATGCACCTCCATTTACACAGCCATAACTGTACATAGGAAGAGTTACGCATCAGACCTAAAATCTCATATCGTTTGCAACGTTCTACTCTGCCTTTAGTCAGAATGGTTAAAAATCAAACATGGAATCTGAAAATATTTTTTAGTCTTTTAGTGGCTTAAAAAAAAACGCCCTAATTCAGATAGTTGGCACTTCTTCATTTTGACCCATTAAAAAATTGTGACTCCTTACAACTTCATTAAAAAAATGAAACAAGCCTCTTTACTCAGACGATAGATGCTTCAAATTAAATGCACTGGTGTATTTTTCTCCAAAACCATGCTTCATATCTAATGAGTCTGGGGGCTCTGCGACATTTTACACAGATCCTCATTAATGTTTCAGTGCATAGGTCTGTAAGCTTGTCAACATTTTCTGATGGTAACATTGTAAAATGTCATACATCCCAACATAAGCAAAGGAAAGCTGATGAATTAAATCTGATAAAACAGAGATGCCCACTAAAAGGAATATTAGCGTTCATTTTGGTAGTTTTTGATGTGATTCTTCTTTTACCGTGCATTGGGAATGCCAAGTACATCAGCGATTATTAATGGGAGCCCTGGACCAACAGAGCCAGGGACTCAAACTGGAGTTCAAGAGTGGCATTCTTCATTTCCTTCTCCAACACTGACTTCATACATACCTCCATTCAGCAAAAGAGGTGATGTCCCACTCACAATAAACAGACTGGCATTACAGATTCTGCAAATATTTTCTTGGTGGTTTTATTTTCTATGTTAAAATGCAATGATTATGTTTCTTATTTACCTGGGAAGCAAAAATCTGATATTTTACCTTCCATGGTTCTTATTCTAGCACATAATCTACTGAGGAAATTTAGTATGCAAATGATGGTTGAGAAGTAATCCATTCTAAAAAAGGCTATGGATTTATGATTCATTTTTCTATACATATGTGAGTACATATATTTATATAATAAAAACAAATATGTACCCTTTGCTTATAACGTGTGAGGCATTGTTCTGTTTTTTTTTTTTTTTTTTTTTTTTTTTTTTTTTTTTTTAACATGTATGAACTCATTTAGTCACCACAACAATTTTACAAGGGAGGTACTGTTATCCAAATTTTAAAGATGAGGAAATGGGATGTCTAAGAGATGTGAAGAAGTTTGTGCATGGTTATATAAAGTGAGTGGCAGAGCTGAAAATCAAACCCTAGCAGGCTGGCCCTAGAGTATACACTCTAATCTAAGATTTTATAAACACATATATGGGAAAGTGCTAACATTTCCCAAAGCTCTGGAATATTCTTCATAAAAGGAAGAGTGGAGAAAGTATTGGAAGTGTAAGCTGTTAAAACTGAGCCAACCTTACTATTAAAATTGTTGATAAATCGTGATTTGAAGAACAGCGTTTCCAAACTGTTGAAATTTTAAACATTTAAATGCAAGTTATAACACAGATATCTGGAGCCTTTGAAATAGATGTTGTTACAGAAATTCTGCATCTAGTAATCGCTTGCTTTCCTATTTTTTCTTTGAACTTAAACTATGAATATTATCACTGTAGAAGTTATTAAAAATAAAACTCCATATGTGACACAGCAGAGATGTTACAGGACGACTGAAGTATGGGTCAAGAGGAAATTTTCCACAGACTGACTTACATGTTTCAAAAGAAACAGACAAATTTTTATGCTGCTCTGATTCCCTCTGAAAAATACTTTCATAGTGAATGCTTTGATATCATCATAGGCTGAGAGCCCTTTTCATATATATGAGTGATTTCCAACAGGAAGCTGACTTATCGGTTTACATCCAACTTTTCTGTTTAGACTTGAATTTGGAATGCTAATTATTTAAGGCAGAAGGTGAGCTGTGATTACTGGTCCATAATGAACCTTAAAATGCCATGTATATATCTGAAAGGACGTTGAGGAAGTCAAGGTCATATGTAGCTACTCTAATAAGGGTTCTAAGGTCTTTTTTAAACAATTCTCCAGGCTACCTTTATGTATTTGAGCTTAAGATATGAAGCAGAAAAAATCCACATGGCAGTTATAGGTATTAACATGTTTCTTAAATATTATTATATAGTATTATCACATAATATATTAAGTGGATAGATTTGTGCCATGAAGAAAAAAGAGGGCAAATGCACTTTAGTAATTATATGGCAATTACCTTCAATTCCTACTCTTCTGTTGATATTCCAATCACTCACCCCAAGAAAGCCTATTCGAGCTGCTAAATCACAAAATCAAACACTACAGAGTCCAGGAGCTGGGGAAATGGTGGAGGAGCCCGGCAGGAAGGCTTGTCAGGCGATAGGCTGTTTCCCCTTCCCGCTGGCAGCCTGAATGAGCTCTAAAGCCAAGGGCTAGATCTCAGAACTGCCAATGTTTTAAAGAGAAGCAAAGGCTTGAGCTCTATTTCCTCACCTCCCACCAACAGGGAATGTGGTATTGGCATTCTCTACCAGGTTAGCCAGACTTTCCCGCCCCACCCTTCTCAGGTTTTCTCTGCTTTCTTGCCTTCTACTGTGGTTTGGATTAAGTACGTTTTTTGGGACACATTGCCTGGAATGTTTGAGGAAAGGAAAACAAATGAACAGAAACAGTTACTTAATATTTCCATGATCATTTCCCTGGATTTTCTCACAATTTCTTTGCCCTTTTTAAGTTGGGAAGGGGTCTCTTTGCTTACCACAATCTTTATTCTCTCTTTTCCAGGAATAGCCACACTTGCAAGGTTCACAATTATAACAGAGTTCTAGATAACCTTCTCCTTTTATTAGAGGAAAAAAATGCAGCCTCCAAAACTTCTCTAATGTCACCAAGGACTGAACTCAGGCCATCTGACATTCATTTATTCAATGGTTCATTCGTTTTTTTCTTACTTATAAGTGACATCTTTCAAAAATTAATCTTTTGTGTCATTTATCCCATTTATTTATGTAATTCAATAAATTACATTTATTACTTTATTAAAAATCCATTTATCAATAAATAAACCATGTAATCTCCATCCTCCAGGAACCCACATTCTCTTGTCAGAGGCAGTCATTATTTACCAGGAGTTGCCAAACATTTTCTGTAAGGGACCAGAGAGTAACGTTTTAAGGCTTTCCAAACCGTATTGTTTCTTTGATAACTAGTCAACTCTGTCAATGTGGCTCAAATACAGTCATAGAAAATATGTAAACAAATGAGTCTGGCTGTATTCTTATAAAACTTTATTTACAAAAACAGGGGCAGGCTGGATTTGGCCCAAGAGACATCATTAGCTGACCTCTGATACAAACATAAGATAATGGTGTCACTTTATGTGAGGTGCTTCATTGAGGTAATTCCACATTAGAGAGTTAATGGAGGGCATAGTAGGTGGAATTCAGTAAACTGAGAAGGGTCGCTGGGTGGGGAGACAGTCCAGACCTATATAATACAGGGGCAGTGCAGTAAGGACACAGAAGAAAATGCCATCTTGGCAAACGGCCGGTGGGGTGATACAGTGGATTGTAGGATCTGGCACATTTTGAGGTGTGAAATAAGTCTGCAGAGCCCTAGAGCTTCGCATATTATGGCCAGTTTAGATCTGATATTCTAAACATGGTAGGTCCTGTTGATAATGGGATTGTCTGGAGCTCAGAAACATGATCAATATGCATTTCAAAAGATCATTCTGTCTCCAGTGAGCAAAGGGAATTAGCAGGAAATAGTGCTAATGAAGGTATTATAGATAAAGGTAGGACTCCTGAGAGCTTTTGTCATAGATTAGGCAAAGGAGAAGTAGGGCTGGAAATGAAACAATATGAGAGTGAAAGGAGTTAACAGACAGCATCAACAAAATGCAGTAACGGATACAGGAGATCCAAGAGGATGGATGGAAGGTTTTTGCTTCGGTGTCATTAACCAAGTGAGGTAGGAGGTCCAGTGAGGGCTCAAGAGAGTCTTAAACACATGAGGGAAACCAGTGCTTAAGGGACAGACACAAGAGAAGTCAGTGTAGGAGTCTGGTTCATTATTCCCGCTCTGATCTCACTGGATCACGAAACACAGACACAGACACACAGACACACAGACACACATACACACACACTGACACACACACCCATAAGTGGCTAGGAATGAGGTCCCTTGGTAAAGCATCCTTATTGTCCTCATCCTGCTTTATTTTTCCCATAGCATTTATCAACTGCTGATATTATACAGTTGACTTTTTAAACAAATGTTTATTATTCATCTTGCATCTTCCCCACTACAACCTAAGGTCTAGAAGGGCAGGAATTTTTATCCACTTTGCCTACTGATGCATCCCAAGTAAGTAAACTAGTGCCTGTCACATAGTAAGTGTTCAATATATTGCATGAATAAATAATTTTAACATTTTGTATATAACTGACATTTTGAGCACTGACTCTGAAATCTTTATTGAACTGTTGCCTCCGTAATATCCCAACATGGTTTAGCATTTCATTTAGGAAAATGATCATTTCTACTTAGTGTTTGAAATAAATCAGCTTCACTGCCAGGGATTCTATGTTTAAATTTAAAAAGCTATGTTTGTTTTGTGATATAGTGAGCTTTCCAAAGAGACAGCTCAGGAACTTTGTAATCTTCCCATCCTGCCACAGCAACTAGCATTTGCTACCTATGCGTTCCTGCCATCGCTTCCCATGTGCTGGTTTGCTCTACCCAGGTTGTAAATTCTTTTAGAGTAGGAACCAGGCTTGTACCTCTGTAAGTGCCTGTGTCTGTGATACTTGTGTACACACGCCCACGCACAGAGGCTAGTGAAGAACATATCGAAGATGCTCGAGAAGCACTTTCACATGCTTTGATTAATGAGGAGGCTGAAATGTACACATGTAATGAAGTGGTTATAAAATCAGGTATTCCAGATTCACCCATGAGAAAATGTTCTCATGCCAGAGGCTCTTTCATAATGTCTGGGCTGTGATTTAGATGGAATTCCCCTGGATGCACAAACATGCCCTGCTTTAATTCCTGAATCGAGTGGATTTATTCCTTATGAAAACCTTCCTAGCTTTGGGTCTGTCACTGGCTGGCTTTGTTTCACAGGTGTGAGAACAGGAAGTTAGCAATACCCAGGAAAGAAAAGATTAGTACTTGTCGCCAAATTTGTACAGCACTGGCTAAAGGTGGTCAACCTTTATTTTTTTAAACCACTTCTTAAATTCAGTCATTTTCTGATCTGATGGTATGTTCCTTTAATTCAGGAATAATATCTTACTCATTTCTAGCTTTCCAGCAGCAGCCATGTTACACAGCTGGACAAAGAAGGGAATTTAGTAAGTTCACTGAATTTGAATTATAAGATGGTTTTGGTGGAAGATTTCTTTTTTTACACCAAGATGTTACTGTTTTGGAGAAAAAAGAAAACATCTTATTGTGAAAAATTCTGAAGCTTGGCTCATCACATAACTTATACCTTATTTCAGCCCCTTTAAGCTGGTTGTCACATCAATTTGTGATTTCTCCGTGAATATATTAAAGTTCACTAAATAATAATTACTTTAAAAATCATAAATATAAGATTGAGATTCATTTTAATTAGAGGAGGGAAAACGTTCTTTGTTAACAAGCTACCCAGACTTCCTCTTTTATTTCAACACATTTTCCTGCAAATGGAGATGTGAACTATGTTGAATTCATAACAAGAACAAACAAACATAACCTACAACTTATGAGCAATTGCTGTGTTCAGCAGGTTTTTCAAATGAACACTTTTTCTTTGATAGTATTTGTTAACTAGCTATATTTGTTCATCTTCATAAATGCCACAGCTTAGTCACTTTAACGCCTTTTAATCATTTGCTAAATCAGCGTCTCTTTCTCGGTTAAAGTGCGCTCTCTGGTGGTCACTGATTAAGATGCAACTACCCCAATCAACTACATTTGTGTGTAAACAGCTTGGTTCAACAGCATAGCTAAATGGAGCCTTTCTCAAGGAACTAAATACATTTCACCTTTAAGTTAGACTTTTTAAGCAGAGAAAGTGGTGTCGTTGAGGAAGATGAAGAAATATTTGGAATTCCCTGTAGGATCTACAAAACAAGCAAGATAATTACCTCCCTCCACTGCTGACAGCTTCGCCTCCTCTCTGGTAAGTTACTAGAATGTTACGAAAAAAAGGAACAATTAATAGACATATTTATATATCAAAAGCTATTACATTCGTGAGCATCTTTCTAAAATGGAATTCCTTCTGTCTTCCTACATAGAAGCATTGCAAAAATCATCACACGATGTAACAGATTTCTGATTCAACTAGTGACATTTAACTATTGTATAGAATTATATATACATTATATATATAGATATCTATATATCACTCCTATTTTCTTCATGTTCCAATAAGGTGGAGAATCAAGAAAAAGCAAAACATCAGTACATTCTTATTAAATATAACTATTACACATCTGTACATTAGCATTCCCATGGATTTCCATTTTGAATTGATTATTGGAGCACATAATTTCATGATTTTATATAAGTGTAAACTTAAACTCAGAAAAAAAAAAAACCTACTAATTTTCCCAGAAATATGAGTACCAGTAAGTCAAAGATAAATGTTAAAATAAAGTTTTCCACACACAAAGATGTATGCCAAGTTGTGACTATTAATTCATGTGACCTATTTTTTATTGTGGCTTGTGCAAATTATTTCTTATTATATTTTCATCAGACATGTATAGATAATCAAAATATATTATAATGCTCTTGAAAGCATTCTCGGCGTAATAAATTTGGGGTGGAAAATTTTAACCATAACAATAACAAAAAAAGATTTGCACATAGTTAGGCTAAGTGGTTAAGAAGATTAGCTTTTCTGTAAATACAGACACATTTTCTAAGAAGAAATGTGTTTTTAAAGCTGCCAAATTCTGCTACTTAGAAGAACTCCAAACTGGAAGTCTGTTATAGAGAGATAACTGCTCCCAGTGATGACAATAACTGGATTAAAACTGAGAGGGCGTAACCACAGGTACATCTTTTCCTGGAGGTGATGTGACAGAAGAGGCCCCATTTTGAATAGAACGGAATATTAGGATTCTGACTTAGGGAAAATGAAAAGTTTTATCTTTCACATGTGCTGGGTATTTTGGTTACCTTTAACAATATTGATTCTGGGGACAGAGAAATACAAGGGAGAGAAATTTTTGTTGGAAAACTCGAAAGCTTAAGTTGAAAAATGCACTGCCAAGTCTGAAATAGTCAATAAGATCATTAGCATGTTAAATCATGCTGAAGGTAGAGAGAGTGTGTCTACTTAATGAAACACATGCAAACAAGGCTAAGATCCAGTGTGGAATTGTGAATACATCATTGCATCAAATGGAAGAAAAGCAACACCAACTGTGTCTACTTTAAACACATGCCTGGTGTGAGTAAATCAAGTATTATATGCACTTTAAGTTCTTACCCCCAACTTACTGCAGAAAATGAAATAAAAACAGAAACACAATAGTAGAACGCATGCCAGACTAACAATGGAAAGGAGGAGGGTAAGTGCAAATATATACCTGTTGGTGTGAAGGTAAAAGACGGGACTGAAAATCAAAACAAAATATAAACCAGTTATTAAGCTGAAGAGAGAAAGGGAACATATCACATTAGTATAAATCAAGCAGACAGCTGAACATAAAACAAATGTAAATAACTAAGCCAGCAGTTCTGACACTCTGATCTATGAATAAAACCAACTCTGAGGTTAAAAAAAGAAGCTTGTCTCTACAGGTACCATTTTGAAGTGTCTGACATTCTAGTACGCTCAGGAAGGGAATTCTGCTAGGTTAGCCTGCAAATGACCCTGCATTTAGTAACACAGATTTAGCTCAGGCTTTCGTACAAACAAGAATCCTCCACTATTAATCATCTCCAAACACAGGGTGATGGATTCTTAAACAAGCATTATCAGAGTCTTGCTGGACCTTATCTAGAAATCTGAAAGTAAATGCTTATTAAAGTGAACTACTAGATACATTTATGTACTCAACATTGAGAGAAAAAAAGAGGGAAAGAAGGAAAAGAAGGAAAGGCAAGGAAAGGGGAAGAAAAAACAAACACAACGAAAGGAAAGGAAAGCAAAGAAAAAGATGAACTGAATAAAAGAGAACCATAAAATTTAACTGTTTCGCTGAGCGGAAATGCCTGACGTCTTATCACATAAATGACATTTCTTATCATCATAAAAATTTGTGAATGGACAGAAAAAACTGGAATTTTAAATTCTAATTTCTTTGAGTTTACTTTTAGAAGCTTCCTAGAAGTAGACTGGGCATTCTTTTAATACCACAGTGGAAGCTAAACAATAGAACAATAACACCCTTCTGACAACCGGCACTCCCTCTGCAGTTATAAATCTTAATCTAATCAATAATGCCTGAAATTGAACTGCAGACCTCAAAAGTAGCAGCCATTCCTCCCCTACTTTTCCTATCTTCTCCCATTCCTGGGGGGTTGGATAACGGCAGAGCAATTTCCATGTCATTTCATAGAGGGAGGAGATTGACTTAGTTCCAATCTCTTCATGTTAAATTAAAGTAAACGCTGCTCTGGTTAAAAAAAAAAAAAAAAAAGCAAGGAAATATATGTTATTCCCTTTAAGATTAAAGTTTCTTTAAAATAATCTTTAGTACAAACAAACTAGAATATTGATTACTTATCATGTATCAAAACGCTGCCAGAATTATATTTTCTATTTCACATTAGGACATCTCCAGGAAATTTACTGTAAAATCGGAGCACTCGGGGTTGCAAACTGAAAGGCTATAGCATCCTCTACAATTGCCAGTTCTTACCCAGACACTTTATCTCTGAGCATACTAGAAAGAACAAAAGCAAAAACCTCAGTGCTGCATCCCCAATTTATACCCTGGCCTTCGTTTGCAGCACAGCAATCCCTGTTTTAAGAATCCTATTGTATTTTTTTTTTCAGTCAGGTCTTTTCAGAGTCAGTGTAATTTAGCTACATTCAAAAATTCAGAGCCATAGTAACAAGTCTTCATATTAAAAAAAAAAAAAATGAAAGGTGCATTTGAAACTAAAGCTATTCAAGCAAGAATGGAGTGCCTGAACATTAATTTGCAATCACAAGGACACTGGGAAAATATGAAAGGTCCTTGTCATTACCTCTCCTAGCTAACTGCTAACCCCACTTTGAGGAACTGAAGAAGAGATGAAAAGGAGGTCAATGTAAATGAAATTTTCACTGCTAGCACACCAAATAGCAACTTAATTTTCAAAGCTTCCAATAATATAATAAACTCTCTGTGTCCCTAAGTGATGCTGGTACACTCTGTGAATGCATGTGGCAGGGGGTACCCAGCCAACTGGCAGATGTCACACCGATAGCTAAACGTAAGGGGGAAATGTTAAATAGACTCACTATTCCCCCAAAGTTACACTCTGGCTTGATGTTTTACAGGTCAATGGGCTCTTTTACATTTTTTATTCTTTAAAATATTTCACTTTCTTTTTTCTTAAAATTACTGGCATTGACTTTGGCATAGAAAATTTAAGATCTCAAAATGCACTTAAAAAATTGCATAGAAACAAAATTATGAAAAAGTGCCAACAGGACAAAGTGAAGAAAGCAGAATCAAATGCTCATCAAATTACATTTGTAATTATGTTCTATGATTTCTGCTTAAACACAAGCTAAGTTGAAAGGACAATGGTATTAGTTTAATAGGTTTTGCACAAAGAGGACATAGGCATTTCTCGGCATGCTCAAAGTACGTTAGTAAAGAAAGAGAAACATTTCAGTTGGAAGGAGAGTTGCATGTCACATTTCTAGAGTTCAAGACAACGTAGAGCATTAAATTAGTATCATCACGTAGCTATGGCACCTCATAAGAAACCCAGGATTCCACCGACTGGCTATTAGCAAAACAGAGTTGATGATGGAGGTCTTTTGATGATGAATTCAAGAGACTCCACATCTATATGTTAATTAGTCACCCTTTTCCTCATTCAAATCAGCTTTCCAAACATCTTCTACCCCTAACACCCTACCCCTTCCCCGCTCCACCACACAAAGACACCCAAAAACCCCTTGTCTACCATTATTTTTAGTCAAAGGTTTTATATGGTAACATGTGCCTGACATTCTTCTACTTTGTATACATAATGAGCGCCAGTTCTCATTTCAGTAACCTCCAAGCCCTCATTTTCCATTTCACAGGCGGGAATATTGACATACTGCTTCATCCCTAGATAGGACACATATCTGAAAAACACATATTTAAGGATGATAATGCTAAAGCAAATGTATGTACATGAAGAGACTGCTGCTGAGCCACAGGCAGGTGGCAAGGAGATTTAGTTTTATAGTATTAGTGACGCATTTGTGTTGACTCTTGCTGAGTCCCCTTGTGACGGAGAACACAAATATTTTAGATTGCTGTCCCGTACTGTTTTATCTATGCGTAGGGACATTCAAGTTCTAGCTAACATGAAAAATTCTGACTTTGTCATGTAATTGGTCAGGGAAATAATCTGGCCAACATGTGTAAGAAATGTTCACTTATGTAGAAAATTGGGGGGAAAAGTTGGTGATGGTAGAAGACTTTTTTTTTAATTGGAAATCCTCTTTAAATTTGCTTTGCAGCAAAGCAAAGCTGTTGCATGAGACTGAAGGATGGGACCTCTAATTTGTATAATCTGCCACTTAGTCAGTACAATTCTGAGAGCAAGAATGGGGTACTAAAAGTGATCTTGTTGGACTAATGACATAAACTCGGTGTCCCTGAAAACTGCGACTTACAACCATCTAACCTAACCTACAGCCAAGATCTGAGGCTCAGAATTGATGAAGATATCAAAGGGGCAGGGAGCATTGTCTGTATGACACTGTTAACAATTTCCTTTGAGAATACAAAACACAAAAGTATCAGCAGGCTTCGGAGTTTAAGGATAAGTAGCAAAAGTATCTGTGAAAATCTTGGCATATTTGGGTCATCTTTAAAATTGTAAATATTAATAGTGGCCAAGTAAGCTGTCTTTTTTAAAACTGCAAACATATTTGTAACAAAATCACCATCACTAAGTAACAGCATACACATATTCCATTTCGCAACTTTACAATAATAAAAATGGACTAACCCTCTTCTCTCCCTAAGCAACAGTACATCACTCAGTCACGCCTTCCATATTCACCAAGAAAGGAGTATTTTATACATAATCAAATGGCAGTATTTTCTATTTTGCTTCACAGAGGGTAATGGTGTCTCCTCTGAAACTGCGTGAGATTGTTTCAAGGTTGCGTTTATAATTCCAATAACAAGGACATTAAAAATTTCCCTCAAGAACATAAGGCAATAAAATAATTCCCTAAGAGAAAAGGGAAATGGTCTAACAGCCAAAGGTAGACCTACCTTGGCGAAATCTATTTTAAAGGAACTGAGCCCTAAGAAACTAATCAACTCTATTTGCAGTTCTGCTACGTAAGAGAAGTTAGTATGTGGATACCACAGCACCATAAACGCACTTTTGAAAATCTTTATATATTAAGAAATTTTTAGAGGATATGCATAATCATGAATCATTTGGAATCAAATATTAAAATCAAGAGTTTTAGAAACATTAAAACATGAAAACCTTGGGAAAGCGAATACCTTTTCTGATACCCGCGTAAGTGCTAGTCAGTCCGTTCCTCTTCTTGCGGTGTCGATAAAGCCAGATGCTGAAGACCATGAGGATGATCCAGCAGGCCGCTCCGATACCTGCTATGAAGGCCGGCTGCTTCACGACGTCAGAAATCTGCTGAGCCAGGCTGACTTGGTCCTCGGGTGACACGGGGTTTCCGTGGGAATCTGAAAAGCCATCTTCTGATTAATGTGGGCTTCAGACTCAACGCAATAACGCACGCACTCACTTGTGGCTGCCACTGCTTTGTTAATTTCTGGATAATGATTTCTGTTTTTCCTCTCACACCACTCACCACCGTCAAACAAAACAGTTCATACTGTTTTCAGCAAAACTGCACAATGCTATTTATTTCAACTCAAAGCAAGCGAGGCAGCTGTACAGAATCATGCTTAAAGACGAAAGCAATGGCACCTGCTTCTCTTTCCCACCCAAAGAGCTCTGCAGGTTACTGCTTAGATTAAGTCTCACAGGACAGCGCTAACTGAGAAAAATACAAAAACATAACACTAAAAAAATGAAATACTTTCATACACGTACAAATAATACATGTGCAAATAAGGAATATTTAATAAGTATTTACAGACAAGATATAAACTTTCTCAGATTTCTATAGGCATGCTTAAATAGTATGTTCTAAAAAAAAGAAAATTTTATTTCCTCTCTAAGCTAGATATGGAAAAGTCTCTATACGTGTGTATGTACCCCCGACACTAACACTATATTGTAAGACATTTAATTGTCTTAGAAACACATTAATTAACGTAAGTTCAGAAAGACCTATACAATTCAGGATCAGGAAAACCCAAAGAAAAATTAACATAATGTTACCATTGGAAGAGCCATGGATAATTTCTCCATTAAAATAACAATCACGGTGAGCAACAGACAAAATAGTGTTGAATATGTAAAAGAATTATAATATCAAGGGTGATGAATAGTCAAAAGGGCTCATATTTTCTGCTGGCCATTTTCATTCAATATTAAAAAATTGATGGAATATACGGCTAATAAAATGTACTTAGTTTACATTTATGTTTTAAGCCTACTGAGTTTTTTCAAGCCCACCATAACACCCAATCACACAAGAGGTCTGCAAAGTTGCTGTAGAGAACTGGAGGCTGTATCACCAAAGCAATACCTAATTTTGTTGGCACTGAGTGGTATCAACCCTGAGGGTGCCCACTGTGCAGAATGCTCACCTCTGTCTGCAATTTTGATGTTCTTCCCCCACCACATCTGGTGAAACAAGAAGGTGTTGGCCCATTTCATTAGGATTGGTGCTTTCTTACTATTAAACATTTGACTCTGATACATATTGTTGTCATGAGTTCTTAAAATTTTATGTAGCCTCAGCATTGATTTTGAATCTAAGTTTAACCTTCTCACAGGTGTCTCACTGATACCCTTGACAATTTCCAGTTCCCTGCTTCCCTCCAGCTCCTCAACATGGTCAATCCAGGTATATCTGCCTTACACGACTGACTTTTGGTGACCACTTCCCTATGGGATATGTAGACACAACTTCCTTGACTCACCCCAGTGACGCCACACCCCTCATGGACTGTGCAGATATGCCACAGTGACCGTTCTCAGACAGAATGTGACCCCATGGAACTTGTGCCATTTGCTCTAAGAACCCGCCAGTTGGAACTCCCCAAAGGAAACCTGCCTGGGTAATACCTGCAAGGGCAAAAAGGCCTCAGTGCCTAGGTCTCCCCTCTCTGGACCCCCACCTGCTGGTTGAGCACACTGCCCCGGTGGCCTCATCGGCCCTTGTCGGCACACCCTCTGTCCCATGGATCTGTGAGTAACAAACTGCTTCAGTTACTGCATGTGTTTTTGTTGTGTTGCCTCCTCTGAGTCTCATCTAAGCAACACACTGGAAGGTTTTAACTTTCCTCCCAGTCAAGGCTCTCCTAGGAGGGGTCATATTGACAGGAATAAGCTGGACACAGGTCAGATGAAAGCCACAGGGACATCTGCCGGTATAAACAAGTTTCCTGTGCGAGGAACACCTGGTCATGTGTGGAACACTGAGGCGTTATGCTGTTTGCCAGAATTAAAAAGCATCCTGTGAAAGGCACAAAGTGAACACCCACAACCAAATTCTCCAAAGCCCTGTCAGGGCAGGACTAGAGTTTATAGCCACTCTGCAAAGAGAGACCTTAAGACCAAATTAGAAAGAAATACAGCAATTCTGCTAATACAATCTGCTTTAAGAGAGAAATATTTTTCAATCCAAAATACATTTTTTTCCAGAAAGATAATTGGTATAACTCATTACACATGAATAACATTTTTTTATGCATTCTTCTTTCAATGGATATTTTTCTTATTAAATGGCATTGCATCTTGATAAGAAAACTGGAAGGAAAAATAAGCAGCGTTCAATGATGAAGGAAACAGCCTTCAGGAAAACTGCACCCCTTTCAATGCAAAATGGCTAAATTCCTTCTCATGTTGTACGAGTGTGTGTGGTTTTTCAGTTTGCTTTTTTCTTGAACAGAATTCCAGATCTCATTCTATAGAGGGTGAAAAACCTATTTTCACAAGCAGTTACCTGCCTTTCTCTGTTTGTTGAATGAAAGTTTTATTTCATGTTCCAGACTCTTTTATTACCTCTGGTTATCCTAAGAGCACTTCATCCTCTTAAAGTTCACCAAGCAGACCTGTTCTTCTTATTCCTAATACATTCTTTGTATCTGCTAGGTTTATAGATTTCATGGCTATTTGTGCAAGGTTAAGATGGGTAGCCTCAGATAATATGGAAACATCCAAGAGAGGTCCTGTGCAAGCAACCAGATGGACTTAACAGACTCAAGTGTGGTATGACTAATGAATTAAAACAGGCACTCGCTAGCTCAGTCTTTGTCTCCCTGCAGCTGAGCCTATATTAGGAGATGGAAAAATGGAACTCATTTATAATTTCAAGGAAACCAATTTGGCCCCCATGGTTTCAATCTTAAATAAATAAAATTATACCTGGTCATTTTCCCAATTTATCTTCCAAAAAATAGAACTAAATAATCTTCAGTCATAAAAATAGGTAAGCAACAATAATATATATAGTCATCATAATGTTAACTTATTTCAATGTTAATAAATTCATACTGAAATTTAACAAAATTGGGCAAATATTTGAATATCAACTATTTGCTCAATCTAAACTGTTTTCCTCCACATCTTATATAAATTTGCAACAGATGCATCAAGCAACTCATTTTGTTATGGTTTCTTGTGCTGCTTCAAACAAACCAGGAGCTATTTTTGTTTAAAAGTTTTATTTCTATATATAATCATTGGTTATTGTTTTAAAAAATATTTTGTTTTACTAGTTTTTGGAGAACAGGACGTTTTGAGTTACATGGAGAAGTTCTTTAGTGGTAACATGAGTGCAAAAAATCAAATTTTAGCCTACGGCTGTGAAAGAGAGAGCACGTTTTCCCTAAAAGCTTGAATGGAACTCTCATCTAATGGAGCTGTTGGGAGGAGGCTTCCTGGCCAGTGACTTAGTTTTGTAGTGACCCCATTCATCTGCTTGTAGTCACACTGGGGGAGTGAGCGGCACCCTGTCTAGACCTGTACCATTGAACACTCCCATAGATGATGTGTTTCTTTCCTCCCCTTGCTGCAGACCCCGGGTCCACTTCAGAAGCCCTGTGATAAAGAGGCTAACTCATCCACCTATGATCCTCAATGTCTGTGTGGAACAGAGTCCTCACCCCACAAGTGGACTTTGGTAGATTTATTGTATCATAGGATAGAAATTCTGCAAATGTATCTATTACTGCAACTCGCATTGTCTAAACAACGGAACATCAATAATATTCTTCAAAATAAATGTGAAGTTCTTTAAGTATAGCAAGGAAGTTTACGAAAACCAGGTGATTCTTAATTTTGTTTTGAAATGATCTCCAGGATGTCATCAATATTATTAACATGCAAAAATAGTATGTAATTGTGAAATACAAAGCTTCATACATCGGATCCCTTTTGATGATTGAACAACTGATTGTAATATTAGTAACATATACTAATATTTCACTAGTAATAAAATACTACTAATGCTTAACCTCTGATCTGGAAGACAAAAACATAAAGGTGCTATATACTTCTTGGCATCATTCATAATTTAAACACAGCTTCTAAATATTTGAACCTTTCTTCTTCCTTTTCAGTTACAATGGTATTTTGTCATTGTTTTGCTGTTTGTTTTAGAATTTACTACCATGCACTTACTAATTTGTACTTTATGTTCATGCTATATTGCCTAGAGTGAACCGTGGTAATGAAGCTTTTGATTTTTTTTTTTTTAATTCATCTAACTATGTTTGAGGCACAAATTGTATTTAACTTTCTAAGCAATCAGCATATAAACATATTTTAATACTTCTTGTCATCTCAATCTATCTTTTGCTATAATAAGCAATTATAATTTTAAATAGACACTACATGTAAATATAAATTGGTCATTGCTATAAACTTCTAATACCTGGTTTAAGTTTTAAATAGAAGTTTGCTTGTTGGATTTTTTTTTTTTGAGATGGCGTCTCACTCTGTCACCCAGAATGGCGTGCAGCAATGCAATCTCAGCTCACTGCAAGCTCCACCTCCCAGGTTCACGCCATTCTCCTGCCTCAGCCTCCCGCATAGCTGGGACTACAAGCGCCGCCACCACGCCCGGCTATTTTTTTTTTGTATTTTTAGTAGAGACGGGGTTTCACCCTGATAGCCAGGATGGTCTCGATTTTCTGACCTCGTGATCTGCCCACCTTGGCCTCCCAAAGTGTTGGGATTACAGGAGTGAGCCACCGCGCCCGGCCTGTTTGATTTTAAATCCAAGCAACCGTGAGTTCCATGAAGGTACAGACTGTCTTTCATGTTCACGGAGGTATCCTTGGTGCTTAATAAATAGGATTTGTTGAATAGATAAAAACATTATCTAGGACAGGATTAGCATAACATTGAATATGGACAGCCTTTTGCTTGAAATATCAAAAATGTGTGCTTGGATATGTTCAAGTTTAGTTGAGATATCTATGTCTATATATCTGCATCTAGTCTCTCTCTCTCTCTCTCTCTCTCTGTCTCTCTCCCCTATATTTTAAGTAAAGCTAACACCTTTTTGTAGCTCTAAGCCATATTCCATATTCTATTAAATTAGCAATGGCGGTGGCTCAGCCAAATGCAGAAGAGCAAGGCGGGACCACATGGTAGAGTGAAAGACTGTCAAACTGGATCCACACTGACACTCACCCAGCTGGATGAACTGAGGCTCACTCTTCACCCCGGGCCCAGCCCCAGTGCTGGCTGCCACTTCCACACTGTATCGGATTCCAGGAACGAGAAAGGGAATGACCACAGAAAAGGTGGAACCGTCCACTGTTTTGTTTATGTGGTATCGAGTTTCATTGCCCAGACACCAAACCTGTAAGAAGCGAAAGTCAAGCTGTAAATTACCTACATTAATGCAAAGATCAACACAGGATTGCAGTTTTAGACCTAGACAGAGTTCAAAACGGTCATGCGCTACCATAAGAAGTTTCCAAAGTCATTTTTCCCTAAAATCTAGTTCTATGAACAATCTTCTATTCAAATTTAATGGTAAAAGTAGTTTCAAGGTGTCTTTATTACTTTCTCATATACTTTTAAAAGGCTGTATCAGGTAAGTCTACAAATCTGTGCTTGAAGGTAGAAGTTTCCATCAGCCTACTTCATTAGGATTTCTTAACAAGACATTATTTGCCAGATAAATAAGTAGCTCGCCGATAGCTGTGTCTATGCAGATCAAGAAGAATACCATTCAACATTTGCATTCTAGGCATGATGACCAGATATTGTAAAACAAAAATGAGTAGGAAACTCCAAGTCTCGTACTTTACTTCAATCGTTCTCTGGGATCAATCTGCCTGGCACTGACACTGGCACATCACAGTTTACTAAGAGTAGCTGACTGAAAAGGAAGGAGAGCTTCTGAATACGCTAAAGCAGTTTGCACAACTAAGATTATTAAAAACAAAACTGCACAGAAGGGGTAAGCCTCATCCCAGGATTCTATTCACCCTCCGGTACACTGAACTGTATTGTTGGTGAGGGAAAGTTCGCCCTCCGATCGTCTATTTAAATGGGACTATCAGTGCTTCACAGCATCCACGAGATCATAAAGAATAGCAATACGTATTTGATGTGAAAAAACCTTTCTTCTAATGGGAAAGTTAGAGCTACCTGATTAACTTGGCTAATAATATTTGTGATCAAAAACTATTCTCAAGAAATTGAGATTTTCAAACTATACTATAATCCTTGTTTTAAATTTCACTAAAAGATTCATCACCAAGTGATTTTCTGCGACGTGTAAGAACTTGGATATGGTGCATGACAATGTTCAAACTCAGTTTCCGTAAGAAAATGATCTATAGAAAAACATGCACATTATTACTATTATTATTTGAGATGGAGTCTTGCTCTGTCGCCCAGGCTGCAGTGTAGTGCTGCCATCTTGGCTTAGTGCAGCTTCCACCTCCTGGGTTCCAGTGATCCTCCTGCCTCAGCCTCCTGAGTAGCTGGGATTAAAGGTGTGCACCACCACACCCAGCTAATTTTTGTATATTTAGTAGAGATGGGGTTTCACCATGTTGGCCAGGCTGGCCTCTCAAAGTGCTGGGATTACAGGGGTGAGCCACCACGCCCAACTGACATGCTCTGAATTCTTTATGATGTCCTCAAGCAATATATACCATTAACTTTAAGTACACAATTGTCTAAACTGTAATAGGAAGTGAGATTTAAAAGAAATCTAAGTCTCCTCCATCATTTATCCTTTTACTTTTTTCTTTGAAAGTTAGTATTATTTTAATACAGTTTCAATACATAATACCAAGAAATGGTCAGACCCTATACGAGGAGCTGACCATTTGGAAATAAAGACTCTTTTTTGTTTTGTTTTGCTTTGTTTTTGTTTTTGTTTTTTGAGACGGAGTCTCGCTCTGTCTCCCAGGCTGGAGTGAGCGGCGCCATCTCGGCTCCCTGCAAGCTCCGCCTCCCGGGTTCACGCCATTCTCCTGCCTCAGCCTCCCGAGGAGCTGGGACCACAGGCGCCGCCACTACACCGAGCTAATTTTTTGTATTTTTAGTAGAGATGGGGTTTCACCGTGGTCTCGATCTCCTGACCTTGTGATCCGCCCGCCTCGGCCTCCCAAAGTGCTGGGATTACAGGCGTGAGCCACCGCGCCCGGCCAGAAATAAAGACTCTTTTGTGATTTTTTTTTTAAACCCCAATTACATTATACAGCTGAACCAAAGCCACAAACTGATTTTGTACCAGTCAATCAGGTTCAGCAAGGCATTTTATTATTTTAAATTGACCGTGAAGTTAAGTGAAATCCACCCTTTTGCATTTCTTCAGGAGAGAAATGAGTTTTGACTCTTAGGTGAAAATGCCTACATTCCACAGTTTACCTTGAGAGCTGAGACATCATCTCATTTTAAATCCTTAAAAATCTTCTATAACATTCTATTTTCCTAGACTGACACATAGTATCCTGTCAATCCTCAGTATGGAGACAGCCTTGAAACTCTTAAGAAAACACTTAAAAGTACAGAGACTTTTAATGCCTCAATTATGCTAGAAAATCTTATTTGAAACATATGAAAACATCCACAGTGCACTTATGGAAGTCTTTTAAATACTTTAAAAACCACACTGTTAATATACACACATTTCATAAAGAGGTTTCTCAATTTGTTTTTAAAACTATTTTGAAAATAAAATAAAATTCGGCTCAGGATACTTGGTTACTGTACAGATTAATTTGCTACTCAGAAGAACATGTACAGTCTTATTTGGGCCTTAACTAAGAACGCACATCAGAATCGCCAAAAGATTCACCGAAATATATGTCCAAGGGCCCCTGTCAGACCAACTGAATCAGAATTTCAAAATCACTGAATAAACAAGAAAGCGTTTTAAAAATAATTTACATGTTGCTATTTGGACCAGCAGATGGCGCCAAATATCCACAAACACACACCAGCTTTTTCTTTGTGAATGGCGGGGGCTGTCCATCAGGACATTCGTACCCACACATTCTTCTCATACCTTATACTCTTGGACCATTCCATTTTGGGTGCCTTCTGGAGGTGGCTGCCAACTAACCAGAATTGCAGTTCCGTTTCCATCATTCTTCGATACGGTTACACCTTGGGGTGGGGCACTGGGTGCTATTAAATTGTTTTAAAAGGTAGGTTATTACAATGTGCTAGAGAACACTGAAAGCGGGTTATTAATATCAAAACCAATAATAAATATTTAATATTATTTCAACATATGCTTTTTTTTTTTTGGGGGGACGGAGTCTCCCCCTGTCGTCCAGGCTGTATGTAGTACAGTGATATGATCCCAGCTCACTGCAACCTCCCGCTCCCGGGTTCAAGCGATTCTCCTGCCTCAGCCCCCTGAGTAGCTGGGATTACAGGCGCCGCCACCACGCCCCGCTGATTTTTGTATTTTTAATAGAGACGGGGTTTCACCACTTTGGCCAGGCTGGTCTCAAACTCCTGACTTCAGGTGATCCACCGCCTCAGCCTCCCAAAGTGCTTGGATTACAGGCGTGAGCCACTGTGCCCCGCTGCATATGTTTTAAAGATGTATTTCATCCAAGTCTGAATAGTCCCAAACTACCCAAGTTGTTCCTCACTCAATGCTAATTAACTGCCACTGTGAATTTTCCATAACCAAAGTTAAACACCTTGTTCCCACCAAACCTCCCAGGACAATTCCTATTTCTTCCACCCTGTAACTCTAGTCTCCTGTTCTCCCTCAAAATGTTCAAAAGCATGAAAATGAATGTTAATCATTCATCATAATTATTTATACAGCCAAAGCGACAAAGACATGTTGGGAAATATCATGCTGTAATTTAATGTAATCTTTTACCTTTATGTAAATATTGTTTAATTTCTAGGAATAGGGTGGTCAGCTATAGTGGTTTGTCTAGAACTGAGGTGTTTTAAGAGAGATGAGATTTAGGAAGAAAATGTTAATCCCGGCCGGGCGCGGTGGCTCAGGCCTGTAATCCCAGCACTTTGGGAGGCCGAGGCGGGCGCATCCCGAGGTCAGGAGATGGAGACCATCCTGGCGAACACGGTGAAACCCCGTCTCTACTAAAAATACAAAAAACTAGCCGGGCGCGGTGGCGGCGCCTGTGGTCCCAGCTCCTCGGGAGGCTGAGGCAGGAGAATGGCGGGAACCCGGGGGGCGGAGCTTGCAGGGAGCCAAAATGGCGCCGCTCACTCCAGCCTGGGCCACAGAGCGAGACTCCGTCTCAAAAACAAAAAACAAACAAAAAAAAATGTTAATCTCAGAAAGTCCTGGGCAAATCAACACATTACTCCAATCATGGATCAAAACAAACAAATAGAAAATGCTGAATGTAAAATAAACCAAATGGAAAACAATTTCATTTTTAAATGTGAATTTTAGTTCTGAATAAATTTCTGTATATCCTTAAGTAATATAATGTTCACATTTGCACATTTGTAGGCAGGCCACTATTGAAGCAAGTCAACTATTATAGCATTTTGCTTTTCTAGTTTTCTAAATAAACAAATACTGTTAGCAAAATGTATGTTCAATGTCAAGAAAGTTAATAATTAATGCCACTCTTAACATTCTAACAATTTAAATTAAGCCAGTACAATCCTAACAAATATACTGCACTGCATGGAAATCATACGCTTCATCATACTTGCCTTCTTCCAGGGTCTTGGCGAACTTGATTTCACTATCTGCTCCTTGAAATTCATTAAAAAAAGGGCGAGCCTTAATTTCATAGTTGACTCCCTTTCTGAGATCAGGGATAACCACACTGTTTTTGGTTGGGGTCCTCACTTCGAAAACTAACCAGTCTGATTCTCCGTGGTTGGCTCCAGACGGCCGATAGAGAATTTTATATCCTTGTATATACTGAGACTGTTGATCTACCTATTAAAAAGACAAGTAAAATGTAATTATTCATACTATTTTACTGGTTCATTAGAAAACAATAAAAATTAAATGTTATAAAATGCACAAAATTCTGTCTGGCTTCATCCCACATTCTTACACAAGAAATGTGTCAGAATTAGAAAGGAAAAAATAAAACTCATTAGAATGTGGACAACATGAGTGTGCTCATAGAAAATCCAAAAGAATCTTCAGCTAAAACATTCAAGTAAGTAAAATACTGAAAAAAATCCACTATCTTTTGTAAATCTTCAGCTAAAACATTCAAGTAAGTAGAATACTGAAAAAAATCCACTATCTTTTGTAAGGTGATACAAATTTCTGTGGCATTAACTTCTATGCTTCATGCAGAAATGTGAGGCCTGATGGCAGCTCTAACACTGCATGTAAGACACACCTGGGCCAAGGGGATGAGAAGCTAAAATGTTTGATGACTCTCTGATTTTAAAAGCCTACTTAACACTACTTGGAAATATCTCCAAGTTTAAAAGATTCATGTAATAATGATCCTATCACAAGTTACATATCATAGTTAATACTATCTGTTTCTTTCCTGAGACAGGTCAAGTTCACTACTGCAGCACAATAAGAAAAAAATAGGCTCAAGATGCAACATTTTTCTGTTTAAAGCCCAACTAATAAGCACTGTAATAAACAGTGTTACACTGTAAAGTTATCATTAATGTACAAGTAGGCAACAGATAGTTACATTTTATATGCATTATAATGATCTCCCAGACGCTTAGGAAAACTGAGATCAAATATTGTAACAACTCACTGTCCAGTGCACTTCCATGGAAGAGGAAGAAAGGATGGTAGGGTTGTGGAGGTGCAGAACAACATTCCCCAGCTCTCTCTGGACCTGCTTGTGGTCCACCCCCTGGCTTGTTGGTGGAACATCTACAACAATTCAAGAAAACTGTGTCAGTTTCTACACAATGCTACTGAACTGAATGAAAGCATGGTAAAACAAACTTTTCATTCATAGCAACTCTCAGTTAAGTAGAATACAGGCCAGGCTGTGATTCAGAAAAAAAAAAAATAATAATAATTTAACCTTTTTATTAGGATCAGGAAAGTAAGAGGGGATAGACATACAGAGAGAGAGAGAATGCAGAGGACACGTATTATAGAAAGTCAAAAAGAGCAGGAAGCAAAGACAACAATGGCAAATAGCAACATTGAGTGGCTCCTCCTACCATGCCATGATCACTTTCCTGATGAAAATGAGGGCACTAGTGCAATGCCCTCTGAGTTTATGAAAACCTGTAGTGGTCCTAACTATACAAGACAGAAAAGAGACTGCAATTGCAGCAGAGTGGCTAAGCCATGAAAAGAAAGGAGATATGGTTAGTGGAAACCAAGAACAGAAAGAAGTCAGATACTTTACATCATTAAGATGAACTTGGATATTTTCTCATATAAGGTATATGGTAAGTTAGTGGCTACAATGGAGGTGATACAGATGCCACCAAGGAAGTAAAATAAAATCAATCTGATTAGATTCATGAGAAAAAAGTACTTAACATTTATGTAATTGATGATGATTTAGTTTAGTTATTGTGTCATCGTAAAGAAGGTTTAATAAAGAGTTCTTAATCACAGCAGCCCCCAAATTTTAGAAAGGAAACTAAGAACACAGTAAGAATGAAATGGCTACTAACGCTAATTTTTTTTTTAATAAGCTTCTTAAAGTCTACACTCAAAAAACATTTGCCCATTTCTGAAGCGGTTTTCTAAACAGGTGTTTTGCTTTGTTTATAACAGTAACAGGGAATGCTTGGGAGGAAGTGAAGAAAATGTTTTTTGGACTTCAGAATTCTCTTTCTCAAAGTATTGCATGTGGGCACCTACATTCCAGATTATTCCATATTATATAAAAAAATTAAAATGAGAATTTTAGTTTACTGAATCATTAAATACCTTCAAAGAATTGATCTTGGGTAGAAAGCAAAAGCAGGAATACTAAGAATGAGACTGCTAAGTATCTCGGATGAAGTCCAGGGAAGCTAGGCAAGTGGAAGAAATGACATCAAGATGGACATCAAACACTCTTACATATTGTTTGGTTGTTTTTATACTTAACCTAGAAATTAAGCTGATAAATAAACAAGATAAAAAAAAAAAGAACTGGGATAATTCTGTACTTCATCTTACTTTACCAATATTTTTGGCTAGGATCTGCCCTCAGGATAACTATTATCACAGCCTCTATGTAGTAAACACTTGACCATCAGCTTTCCATCTCTTCCTTATCCACTGGTATCATTTGCTCCTATGACTTAAACTGCCATCCATTTCTAAGATAAGACTGAAATACTTGGAATAAAACAGACTTGGGTTTGCACACCACCTCAGCAACTTAAAAACCGCATAACATTGGAACAATTTCTTAACCTCATTATTCCCCAGTTTCCTTGTGCTTCAAATGGTAATATCAAAGGCAGCTAATCCTGAGGGCTGTGGTAAAAGCTGTCTTGTATTAGACATAAAAAGTGCTTTTCCTGAGAGCAGGGATTGTGGACCCATGGTATATAGCATAGTGCCATATACATAAGTGTTGCTTAATAAACATAGGTTCAATTAAAATGTATTCACATGTGGAAAACACACACATCATGTCAGCTTCCAAATATCTCCCTCATACGTAAGCTCCCATCCTCACAAAATCATCTCCCTTTCAGAAAGTCTCCTCAAATACAGAAATAACCATTTTATCTGTAACTGCCATGGTCTGCATCCCAATCCCGAATTCCTCTAATAGGAGATAAACCCACCAGTCAGTTCCTTCATGGAAATTGCTAGATTCTCCCACTTAGTACCCATGACAGCAACAGGAGTCTATAATATCATAATAGAAACGTTCTCATCGGAGAGAAAAAGGGAAAGTGACACCTAATAAAATAATTTTGAGAAGCTTACAAATTGATCCTCTTACTGTTTTTGTTCTCTACCTCCTGAAAGAAATGTATGACAATGTAAAAGGTCTTTCCCAATATTCACAATTGACTTAAGGAAAACCTAACTGCTCCAGCCAACTGTTTCCCCCAACGTGAAAACTTCACATACACAACCTCCGAGGGGAGACTATCCAGGCCCCACTCACTGATGATAACTGGTATCACCTTAGGTATGATATATATGTTCTGTGTATCTGTACATCCTAGGGTCCAAGAATGATGCACAGACAGGACACGTGGGTGAAGAATCATAGCAACGAACAACGATAACAACAGCCGCATCTCAGCGATGATGGCCACCACCCCCACCTGCCAGGTGCTCATCCCATCTTCCTTGCATCATCACATCTTGCCTTTGGGAAAACACACGTTGATCACCACATAGCAAGGCTCTGACTCCAACCATGACATAGGTCTACCTGATTCCTGTACAGGGAACCTGTGCCCTGTATCTGTGCACCTTTAGCTTTTGACTCCAGCTCATTCATATGTATCTACACTTGGGGAAGATTCTTTTGCAACCATATTCCAGAAATGGTTAGAGAAATTATGCCTGCTCCTTTAGGAATCACTTTCCAACAAGTCCTTCTTGAATTTCCTCACCCCTCATTTTTCTCCTTACTGTGTATGCGTTCTGTTCCCTCCAGTGAAATTTTTTTGGCAGGTTACTCCCCAGGTTCTTATTACAGTTATAATCCTGGGCTTACAGCCTCAAATGAGGTCCAAGAATAGGTGAGATACGTGCCTCAATTTTACTTCTCATGGGCCCTTTGCTGTTGCCTCAAGCTAGAAAAAGCATGACTCTTCCATACGGCAGTTTCTTAAAACGTTAAGGAAAAGATGTCATGTCTGCTCTGATGTTATTACTTTCTGGCCTAACCATGCCCAGATCCTTGAATGTCTTTTCATATGATGTGATTTTCAGCCTTTCGTGCGGCCTCATCGCCTATCCTTATTGTCCTCCTCTTAAAAGTCCATCTGAAAATGTAGTGTCCAGAACAAACACATTACTCCGTTCATGAATGGAATAGTTCTAAGTAAAGAGAGAAAAATTACTTGATCCAGGCATAATTCTAGTGCCAGCTAAGACTACATTTGCTCTCTTGGCAACTACATCCCTCAGTAGGTTCAGACGGGTGTTTAATTTAAAGTCGGACCATTCTGAGAGCCCCGACACGCACGCATATACCTCCCGTAAGCCTGCTGTCTTTAGTCTATCCTTTTACAGGTAATTTTTTAAACCCAAGTTCAAGTACCCGACTTTTTAATTTGCTCTATTAACTTTAATAGTGAGCACTCTCCCATCAGTCCAATCTGTTGAGCTATATTTAATTCTGATTCTCTCATTTGGCATACTAGCTGTCTTTCTCAGTTTTATGATACCCTCAAATTTTATGAACTTCCTTTTAGTCCTGACACTAAAAGACATACAAGTCCAATAATAGATTTTATGGAAAATAAAACACAAATCTGCATCTTATGTACTTATATATTGATTAATTTATTCCTTGTCCAATCCTGCGGAATTATGTGCAGCCCCATTTTAAAGGTGAGGAAACTCACAAGGGTTGACTAACTTGCTCAAGGCCACGCAGCTAGTAGACTGAGGAGCTGAAATTAAAAACATGTGTTTGATTTCACAATTGTACGCCTGTTTCTCTACGTTTCCAGTCTTCCAGTTGACAAGGATGCATTATACTTGGATCGCTATGGCTTGGCTGTGTCCCCACCCAAATCTCATCTTGAACTGTAGTTCTCATAATCCCCACGTGTCACGGGAGGGACTCGGTAGGAGGTAATTAAATCATGGAGTAGTCACCGCCGTGCTGCTGTTCTCGTGATAGTGAGTGAGTTCTCATGAGATCTGATGGTTTTATAAGGGGCTCTGCTCACTTTTGCTCGGCACTTCTCGCTGCCACCATGCGAAGCGGGACGTGTTACTTTCCCCTTCTGCCATGATTGTCAGTTTTCTGAGGCCTCCCCAGCCACGCTGAACTGCGAGTCAATTAAACCTCTTAACTTTATAAATTGTCCAGTCTCGGGGCAGTTCTTTATTAGCAGCGTGAGAACAGACTATACACATTGTTCCACTATCTATGCATATACAAAGGCAAATTGACAGAAATGTTAAAAAGACTAAATGAATGTTCAGACAGAATGCTAACTCACTCCTCACTTACAAATGAGGTTACATATTACGGAATCATGCATGTGAATACAGGACAAAACAGAGTTAAGCTGCAGTCGCCAAAAACTTTCAGTTACAGTCTACTGGCTGGAGACCATTGTACTGGGGACAAATGTTTAAATTCATTTTACAGCTGTCATTGGGTCTACATTCCTTACAAATGTGTATCTAATATCAAAAACCTCAGACTGCCTTAAGGCTCCTGGAAAGGTGATTCATAATAGCAAATATGAGCTATGGGTGTGTTACAGTCACACAAGAGACACACGTGGGTATGCTCTACAACTTGGTGTGCTTTTTCTGCAAATTCTGAAACAAGAAGTGCTTCCAAAAAGACTGTTTATGTACATACTTGAAGTAACAAAACAGCAACATGGCTGGCAGACCGCTCTCCCAAACCAGCAACAAAGGAGTTTAAGTCTCAGTCATCTCGTGTATAACTTGTTTCTATTAAAATAACCAAGTCTATTTTTTTTCTTTTTCCTTTGTTTCCTTAAGATAGAAACACTATCCCTCTGTATGTTGAGAAAATAATTTTATACTTCGAATCATTCCCCTCTAAAATTACCTTTCTTTACTAATATAAAAACAAGCACATTTTATTTACAATGACATGTGTTTTTTTTTTTTTCCAAAAATAAAAGGTCAAGGATGATTCAAATTCATCTCCTTTTTTTCCAGTATATTAATTTTACTCCTATTAGAGCACTAAAATAATAGGATGAGCAAGAGTGTGGAGAGATGAAAATAATCCGTCTGTTAAAAGCTAAAAGTAATTTCTGTTCACAAAAGATAAAATGCAGAATACCCAAAATTTGGTCCAAAGGAACAAAATTTCCAGTTTTAAATGTTCTAGAAGTAGCTTTAAACATGTCCGTTTTTCTTTTATCTGTTTTGCAAACCCAGCTTTGACCAAAACGTAGGTGTTTTTCATTTAAAAGTTTCTTATATTATGGCTCATATATAACTGACAATAAAGACAGGCCAAACAAAATAAAGACCTAAAGTATTTTCTCCATGCTTGTTGGAGTTTAACTGGACAGAGGAATTAATAACAAGTTTCCAGATATCTCCTACATTCATGTGATCTCAAGAGAGTATTATCTGATTAGGATTGTAATGTAAAAATTCATCCAGAAGGTTATAAGTACTGAACTTATATATAAATAAAATTCAGTTAATTTTAAATACAATTATAATATGATTAAGATTGTACACCTATATGTTACTATATTTAAAATTCAGGAAATTGAATGGAATACACAAATATTCACGTATTTTTAAATTTATGGGTCCTAACAGGTGTATATATTTATGGGTACATGAGAAATTTTGATATAGGCATATAATGCATAATAATCACATGAGGGTAAATGGGCTATCCATCACCTCAATCATTTATCCTTTTTTTGTGTTACAAACATTCCAATTATACTTTAGTTATTTAAAAGTGTTCAATAAATTATTGTTGACTATAGTCACCCTATTGCTATCTAATACTAGATCTTATTCATTCTATCTAACTATTTTTTTTTTGTACCCATTAACCATCCCCTCTCCCCACAGCCACCCTACTACCCTTCCCAGTCTCTGGTTACCATCATTGTACTTTCCATCTCCTCACATCATACTTTTGTCTTGGTATATTGGTAATTTTATGAGAAACAGTTCTCTTTGTTAATCCATCTTATGTTTGTATGCTTAGTCCAGAAAATAATAAAGTTTGTAGACACTGTGTTTGCATATTAAAAATTAATTAAGCAACTTGGGCAACCTGAACAACAGACTGTAAATGTACAATTGTAGCATGTAACACAAGTCATTTGTGCAATTACAACATCTAAGGATAAGTAGGTGTCACAGGGTTAAGTAAATCAATATTTACCTTGTGTTTTCACTGGATCTGATATTTGACTTGGATCACTAATTCCATATGCATTAGCTGCCCTCACAAGGAAAAGGTAAATTGCATTAGGTTTGAGTCCTTTAATGGCAAATGTTTCTGTTTTCACATTCTCTGCTACGGTCTGCCAGCTGCTACCAGATGCATGGCTAAGGACAGACACACAGGTTAGAACATGCGTATTTAATGGCGAATCAAAAAAGAACAACTAGGAAGCATCTCCTTCACTCTACCTGAAGGCTTCTATAATATAAGATGTTGGAGTTGCTCCTGAATTCAGATTTGGTTGCCATGATAATGTTACTGTATTTCTGCTGACATCTGTAACTTCGGGTTTTGATGGGGCACTAGGGATTAAATTTGGGTCAGTGGGTCTTGGAGGCTGAACTGGAACTCCAAATTCTAAAAAGTGGGAAAAAAGGCCAAAATAAAAGATGTTTACACATACACATATAAATGCAGATAACATATTCATACACCTACTCAGGGAACAGGACATTTACTTCATTAATATCCCAGTAAGTAAATAACTGCATTTTAAGCATTACTTTAAGGGAAATATACCATTTAATTTACCTTGGACTTCAATGTAGGCACTCCATGTTGCTTCACCACTGGGGGTTGATGCAATGCAGGTGTACCGACCAGTATCACCCAGCTGAGAAGGCAGACAAAAAATAAATATTTGGAAAAATCAAGAAGTCACTGGGCTGAAAACGCAATTACAGGTTTGTATATGATCCATGAATATGGATAACTGCATTAAAATTCACTAACCAGAAACTTCCCCTTAATATATTTTTATTGAATGTGAGGGAAAATATTACATCAATATAGAAAAAAAGAGATTTTATATGATTGTTCTAATGGTAGAATAAGAAATATTTAATTGCATTAGCATATATTATCATCAGTCTCAGGGACAATAATTCCTAAGGTAAGGCATACAACTCTTCAAATTCAAAGCATTAATATTTATTGCTAAAATATATCTTTATGTTTAGTAAGTCATATAATAAGGCTGATAAAGCTTAACCAATGGCTATTCTTGCCTTTATATTTTATCTGTTATACCTATATGGATATATGAGATCAACAGAAAAAGGATGGGAATCACAGAATTTTTTCTTAAAAGACTGACTTTCCTGGGTTTTCAAACCTGGAACTTAAGGCAGTTTAAGAAGTACAAAGCCAGACTCGAGCTGGAATGAACACTCTTGTTCCTCTTTAAAAACTGACTGACAGAGAGCAAACAGGCCACACGTTCAACTCTGAAATCAGCAGCAGCAGAATAAACCCATCTACTTCTGCTCAAGCTAATAACCGTCTTCAAGTAACATCTGATAAAGAAAGAATGTTGTCATCTTGCTCTGGCAATTGCAATAACCAGGTCACAAAGTAGCACAACATATTAACTGCTGTGGCACTTAAAGTGAACTGTGATGCTGATCCCGTGCTCCAAAGGAACCACCCACACTAGGAAATCAAGCAACAGAAAGTTATGTTTATTGCTGTCAGGACCATTCTTTCATATGCCTCAGGAGCTGGTCTGATCTTGACCTAAAAAAAGAAGAAAAATCAAAACAATAAAGTCCTGAAAGAGCAGGCATGGGATGTGACACCCTGTGAAAGTAAATCCTTAAATGGTTCCTACAAACCTGTGGGTTTTCCATCATTTAGCATTCTGATTTGAATTGTACACTCGGTGTGTACATTGCTTTATGGCTTTTGTTTGCATATATAGTTTTGCCATTGCAAAATGATGAAACAAATATTTACAATAGAACAACTATCGAAGTATATTGCACATAAAATGATACAGGTAAATATCTTAAAAGATGCCTTATGGAAGGACTACATCATACCACTACTTTGAAGACATTTATTCTCTCACAAACCCTCATCTAGTTTCCTCGGTAGGTTCTCAGAAATCCTTTTTTTTCTTCTCCTCCATATAACCTTAAATTATCTGCCATGGACTAAATTATGAGTTAAATCATCTCAAACATACACAATGAAATATCTGAAAAAAATAAAACATCAAATTAAAAATATATTACTACTCTTCATTTAACATTTCATTAACTGCAAAGTTTGAAATTTCAATGCCAGTTGTTGGAGGCAGAAACAAAGTGAAACAAAACAAGAAACCCCAGGTGCCATTCCAAGGTACCTTAGCATATCGGATCTGCAGCACTCCATTCTCCAACTGTTTGATTCGAGAGTCTTGGGTTGAAACGAGGACTCCATCCTTTCTCCACAGAATTGTGGGCACTGGACTGCCTGTGGCCACACAGCTGAGGACTAAAGTGCCATCCACAGCTACAGTCTGATTCACGGGACCTTGTCGAATAACCGGGGGAGGCCGATCTGCAATCACTGCCAGAAGAAACAACAGGAAATAGATTTCTGCAACTGGAAGCAATTTTCTAATCATCCAAGCAACAGCAGTTGCTCTAGGCTTTGAAACAAACTAAAGATAATTAAACAAGTAATTAAAGTAGGAGACATGCATTATTCAAAATGCATTTATAGGATGCACTGATTCAGAATATTAAAAGGAGATACAATGTGCTACGTTCGAATGACCAACCACTCACTGAGCTGGCTGCACTGTCAAGAGGCCTATTTAAAGAACTCTGGAATTAGGATTGTGGATGGTAAAGTAGATACAGAGTCGTGATAATGGAATACTGTACTTTTTAAACTTAAAAATATGAAAAAACACAACATAACAACAACAACAACAAAAAACCATTCCTCTCAAGGAAACATATGAGAGAAATTGTAACGAATGAAGCAAAACCAAACTGACATTTCGTAAGTGTTTCGTACAACAGAAAAAAAGAAACATGGTACCATACCAGAATGTTTAACAATTTTGGATCCAAAAAAGTGCATTGGATTTTCATAATTCAATAAATCAGTATGATTGAGTTCCCTGTGCCTTTTTATCCTGTAATTCTTTCTATTACAATATACATGGGTGAAAATTACCCAATTGTAATGAATTCAAAGAAACTGGAAAATTGCCCAAATACATTGTTGGTTGGCTGATCCAAAAGACAAGTCAAAATGATGTTCTAACTTGGCAAATACTGTGCTGCTCTATTGGGTTTAATAGGATTGGGAACGTGCCTCAGCTAACTCCGTTACCTTAGATAACAGTTATAACGTACTACGGAAAATAACGAGAGGCAATTTTATTATGTGTAAATACAATTATCCCTATGATTACACGAAAAAAGTCTAAAATCTAAAACCTTTATCTGGCATGAAGTCCTTTTTAGGGGAAAACACAACTGTGTTGGAACTAGAATAAATCCTACACTGAAGAGGCGTTCCCATCCCCTGATTTAGGCAATTTATATGAAACTCTACAGTGTTTTTTTTTTTTTTTTTTAATGACTTAAAAACTAAATTTCAGAAATTTTCTTTAATTAATCAACTTGAAAATTCTGGATGTTAATGAAAATTTTTAAAAGACACGAATGTACAAAGAAAGATTCTAAGTTGCCTGGTTAAAGAAAACTGGTTGCCAGAGTAACTAAATTTTGGAGGCAATAATTTTCAAAGCTGGATCTGTCATGGTCGAAGTTTTATGCACCAAAGATTTCCACAAGCTGGAGTCACACTTTAATTTGTTCCTCATTTGCCATGCAATAAATATTAGTTTTGTGCATGCAAACTAAAGAAAAAGAAAAGAAAAGATAAAGAGGAAAGCAATGGAGCGCATTTCCACTCTAATCTTTCAATTCTCTTCTATGTCTTGGTTACTAGGGTGAAGTTTGCAATACGAAGGGGTGAATTAGAAGGCTAGAGTTTGAAACTTAGCAGGAGTATTCTTTATAACTGATTATAATTAAGTCTAATAGAAGGATGGTTTAAATTTGATAGTCTTATCATATTTAGAAACAATCCAATATCTGGGAATATATTCTATGTTCTTTACCCTTACGGTTCTTTGATATTTGTATTTTATTTAGTGTCATCCACACCTCCCCATTCCATCCCAACCCAGTTATTGATGTCATTGTTTCCATATAATTTACAATACAATGCATACTTAACAAAAATAAAGCAATAAAAGAAAAGGATCAGCTCTAGCATCTGCCATATGTCTTTGGGCAAGTTCCTTAAATTCTCTAAGCCTCAGTTTTGTATTGTTTTAAATCCACAAACTAAGCATAATAATACGTTTTTCTAAATATCTCAGGAAGGGCATTGTTATGCATATTTACATGGAACAGATAAGGGAGTGCTTGGCTAACTGCAAAAGGCTGACATATATATGTACTGTAGTATCGCTAGTGTCCTCTTTGGTAAAACAACAACAACAACAAACTATTATGCAAATCAGAGATGAAAGATCTGTCCAGGCACTGGGGCTCACGCCTGTAATCCAGCACTTTGGGTGGCCAAGGAACGTGGATTGCTTAAGCCTAGGAGTTCAAAACCAGTCTGGGTAACCTGGCAAAACCCCATCTCCACACACAGAAGAAATTAGCCAGCCATGGTGGCGTGCCCCTGTAGTCCCAGCAACTTGAGAGACTGAGGTGGGAGGATCACCCGAGCCCAGGAGGTTTAAACTGCAGTGGTGGGCTTTGATCAGGCCACTGCACTCCAGCCTGGGTGACAGAGTGAGACCCTGTCTCAAAAAAAAAAAAAAAAAAAAAAAAGAAGAAGAGAAATATTTAGAGTACAATAAAGCAATTTGATGTTTTCAGGTAGAGAAACTAAGGTTTTTGATGTCATGAAGTAGAATAAAATACTCGTAAAATGTTTACACTTACAGACACCAAAGAATGTACTGCGTTTATGAGTCAAACCTCAATTTAGAATGAGACAAACCTCATATTCAGGTCTAGGATCTTCTACTAGAATTATCAGAATGAATTATCCAGAAGTAAAATAGGAAGTGTTTAAGAATCAGCAATGTTTAACAAAGGATTAAATGCAATGACTTTGGAGTCAGAAAATGTTAGTGCCATACAATGGAAATGTTCCATATCTACTCTCTCTAATATATTAGCCAATAGCTCCAAGTAGCTAGAGTAATTGGGGAACTGGATATGCAATTTTATTTCATTTTAAGTAATTTAAATTCAAATTTAAATAGCCCCATATGGTAAGTAGCTACCTTATCGGAGATGCAAACATGTTAGTTCTGCTACTTATCATTGTAATTTGGGTACATATCTTCACATTCACTGCCTCAGATTCCTCACTGGTAAAATATGGTTAGATCTGAAATTGTTCATGTGTGAAAAGTTTCTAGTATAGTGCCTGGCCCTATGTAAGCTTATCCTATAACTTGTTATTAGTCACGGTAGCTCATTATTGTCAGTATAAAAATAATAGTGGTGGAGGCAGTGATGGTATAAGCAGTGTAACAGGTACAACAGGAGGTGCAAACCTGCTGCAATATTTATATATTATAAAATATATAAAATAAAATATATTAAGAATACATTTAAAATATATTATAAAATTTATAAAATAAAGTATATTATATAATACATAAGTTATATATAATATATATATTTTACAGCAGGGTTATACAAGTTTATAAAAGTTTAGTTATCTTTTCCCCACATTTAATGAAAGACTTCAAAACCCCTCCAAAAGTAGTAATTTGTCACCTCAAAGTAATGATCATGAAGTCTATGTTAATATACATAAATATACTTATGAAATACTTTTAAGTGAAAAAGAAAATAATATACACACATTGATTAGTTAATGTACAAAAGTCACATTTATACGCCAATATACATCACAAAGAACGTAATTTTCATCCATTTACAAAGTACAAACGTCATATCTTGGAAATGTATAAATTTGGCTATAAAATATTATTATTCCATTTTAGAAATCAGGGAACTGAAACTCTAGAAGTCCAAGTGACTTGTCCAAATCAAGTATTAACTGGCAAATCACTTTTCTAAATAAAATATAACACTCTATGCACTATGTATCTATGCATTTTGTGAGATGAACACAAATGACTTTAAATTTTATACATTATGTAGTAAGCATTAACTTTGTTTTCTTACGTTCTAATATTATAATAAAGAGAAGAAAGATGTTCAGTTAAATAGAAGACATGAATTTGTATGTTTCTGAGTCAAATGCTATTAGAGATAGACCACAGCTACAGTCAACACAACATTTTAAAGGCAGCTGCTACTTCCGTGCTTCATGTTTTATTCTGCCTTTGTCTTTGCTCTGTTTGCAAACAGTAAAGAAGGTCAAGAAGCTAAAGACAAATAGTATCCCCAAGTACTCTGCCTACTAGCCATCCTCTGGACTTGCTAATGTATAAATATTGCTATTTCCAGCACTGGCAATAATTCTAGTTTTACCCATGAAGAATGAGACCACAGTGTTAAGTTGTTTTCACAATATCAATAAGCTCCAAAATAAAGCAAACAAAACTTTAAAAACAGTGCAAAAACAGCAAACACAAAATCACCTTAAAACCCCCAGAGTTTGCAGGGTGAAACAGAACATTTACTGCTGAACTGGCTAGTAGGGATGAATCCCAAATTCACAGATATTTAGAGATTTTGTTTTTTATAGTTTAATAAAAGGTCTACGCATGATCTAGTCTCACAAATACAAGCAATTTGTGATAATGTCATGCCAGTCGGCACATAAAAACCTTTGCTTTAAATTACAAAAATTGGTGATATTTGAGACTTTAGCATAGCTTTCTAAAATCTTTTTAAATGTATACCTATATATAAGTCGCTTTACAAAGTTGCAATTATTAATGTATGTGCCATTCTATGTTCTAATGTCTCTATATATTGGTTATAGTAGTCATTATCAAATTCACTATATGGCTTTCACAATCATTATTTAATGGCTGTAATGTACTTAAGACATTATAAAAATATTTTATGTCATTCTAGCTTATTGGAGCCAGTACATGTATAATATGTATCATATACAGGGGTAAGAGTTTGAGCTTTTGAGAGAGACAATCCCAGTGTTGAATTCTCACTTAACCAGAAGCTAGTTGTTCTTCCTTTTTTCTTGGTTTCATCCACTCATTTTAAAAAAAAAAATCTATTGAGCATTTGGCACATGAGAGATCTTGGCTGGATACTAGCAAGCACTGGATTAGAGAAACACAGGTCCTGCCTTCATGGAATTCAATGTCTTATGAAGAACACAGGAAAATAAACAGAACACAAAAAAAGTACAGGATGCAATCTACGTATATACTGCAGGGGCTGGAGGATGGAACCTGAATTGGAAGAGTTAGGGAATGCTTCTTGAAGGAAATGAAGTTTCACGTTGGTGGAAACAACGTGCAGAAGACTTAAGATGGAGAAGCACGGCAAGCACAATGATTAGGGCACGCGAGCAACACAGTATTCAGAACTGAGCCTGCAGTAAGGGCAGATCATGAATGGTAAAGCCATTAAGGAATATACACTTACCCTGAGAACACTAGAAAAGAAAATAATGAAACTGATGTTTTAACAAATTCCTCCAGAACTTCTTGAAATTCAAAGATATCTACAAAAGTCCTAGCCAACACTGTATCTGGTGGTAAAATATTAAATTATTTCCCCCTGATGTTAGGATCAAGAAAAATATATCCATTATTGCCAATTCTGCTCACGATATTGGAGGTCAGAGGCAATGTAGGACAAGTAAAAGAAATAAAAGGTATAAATATTGAAAGAAAGACGTAAAACTTTTTATGTGCAGCTGACACATTTTGTACATAAAAATTTCAAAATAATCTACCTACAAACTATTAAAAATGAGTGAATTAAGCAAAGTTGCTGGACACAAGGTTAATATAAAAAAGTCAATTGTACATTCAAGCACTTGCCTCATACAATTCAATAATAAAATTATATTATTATAATTTTATTCCTATATATTAAAAATATACATGATTTTTGATGTGACTGTGTACATATTTTTGATATGATGGCATGTGTATACATATATAAATATATATATTCATCAAAATCATGAAACACCTTAAAATATCTGCAAAGCCTTTACTCTTGAAACTCCAAAGCATTGCTGAGAGAAATTAAAGACCTAAATAATTGAGAGATACTTGTAGGATATATACTGATTCCCTGAATGGACTCAGATTAAGATCTTAATTCTTAAGTTATTCAACAATTTAAATAAAAACAAAATTAAATATTCAGATTTTTTGTTTGTTTAGGGAGTGGGTGTGTACATGTGATTTTCACAAGTTTATTTTAAAATTTGTAAGAAAATGTGGATGATCTTCAATAGCAAACCCAAAACAAGCAAAGAAAGGCAGAGACTTTTACTACCAGTTTTTAAGACTTAGTATAAAGCTACAATAATTAACAACATATGGGCCGGGCGTGGTGGCTCATACCTGTAATCCTAGCATTTTGGGTGGCATGAAATAGAATAAACAGACCAGAAATAGGCCTAGAAATCTATGCTTATTGGAATTGTGACAAGACGCCACTGCAATTCAGTGGAGGAAGGATAGTCTTTCCAGTAAGTTATGCCGAATTATCAGTTTTCATATGGGGGAAATGAAAAGAATTTTGACTTTGAACTCATACCATATACAAAAATTAACCAAGATAGATAAAAAATTTGCATCTCAAAGGTGTAAATAATAAAACTTCTAGAAGAAGACATAGAAGAACATTTTCATGGCCTCAAAGTAGGACAGAACAGTAAAAGCACTAATCATAAAAAAATTGGTTTTCAGCAAAATTAACTACTTAATCCCTAAAGCCATCATTAAGAGAATGACCAGGAAGAAATATTTCCTGTATATATATATAGAGAGAGAATAAAACATATTTATGTGTGTTTTTTTCTTCTTCTTTCATCTTCTTCTCAAATTATCACTACTGTCTATCTCACAGTTTGGAGATTTTGTTCAGCACTGTGTCTTTATAATAGGTTTGGCATTAATTGAGCGTGTTTAGGGGAGTTGACAGAATAAAATCACATTAAAGAAAACTTGTTCATTATTGTAAGTGTGAGCTATTAGATTTTGGACTTATGATCTAAAAATTCATCGTATCTCCTAAATTATAGAGGAAAGAGAAGAGATGGCAATTTACACTAAGATATTACAAAATATTTTTTTGTTTTCCAAAACATAGATATATTCCTATATGCAGCCATTTAGTATAAACTTCTCCTTAGATAATTGCTATGCTTTTATGAATCCGATTGAATGCTACGAATTTATCAAACATTTAGGTTAAAATAAGAATAATTTTGAATTTATTGTATCAACACTCTTTTAGGTTTTGCACTAAAATAGCCATAAAAAGGTATAAAGTTGGGAATAAATATATCTACGGGCACCCTCTGTGGATCCTAAGCCAAACTTGGACATCTTGAAATAAAATGTTGTACACGTTACCATCTGTAACTTCCAAATATGCCTTTGTGATGATGCTTCCAGCAACATTTAAAGTCTGGCAGATGTAATAACCAACATCAGATCGCTGGACATTAGTAATTGTGAGGTCACCAGTCTGGGAGACTGAAAACCGGCTGGATGACTGTGGTGGTTGATATGAGAAGAGCAGATTCTAAACCCAGAAATTGGGATAGAGGAAAATAAAAATAGGTTGTTAGGTTCCAGTATTTTGGCATTTATACATTTACATTTAAAAACATACATATAAAAGTATACATACACATATGCATATTTATCTCTATATATACATATGCAAAAATAAGCTAAATATGCTTCCATCACATGCCCACATATATACACATCCATGCACGTAAATATCTACATATGTACACATATACACATACAATGTTTAATAATCTAACCTCATATAGGATCATTTGAAAATTTAAGTAACTCTCAAGATTGATATATATGTTTCTATCTGTTTTTAAGCAATACTAGATATGTAAGAATATTAACTATCACTGTAGTAAAAAATGTTGACCTATTTAGCAAAACAAAGACAAAAGTCTTGCTTCACCTATACATGACTACTAGGATTATTAATCCTAAAACCTTTAATATATTCAAGAATTAATATGTAAACAAATTCTGACAAATTAAAATCAAGGATACGATACCACTTTGGCACCACAATAAGCATTTCTGTTAGCTATCCATTGTAAAAGCTCAGTAACCTATACCAAACTTTTAACACATATCTTGTTTTTCTTGTTAATTGGTGAGAAAATCCTGTTATGGATTTTCTAAAATTCCTATGTTGAATTTAATTAAAACATCATGCTTCTTAGAGTTAGGGTATATGTCACATAAAATAACAGATCATGTTACTGAATTTCGTGAAATAAAAAATAGTAACATTTTCCCTACCACAACAAAATTAATTCTTTTAAAAAGTTTTGGTGCCTTTTAATATACATTATTTTATAAAGGTTTAACAACTATTCCATGGATATATGTACAATGACAACATTTTAGGAAAAAGTGAGTTGGAATATTGAACAAAACCTAAATTATTTGGAAATTTGAACCAATGTTTAAGTAACTTAAATGAATCATCAAAATACTACTCCTTTAAGAAGACGTTCCAGTGGATTTACTATTACTGCTACAAAGATTTCCTTCTAAAATGCACTAAAATTCTTCCTGCCCTATTGAAATATTTCATTCTTTCTTGTCTATAATTTGATTTCAGCAAATTTAGTTCTTTGAGGCCAAATGGAATGTGTTAGAACCTACCAAGTTACTAGAATTCAAATAAGGGCCTATATACGATAATCAAATCAATATTTGGCTACCAAAGTGGAAGAAAAGGTGAACTTGATAGCATTCCCTACCAAATATTAAATGCAGTCAGTAAATGACCTGTTTTTTATAAGAACACATTAGAAGCAAGACCATGAAACAAACACCCATGATTGATTTAAGCAAAATAAAAAAAGGTCAGGAATAAGTGTTAAAAATGAATGAGAATTGTTTATTTACACATATCAGAAGCAAGTAGAGGGAAATGTTCTGCTTCGTATACTTATTTTCTGAGACAGTGTCTTGCTCTTTCACCCAGGCTGGAGTGCAGTGATGCAATCACAGCTCACTGCAGCCTCTACCTCAGGGACTCCAGTGATCCTCCGGCCCCAGCCTCCAGAGGAGCTGGGACTAGAAACACTCACCACCATGCCCCACTAGCTGTTTATTTTTAATGTTTTGTAGAGATGAGGGCTCACTATATTGCCTAGGCTAGTCTCAAACTCCTGAGGTCAAGTGATCCTCCTGCCTGAGCCTCCCAAAGTGCTGAGATTACAAGCATGAGTCACTGTGCCCAGTCACGTTTTTGTTTTACTGAAGAAGGCTAATCATTAAGAGATGAGACAAAAAGATATTTTAAACTCTTCTAAGATTTCCTGTTTATTAAACTGAAGTCCAATAATGAACTTAAGAGTTTAAAAGAGTATAAATTTCTGTATTTCAGTTTCCATACATATACAAAATTGAAGTTCATAAAAGAGAGTTAGATTTTATAGCAAATGTTGACTGCATGTGATAGTTTTCAACACATTTGAATATAACAAATTATATTTAACACACCATCTCTGTTAAAGATAATTTCATATAGGTTAATGATTCAGAAGGCAGTTCAGACTCCTGAAGCTTTCAGAGAAATCACTGAATAATTATCATCTGTTTTAAATGTACATAAATCTCTTTTAATATATAATTCTACATACCTGAATAATACAAATAATAATTAATTGGATAATATTGAGAAAAAAGTGTTTTTCTTTTAATGTGGCTGAGCTACAAATAAAGGTAAACTTTATATACTACCTTGTGTACCAAAACTAGGTAGAGAAAATTGCTTTCAGAATTCAAGCAGTAAAGAAAATTTTGTCTTCCTTCTCATTGCTAAAATTTTCTGGGCACTCAAGAGATTTCCCAGTTCTCTCAACGTGACAGCTGCATGACTAAGTAATATGTTGGTTTCTCTTCTCATACATCCTGGCAACCATCTTTGCTGATTTAAAAAAAATTAGGAAAAGGTTGTACCTGGCTCCCCTCTCTCCTCCAAAAAATAGCTGGTTGAGGATTTCCAGTTGCTTCACACTGAAAAGTTACAGTCCGTCCCAAGGCAACAACCTGGTCACGGGGTTTCACGACAAAATGTGGAGGTTCTAAAGGAGATGAAACAAATTACACTGAATTAAAAGCACGTAGTTACTGTCCTAATTGAGACAATCACTTATATTCTAAGTGCTGCTGTTATTTTATACAGCATGTTATGTAAAACAGTAATGATATACCAATTCTTGTCCTTAATTTGAAACTAAAATGTTAGGTTCATGGTTAGAGAATGAAACCGAGTTGTTATATGAAGTTTTTTATTACCTGACCTTCTAAGATTAACCCACATATTGAAAAGAATTCTAAAGCTACAATTTGACCCTCTACATTCTAAGTATACCTGAATTTTTTATGAATAAATATTATCTTTTCTCCTTTAGATCTGCTTAAAGGTGAATGAGTTTTAATCATACACACAAGGATCTCCTGATGCAGGAAGGTCTTAAAATTACTTTAACTCAAAATCTCCTGAAATGCTACCATGCAAATTAAAACCATTTAAAATCTTCAGTCCAATTATTTGAATAGAAATGAATTTAAAGCAAGAGTGGAGTGCAATGCCTCTTTCATTTACATAGGCAAGGGCATGTTCAAACAGAATATATATGGAAATGAGGGCAAATTTGAAACATCTGCTCATCCTGACATTATAAATACTGCTGGCTTTGTCCAAACTGTTTGATTTAGACCGATTTAAACGGCTACTTCATCCAGCAGTAAATAGTGTCAGAAAATTGTGTCAATTGCATGGAATACGATGGTAGTTGAAAACGTTAGGTGTGCTGATGGAGTCACTTCTGGGAAAAGAAAAGGTATTTGCTTTTGGGCTGAGCTTTGGGCTTGGAAAAATGTGCACAGAATGTAAATCTTTTTACCTACTGTTTACACTTTTCAAATCCATTTCTTATCAGCTGTCTGAAACACCTAATTATTCTCCTCTCTTGTCTCAGTTTCAATTGAAGTGAACAAATGCTTCAAGCGACATTTAATAGTTTCTACAGGACAGGGTTTGTCTACTCTACTTTTTAAGACTTTTACACTATTTCTAACCTTCTCTTTAAAAGTATGTTGAATTACTTAAATCAATCACTTAGGGAAACTCCTTAATGTGAATATGAATGAAATTATATTCAGATTCTGTTCACAAATGTCATCAGTCTGCTCACAAGAATATAATTTCTTTGCTAATGAAGGTCAGTATTGAAAAAGATACTTTTCTGTGACTTACAATTTCTTGATCAGTTGCATTTAATATACAGATATATGTAAAATATATTTTAATATATATAAAATATATAAAGTTATAGATTTTATAAATTTATAAATTTTAATAAAATAGCTGAAATGTCCCTAAATCTGGGTATTTGAATTTACAGGTCATAAAGAAATGTTAAAAGCTACTTAATATGCATATCAAAAACATGTATATATTTCAAATATAAAGCCCCTTTTAAAAAAAAGTACATGTAGAACGACTTGATGATTGCATGGTGGCAAAATTGAAGAAAGTAATTAGAACTTCTAGCTCCTAGATTAGTGTTCCTTTTTCTCTACTCTTTTTTTTTTAATTGAGGTTGAGTAGAAATTATAACATTTGACTAGAAAATTATAGGAGACCTGAAAAATCAGGTCAAAGGCTTTCAAACATCCTCTAACTTATGGGGAAGAAAATACAAAGTTAGGAAATATAGTTTAAGTTCAATTTGGTAACACTGAAGTTCTAGCTTATAATTTTTTTAAAACTGTGATTGTAATTGAATGGCTTACTCATGAATTTAGCAAACACTATCATTACCCAGGTATAATAATAGGCAAGTGCATCACTGCTCGGGGATTTTCCTCCAGTACAAATCCATACAGGAGCATTCTATTCCTTAATCAAGGGCTGGAGTAATTGATGTCAAAATCAGACCAAGACATTGAAAGGACTGACTGGATAATAAACTAAATTCAGACTGGAGTTTGGTTTGCTTCAGTGAAAGAAATCCAAGTGATTAATTAGATGAGGGGGAGAATATGACTTTTCAATATGCAGGGAATTTGAGTAGGAAAATATAAATGTTGAAACCACTTAGTTAAGTAAAAAACTTCGGGTGGTCTCTTTCCTAAATCTCAGAAGCATGTTTAAGAATGTGTGCCAGAATCTGTGTTTCTTTTATAAAATGCCAGTTCTCCTCAGACCTCAAAGACTTACTCGAGAACAAGGAATACAAACCCTTATGCTAACTACACTCATCCTGAAGCAATCCTTCCACACAGGATATTTGCCTGGAAACAAATTTACTGTATTTTGTAGGCATATTCTGAAGCCAACATCAACAGTGACATCAGCCACAAGATATGTCTTAGAAACATAACTTTTAAAAACCCTCTTCTACATGTGTTTTTAAATATCAGTTGTAGTAGATGTATCTCTAAGAAAAAAAATTTAATGGCCTAAATATGTTTCTATCTATCAATCTGTCATTGTTATCTATCTATTTAGATTGAGAAGGCCATTCACTAAAGGTGCCCACTTAATGTTTATGATGAAAGTTTGTAATGCTTTTTGAAAGCTACAATTTTAATTTAAATTTGCCGTAATCAAAAATACGTAATCATGTTACCAAGATCATATGTTCAGAGATGAAAATTTGGAAAATTAGACAAAAGGGAAGAAAAGAAAACCTACCCATACTTCTGCCACAGAAATTGGGTCATACTATTAAAAAATCATTTTAAGGACTGTTTAATAAACAATAAGCAAATTACCTTTAATTACGGAACCAATCTCAGTTGTTTTAAATTTAGATTATATCTAATTTTCAGTGTTAAAAAATAATGGTAATGTTAACATCCTTCTGACAAGTATAATCAAAATTATTTGCTAGCTGTAGAGTTACAAGGTCTGAAAATATGCAAAGATCCAGGATGTATTAACAAGTATAGCTAAACCATGCTCAGGAATGTTTTTAATCAGCTGATACTTTCACTAACAGCCTACAAATAGCGTTTTTTCCCAACCTCACAAACATCGAGCATTAACATCTTTGCCAAACAAACAACAGATTCTCCTCTTAATTAACAATTTTCGATTCGAAATGTTAAAACATTTTTCTTCACACTATCTTGTCATTGATATCTGATTTGTTGTGGATATTGTGCTCATGAACTCAGATTTTCTTTCTGATTTCTAAGAACTGTTGATAGGCCACAATTTTAGTCATTTCTCCTATATGTTGCAAATATATTTTCCCATTTTATTAATAGTCTTTCTAGTCTATTTAGGTATTTTTGTTATTGTATCAATAATACAGATTATATAATATATAATAAATTATATATTCAACTTAATTATCATCCTGTGCTTTTATATCTTCATTATTTTATGTTTATATCTCATCCTTTACATGTATTTTTGTAAGGTATCACATAGAAACCTATTTTTTCAAATCCAGATATTACATTATTATTGAACAATCCATCCTATCTGTATTACTATGAAAAGTCACTTTTATAATATTATTGGAATTTTTTGTTTTTTTCTTTTTCTGAGGCAGGGTCTCACTCTGTTGCCCAGGCTGGAGTGCAGTGGTGCCATCTAGGTTCACTGCAACCTCTGCCTCCCAGATTCAAGCGATTCTCCTGCCTCAGCCTCCCGAGTAGCTGGGATTACAGGCATGCACCGCCATGCCTAATTTTTGTATTTTTTTGGTAGAGACGGGGTTTTGCAACGTTAGACATGTTGCTCTTGAACTCTTGGCCTCAAATGATTCAACCACCTCAGCCTTCCAAAGTGCTGGGATTACAGGTGTGAGCCACCATGCCAGACCTATTGTAACTTTTTAACTTAAAAACAGTGAGAGAGAGTCTTTAGGGTCAAAGTTATTCTCTGGCATACTCTTTTGCATATTCATGTAAAATTATCTAAAAATTGCTTTCTAGTGACCTTATAAAATGATTGGACCTTCCTCCAAGGTAAGCACTTAGAAGAAATGTTTATCAAAGTACATTTTGATAAACTTTGGACACATCTTGGGATTATTTCCTACACAAAATGAAATGAATCTGACATAAAGAAATGAAAAGGAGTGCAAATAGTCCTAAGTGCAAGGCTGTTACTCACCAACAGGACTTTTAATGATTGTTATAGAGCAATAGTTATAAAAACTCAGACAGACATATGTGAATTCACAAATATATTTTGAACCAAAAGAACCTAAATCATTCTCTGCATGTATTTTTGTTTAATCTTATGATATATAAATTGGAACAGTACTTAACCAAGATACAATCCTATCACTTATTTCGGGAGAGAAGAAATAAAAGGATACAGATCACACAACATTTAATTTAATAAGATATAAAGTTAGCAACCCCATTACCTTCACTCTTTGTCACAGTTACCCATACTTCCTGCAGACTTTACTCTGTGCAGTCTGTCTTTGTGGCCAATGACAAGTGAAACATGGAGGCTGATTGGTTGAAGGACATGGAAGGGTATGGATGGAAAGGGGAAGAGAAGTTCCAGTCACAGTGACACGGTGATTAGAAGATGGCCAATAAAATGTCAACTTACCAGACCCAACTAAAACAAAACAAAAAAAGAAAACATGGAATAAATAAAAATAAGGAAACATAAAATGAAACAGAAAAGTAATAAGATTTGACTTAACAATGATTCTTCTCTTAAGATAAAGAACATGTTAATATTTGAATATATGGCTCACACTGTCCATGAATGAGTATTTGTTAGCATTTTAGGTATAATCATGAATAATTTAAGAAAAATAGAAATGAAGCTTAAATTATCTACTATGATTAAATGGCCGAGCTACAATGGATGAGAGCTATAAAATTATAAAACATTTTAAAATAACTTTACATGTTGCTACCAGATGACAGGTTAGAGAACTAATATGTAATGGGTTTAAAAACATTATAAATCTTAGGTGCTAAAAACTACACAGAAACCAAAAATTGAGCATTTTAGAAAAAAGAACGTTAAGTCCCACAACTCATCATCAGTTCAATTTTTAAAAGGTGTATACTGCCAACGATATTCTATGAAACTGAAATCCATGCTTCTCATACTCAAATAAGCATGAGTCACCCTGAGAGCTGGTTAAGATACAGATTATGATTCTACAGGTTAGGGGTGTTACCGGAGATTTTGCATTTCTAACAAGCATCCAAGTTTTGCTGGCCCATGACCAAAAATTGAATAGCAAGCCTTTAAAAAGGTGCTGCATTTAAATTCTTGCATATTTTTTAATTGAGATAGTGCATACAAAAAAGTGAATAAATTATGAGAACTAAGAAAACTTTATAATCTTATCTATAAATCATAATTACATTTTCTGTTTTTAATGTTGAAACATTAGGCATCTTATTAGAGACAGCTCAAATAATATATATTTTAAAAATGGAAATGGTTATTTTGTTTCTATTTTATAAGCAAATATAATTACTGTCATGTCAAATGCAGAACTTTTTCATAATAGTCCCAGTAGAAATCTACAATATATTTTACTCAAATAAATAACTTTCATAGCTTTCGGCAAATCAAAATTAATTAGACCTGATACATATTCCTATAGTTTAAATAAATGCTAAAGAATGTTGTTGTTAAGTGGTACAGTTATAAAACAAAGATAAAATTTCTCTTGCATACTTTTGTACCATACACAAAATTTAAAGTCAATTTAGAAACGTTTTTAATTCACACATTCCCTTCAACAGGAGTAAAATAATGTCTTTATTTTTCATTACAGAGAAAAAAAAAACTAAGCATAATTTTTCACTCACTCAAGTTAGAAAAGTTAAAAAGAAATTTTCTCATTTACACAGGCTTAATGTTTATTATAGCATCTCCACTTATGCCACCCAGACTCAAAAACACAGAATGGATAGAATGTGGTTACATTTCTTGACACCTTATAGATGATGTGTTTTAAATGACAGTAAGAAATATTTAGGCACTACAAAAGAGAGGACCTGACAAACTGTAACAACAGAATTTTGCTTTGAGATAACAAAAAGTTACAGGATTATCTTTTGGATTAATCTGTGAAAATAAATTTGATCCCATTAGACTGAAGCAGTTAAAATAAATCCTTAAAGTCAGAAAAGTAGAGAAATGACTCCTAAATGTTTTCATGTATTTTCAGTAATTTAAAATTCCTAAAACATTTCAAAAATGTATATTAAAAACAACAAAAAAAATTATTGGAAATCACCTAATTTAAAATTTTTAAAGCACCTTTTTCTTGCTTATAGTTTTTACTAGCAGTCAACCCACAGGAGTAGAATCCTTTTATTAATTAAAATCCAATGGGTTTAAGAACTTTAGACTAATGTATTTGCATATCACATCAATGACAGATGATAATTGAAAAATATTTTAGGCCGGGTGTGGTGGCTCACGCCTGTAATCCCAGCACTTTGGGAGGCCGAGGCAGGCGCATCACGAGGTCAGGAAATTGAGACCATCTTGGCTAACACAGTGAAACCCCATCTCTACTAAAATTACAAAAAATTAGTTGGGCGTGGTAGCACACACCTGTAGTCCCAGCTACTTGGGAGGCTGAGGCAGGGGAATTGCTTGAACCCGGGAGGCGGAGGTTGCAGTGAGCCAAGATTGCACCACTGCACTCCAGCCTGGGGGACAGAGCAAGACTCTGTCTAAAAAAAAAAAAAAAAAAAAAAAGAAAAGAAAAAAAGAAAAACATTTTATAGCCTATTAAGGGTCTTAAAAGTTATCTAATAACATAATGTAATATAGAAGCTTCTAAAACATCAGAGGTTTTGGAGAGGAGTCTATCTTGAATGGTCATTTAAGTTTTTAACAACTCTGATTATCAAGAAATGAATCCTCTTATCTAAAGGAAAGGCTGTCTGTTCAGAATTTAACCCCCCTTTCATTTGTTCTACTTTCAGTAAGCAAATAGAAGTCATTAATATGGACTATATAAAATCCTTTCACTCACTTGAAAAAAATTACCATCCCTAACTTTCTCTGCTAAAGAATAAATTATAGGAATTTATTTAAGTTTTCCCCATATTTCTCCTTTCTCTACATTTCTCCAAAGGTCAGGTAAAAGCATTTCCTTTCCATACACAGAATATGGTCCTTTCTATGAAACAGGCAGATTTTAATTATTGTCCTATTGGACATGGCACAAAGAATCAGGAAAAAAAAAAAAAAAGGCAGAGTAACTTGGAACCTGTTCATTCATTATCTTCTAACATTCGACATTTATGGGAGGCTGCACTCCAACCCTTCTCATAGCCTTTCTCAACTTCATTCCTTTCTGCTTTTAAGGTTGCAGGCACCTGTATCCTAAGTCGGAAAAGCCTGTCCGTTTCTGTCTCTAATAAAACTATAAAATGTGAGCACTGGAAGTGACCTTAGAACTTATCAGTCCAAACTTATTTTGCATGAGAAAACAGAAAACCTAAATTGTTAAAGAACTTTCTCAAGGTCACGGCGGTTCACCATAGACTGGCTCCTAGGCCTCCTGACAATATCCAACTCTCTGTACAAATTTTCCTACTGGTCAATCAGTTAGTGGTGAAGAATACGCAATAGGATACAAAATACATTTGATTTTAGAAGAATATGCAATAGGATACAAAATACATTTGATTTTACATTTAAACTGCCACAAATAGTCGTTTAATTATTGTCCTATATTACTACCAAAATCATTACTACATGCATATATATAAACTGGTTTTAAAGAATTCTTCATAATGGTAAAAATATTTTAAGAATATTCAGCTAGAGTTTTAAAAAGACCTGGAAACTAACAGGTAATAACAGACTTAATGCTGCTTGAAAAATTTACTTTTGCAATTAAAAAGTACTGCAATCATTTTTAAGGGTAAATCAATTTTAATTATTTCATCACTTGAAATCTTTATATGTTGAACAAAATATCCATCTTTTTTGAAACATCAAAACAGTATATTTTGACAAGAATCCCCTTTGTCTCTCTCTGTCACACACACACACACACACACACACACACACACACACACAGCCACTACCATTTAGAATAAAATACTTTCTTCCTTTATGAATGTGATATCATAGTGTTCTAAATTATTTATTTGTTTTGAAATCTTTTGTATACTAAGAATATACATTGCTCAGACAGTAATCTTTAGGTATAAATAAGATAAGAAGAGAGAAAGGAAGTCAAAGAAAGGAAGGAAGGAAATAAAGGAAAGAGGGAGGGAGGGAGGGAGAGAAGGAGGAAGAAGATTCCCTCTTTTATCTTCTATCTGCTTGTCACATTCAGGAGACATGTGTATGGGTCAGAAAGATGATAAATGTTTGGAAAAACATTATACAGAGTTTGGAGGAAAAGACCTTTTTCATCCAAAGAAAATAAGTTAGTTGACTAGATACTTAAGAAGTCTTCAGATTATGTCTAATAAGTATGGGGACCAGCCAATTTTTATAACTACCAAGGCCAGAAGAAAAGATGATAATGGGCCTAAATAATAGCATGAACAATGTAAAGAAAGTCTAGAAACGAAGCAGTTAACAGAAAAGGTCACTGAACCATGAATTGGTTGCCAACTATGATGTCTCTAGAGGTCTTTTAAAATAGGATTTATTTCCATTAGGCCACAACAGTTTAGATATAACCGTGTCTGGCAGAGGGACAGAGAAATTGAATCTTAAAGTGCTTTCTGTGCTATGATTTTAATTGTATGGACATTCAGAAACATTTAATTTTAAAAAAATATAATGACAGAAGATTGCTACAGTATTTAGGTCTAAAATAACTTAAGTATTACAAACTCCTAGATTGACTCTATAGAATATGTTATTGTAAAGTGAATGTATCTACAATAGGACCAATCCTATTAGTAAATATCAGAGAACAGCTGCTTTTTTTAATGGGCTAAAAATGAAATCATCTCAACTATGGAATTCTTCTGCTAATTCATAGATATAAGTTTTCACTGCTAGTAGCTAAATTCTAATGAATCCTTAAATTGAGGTGATTTTTCCCCCATTCTCATCTATAGTACTTTTTGAATGCAGAGCTCAGTTAACACATCTGATGCACTAGAATTGTAAACACCACATTCCAGAGAATATGCATGGAGTAAGGTAGTGAGTTAAATAAAAACTTTTGGAAGAAACACATTTCTATTCAAATACAAGAGCCCAAATTCTCAAGTAGTAAAGCTATCTATATTTGAATTGACAAAATCCAGTCACTGGTATGTTAGAAAAATTATATACATAGATACTCATGAATGACAATATCTCTAACAATTAAAAACTCTCAGGATATTTTAATACTAGGTATGATTTCTTTTGGGGGAAAAGATTGAGTTTAACTTAAAAGCCTGTCATTATGTCTTTCAACTTTTGAGACATAAAAATAAAGAGATAAAGGAGGCCATTTTTAGAATATATTTAATGGATACATAAAATACTATGAACTTTTCACCTCCACTTAAATATCTCTCATTATTCTGTAGAACAATGGTTCCGGAGACAATTTTTGCTGTCACAACTGATGTGGGAAGACGGTGAAGGCAGAGAGCTACTAGCATTTAGTGGACAGAGGCCAATGATACCGATAAACATCCTACAAGGCCCAAGACAACCTCCCAAAACAAAGAATGATGTAGCACAAAATGTCAGCAGTGCCAGGATTCAGAAGCTCAGCTGCAGATGAGCTATTCAACTTAAAGCTTATCAGAACACTAACATATATTTATTTCACCCCATATATACAAAGTACCTTGCACAACGCCTGACATATCACAGGTACTCAGAAAAGGTTAGTACTCTTTCTCTTATTCTTCCCTTCTAAAAATATTGTTACTTTCCCCAAAAGCAGTTAATACACGTTGGTAGTTACTTGTCTACTAAGGAATCCACAATTCAAATGCAACCACACAGCAATCTATGACAATGTGCACATCACCCAACACATATCTTAGGACTATAATTTTGACGGTAATATTCCCTAGGTCCACTTAGAAAGCCAGAAACCTACATCTTTCCTGCCTTTCCTCCTGGAAATACACAGTCAACCACCAAATTCCATAGTGTTTATCCTGTAACCATTTATCCAATCCATCTACCTCCTTCTATCTTTATTGCCACCATTCTGGCCCAAGCTATCCAACAGCACTCACCTGAACTACTATTTTGGTCTTTTCCAGTCCAGTCTTATGATGTAGCCAGAGTGATTAAAACAAAATAAAAGGCCAGGGGCGGTGGCTCATGTGCTTAACACTGTAATCCTAACACTTTGGGAGGCTGAGGCGGGTGGATCACCTTGAGGTCAGGAGTTCGAAACCAGTCTGGCCAACATGGGGAAACCTCATCTCTACCAAAAACACAAAAAAAAGAAAAAAAATAAATAGCCAGGGTGGTGGTGGGTGCCTGTAAGTCCAGCTACTTGGGAGGCTGAGGTAGGAGAATTGCTTGAACCCGGGAGGCGGAGGTTGCAGTGAGTCGAGATCATGCCACTGTGCTCCAGCCTGGGTGACAGAGCAAGACTCCGTCTCAAAGTAATAATAATAATAATAATAATAATAATATAATTACACTTTGTTTTTGTGTTTTGTTTATCGCTTAAAGTCCTTCAGCAAGGTCCCATTACTTTTAAAATAGAAAACGAAATTCTTAATGTGGCCTTGCTGTGTAACAATTCAGTGTCTTCTCCTGTCACCTCTTCTCCCTCTCCTTGACCTCGCCCTGCTGGCCTTCTTTCAGTCCTTGAGTACACCACACACCCTGCTGCCTCTACTTCTGTTTATACTGTACGCCTGGGATCTTCCCCTTTCGCCCATGTAATTACTATTCGGTAGTTAGAGCTCAGTTAAAAAAATACTTTTTCAAGAAATTATCTCTAAATTTGAACTAAATCATATCAGAATGCTACGTATTTTCATAGCAACCTTAATTTGCCTCTCAGAGCACATATTGTAGTTAAAATTATACATTTGTGTGATTGTTTTGTGTTTCTCTGAAATTAGCCTGTGTGCTCCCCGTGAGCAAGTATTTGCTCATTTTTTTTGCCATTATTTCTCCAGAACTTCTCAAGGTGATGCTGTTACTCACATTTTAAATATCGGCTGAAAGGTGGAAGAAATGACAGTAGTGTTCCAATAGCCCAGTTGAAAGCACTTAGTGCTATCTTTAAGAGTCCATTTTTCCTATTCCGCTGATACTGTAGATATTTGTGTGTATCTCTCTTCTTCACTAGGCTATAATGAGCTCTGTGAAGATGCGATCCACGTCGTATTTATCTGTACATCCTTCATAGTACCCAGCATACTGTTTTGTACATAGAAGGTGCTCAAGAATTGGTTTATCTGAAAACTGGAATGTCCATCTTTAAATGGCGTATTTCATGGAGGGTCCAGAGTTAAGGGACATGAGGACGTAATAACATTGCTCAACTGGTAGTTAAACAACTTTGGATCAAGATCCTCTCCAAAAGGCATCAAGCCTGTGACCCTGCATAAATTATATAAACATTCTCCATCTCAGTTTAATAGTAAGAAGGCATTGGTCTTAGCTAACTGTGTGTCAGATCACATGTGAGGAACCCCTTCAGCAGCTCTGTAAGGAATTATTCGATATCTCGATTTTGCAAAAGAAAGAAAATGAAGACTAAGTAAATTTCATAAGGTCACCTACCAGGCAAGACAGGCAGTATCAGAATTCTGCTGGTATCTGCAGCTCTTTTTTTTTCTTTTTTTGAGACGGAGTTTAGCTCTTGTCTCCCAGGCTGGAGTACAGTGTCGCAATCTAGGCTCACGGCAACCTCTGCCTCCCAGGCTCAAGTGATTCTCCTGCCTCAGCCTCCTGAGTAGCTGGGATTACAGGCACCCGCCACCACACCTGGCTAATTTTTGTACTTTTAGTAGAGACGGGGTTTTGCCATGTTGGCCAGGCTTGTCTCGAACTCATAACCTTGGGTGATCCACCTGCCGTGGCCTCCCAAGTGCTGGGATTACAGGTGTAAGCCACCGTGCCCGGCCTCTCCAGCTCTTAAAATGTAAAAATAGCAACTTTTTACTACATTGGATGACTTGTTTGTAATTTTAAAAAGAGTTAAACCTTACTCTAATGTAATTCTGGTTCTGAAATGTTTTGTCTCCATGACCTAAACAAAATGACTTTTAACAAGAAATGATTTAAGTGTACAATATATGTATTGATATATTAGATGAACATAGACACATAATTGCTCATATATGAGCAGTTTCATACTTATAAAAAGGTTTGGGGGAAAATAACTTGCCCTGTATTTTATTTTCTTATAGAAACAATGATAAAACAACCAATTCCATGTCTGAAAAGTGATGTGATGCAACATTTTAAAACACTCACTGTAAATGTCAAAGGCAGTGTGAAAGTAAATGCTTTATAAGCCCCCAACCATGTCTAAAATTGAAAGTTTCAACAATCTAGCACAGAGTTACATGATTTAATGTTTATTCTCAAGAAACCTAAATCAGGTCAAAATTATTTATTATCAATTATATTTAGTGATTAAGTACATTCTGGGGGAGTTAAAAGCCTAAGGAAAACCACAAAAGCACTTCTCATCTCTTCACTAATGACCTAAAAGGCACTGTTTGAAATGGCTATTTCACCATCCACAAAATAACTTTTTAAAAGCGCCTTTGTAAAATGGCCTATCAGGTTTAATTGTGCAATGCTCTAAATTCTCTCCTAATAACATCGACCACACAAAATAAATGTCCTAAAGCTAACTTTAACAACCATTTATGGATTTTCCTACCCTCATAAATCTGTTATAAAGCAATTACTCAGCTATATTTTGTCTTATACTTACTTCAGTATTTTCTGCAGGTGTGTTTATACTGGCACATTATTTATCAAGTCCTGAGAGAAACAGTTTAAAAACAAATTAAAGTGCTCATGGTATTTTAATCAGTTTTGCAAACTTTAGGTATACTACAAAATGTTAACTTCTAATTTATACAAAATATTTTTAAAAACTAAAATAAAAAGAATTGCTTTGTATTTTTAAATTACTAAAATAAGGCTCGAAGGACACCAGATGCTATGTAATTACCAAGTGTAACTGTTCTAATGATGACCCTGATGTTTGGTATTCGCTAAAATGATTCACCAGTCTAAAAACAGTGAATACCATTCCGCCTAATTGATTCATGCTGTGCATATCTATCAAAATATTTAACACCATAGTAAGCAAATAATAAAAATTATCCATACATATGGATGTACAAACAGTCACATTTTTAGTTATCTTGTTTAGTTTACTCAGGATTCATCATAAGGTAAAGGTGTTCTTCATGTAAACAGTCTGCAATTATTCTCTTTTGAAAAATAAAATACCTTGATCACTTAATGTGCAAACAATTCTGGATAAAATACAAACTATTATGTGAATCAACTTAGAATTAATTTTTTTATATTGAATGATACTAACTCTGACAAAATAATTCCAAGTCTTAAAGTTACGTGAGGTTGTTAAAATGAACATTTTAAAAAATGCTATCTCTCAATGACAAGAGCAAAAAAGTAATTTATTTCTCCAAATTTCATTCTCAGTCTGAGCAGTTGAGACGTGATATAGCCATACAAGTCAATTACATTTTCCCCATTGATGCCATTATTTCAGAATGTTAGTTTGGTTACTAAAGACAGTTGCTCAGTTATACATCTATATAACTGGGCAGCGAGAAAACCTTACCCACTGTTATGTAGATGAATAAATCACAGTAAAACTCAGACCATAATGGAAGGCTTATGATGTGCTATTTACTAGTGAGGTGCTGTGTCATTATTTGTTGCTGAATCTTCTTATGTATCAATTATTTCTTGTACCTGAGTGCTCTACTTATTTCTTCAAATATTTGCCTGGTGTACACAACGAAGAGAGCATTTCAAATTCTCTGTAGGATGGCCATGAAGTGAATGCCTTTCTTTTGATTAACTTTTATGATTTATATCTGTTTTTCTGAAATAACTGAAAGAAACCCAGAATCCTTTTTTGTGGATGAAAGAAATCTAAGAGAATCCCACACATTCAGCAATCATTAGGGTTACAATGGCTGTTTCTTTAAGCTATAGGTACACAAGAAGTTCTTTACTTTATTCCTCTAGGGAGAAACAAAACAAAACAAAACAAAACAGCAAAGAATCATAGGCCAAAAAGCTACTGGGTCTCAATCAAATGAAACAGCATTAAAAAACCCAGCAGGAGTGGTGCTTAGCATCCTATTTACACCACTGTATCAGAACAGTTAGGAGAGGGAGTTATTCTCACAAATCACTCTCTTGTTAAATTCTGTAGTGGGACTTCATTAAATCTCTTGGTTGATGGCATTCCACTTTCAGCCTGCTCACAAAGAGCTCAACTGGCAATACTGATTCTTCAAAGGTTTCCATCACATCTTGTCTTTTTCAGTTTTCTTTTTACCATAAAATCTCTTTCCCCATCAGCCCCCCTAGTCTTCAGTTGAAAAATTTTAAATCCTTATTTTAACTACAAAATAAACAAGAAAGAGGAGGATGAGGAGGAGAAGGAGACGAAACACACACAAACCTCCACAACACATCCCTTAGAGGTAGTATTTTGAATAAGACTCTTCAGGTTAGTATTAAGAGTATCCATCCATACAAGCAGTGGTAAATATATATTACATTGCATATGTGTATATATACATATTTGTATATCCAATATATATGTTTAATATATATATTTACCACCATTTTATACATATATAATCCTCCAACCCCTGAAGCACTGCTCACTGTAGCACTAGTGACTTTAGTAGGCATTTGTGGATTACTGCCACATGTCATTAAGAATCATTCCCCAAAGAACCAGTCTGCTATGTCTTGTCAGAGTCTGGCAAAAACATCACACACATATCAAGGTTCTTAAAATTGTCAAATAAAGCTTTGGGGGGTCTCATAATATGTGTTTCATCAAAATGTTGATGAACTCACAGTTTTCAACCAAGATCTTGGATTATACTAAACCTAAGTTGACTCTGCAAAAAGGTCCCTTGATACTATTAGTTTTGGCTTTGACTCAAATAACCACGTTAATGGTCAGAAACAATGCACTATTATATTGCCAGATTTTCTAAAATCAGCAACTTAAGGAAACTGTTCCAACAAATGATTTAAATGAAGTCTACATCAAATAAAGGAGATTCAGAACTGAAGGACCCAGTTTTTTCTCTCAATATTTATTTTATGCCTAGTTATCATACAAGCTGCAAAAAGTCCTAGGATTCTTACACAAAGATCTCACATGCTGATAGAAAGTTAAACAGTGAACTCTATTGATGGAAACCATAGATTTACAACGTGGGTCTTCTCTCCCCCAGAGGTGCCTTTGAATGCAAGTTTTAAAAAGTTTATCCCCGACTGGCAATAAAGTCTACAGTAAGCTATATTGTTTCACTTTTACCTAAATTTTAATTTTACAATCGGAAATAATTGTGTAATGGTTCATTAAGCACACACACACACACACACACACACGAGTCTGCACAACATAGTGAGACCTCATCTTTCCAGAAAAAAAAAAGAAATTAGATGGGGATGGTGGCATGTTTCTGTAGTCCCAGCTACTTGGGAGGCTGAAGGGAGAGGATTGCTTCAACCCAGGAGTTCAAGGCTGCAGTGAGCCATGACTGTGCCACTGCACTCCAACCTGGGTGACATAGGGAGACCCTGTCTCAAAAAGACAGTCATACATTTGCATAGTATGTTACATTAAGATTAGCATGTATCTTGATTATTTTCAAAGTTGCTAATTCACATGTTAGAAAATGATCAAATGCATATTTCTTTTTGTGGATTACGCCTTCTGATCCATTTTTTCCAGACTAAATTATATTGAAGTTATTTCTGAGTACGGTATATCTAAATTTGTTTATATTTAGTTAATTCAATTGTTCCAATATACGGACTACTTGGAGCAGGCAGTGATGGGATTCAACATTATTCATTCTATCAGGAAATTTAGCAGCACTGAACATAGCAGGGAGGGATAATAATTACGTTAAAGTAAAATAATAACCAAAGTTTACATTAATCAGTTATCAAAAATGTCAAATCTCTATGGACAAAATAACAATTAACAGGAATCTGATGAATTTTTAATTTTGTTTTGGAAGAAGCTGAGAACAACAATCATAAAAACTGTAACAACAATTGTATTTGCTTAAGCACCCCATACTCCACAACCCACTTTCTTGGGAACTTAACTATTTTATTCATTAGTTTATTTTCCTATTAGCTGACTGATATTTGTATTACATGTACACTCATTTTTCAACAGATGAGAACTCTTAATCTCAGAGAAGTTAGACGATTTATCTAGGATTCAACAACCAGTATGTATCAGGATGAGCGCGTAATTCGCTCACACAGAAAATGTCACAAGAACATCAAGGTTTCTGTGATGGTTAATCTTATGTGTCCATTTGAGTGTAACATGTTATTTCTGGGAGCGTCTGTGACGGTGTTTCCAGAAGAGATTAGTATTTGATACCGTTAACTGAGTAAAGAAGACATGCCTTCACCAACGTGGGCTGGCGTCATCCAATCCATTGAGGGTCCAGGTAGAAAAAAGGCAGACGAAAGGCAAATGTGCTATCTCTTCTGGAGCTGGGACACACATCTCCTGCTCCTGTGATGTCTGAATTTTGCTCTTAGACTGAATTACACCACCTGCTTTGCTGGTTCTTCACCTTGCAGATGGCAGATGGTGGGAATTCTTGATGCCTCATACCAATACTTATAATAAATCTCCTCTAATCTCCTCTTATTATCTCTATAGATGCCATTGAGTGTGTTTCTCTGGAGGACCCTAACTAAAATGGTTGCCTCTGAGACTGCAGTAAACAATGAGACTAACAAAGCAAGGTAAGCAAAGTGTGTGCCTAAGGAACTCATAGCCAAGCAGTTCAGACGTTGAAATACCCTTAAGGGCAGTAGTAGCATCCGGTGGGTAGGTGAATGGGAAATACCTAACTCTCACTCGGATGGGGAGTGTCTGAAAAGCTTGCTGGAGGATGCTTATGTGAACCACGTTCAAGAATAGGAGTAATTAGTGAGTAGGAGATGGGGCAGGTGGGGCTGGGGCATTTTAGACCAAGGAGCCAACATAACAAAAAGCCCAGAGCTAAGCTACATGGTGGCGTATACATGAAAAAAATATAGGAATATAGCATATTATACTAAAGTGAGTAGCAAGAAAGGAGGCTAGCATCATCAAAAGTGGAGAGATGGGAACCATGGAAGTCCATGGAAGTCATTTATGGAAGGAATTAATATAATTAGAACTGTGTTTCAGGTAGACAATCTTCTTAAAAATCTTTTTAAAAGTATTTAAAAAAATTTTTTAACACTGGGTCTCACTGTGTTGCTTAGGCTGGTCTCGAACTTCTGGGCTCAAGTAATTCTCCTATCTTGGCCTCCCAAAGTGCTGGGATTAAAGGCGTGAGCCATCGCGCTCAGCCTTTTTAGGTAGATTAATCTGTTGTGTGAAGAATGGATTCTATGAGACAAGGTGGAGGCAAGGAACCTGGTTAGAAGTTAATTGTTTCCCAGAGAGATGATGAAGGCCTAAAACGGAGCAATGATAAGAAGGTAAGGGAGGTGGTAAGAGTTGAGAAATAGGTAAAAGGCAAAATAAGTAGGATTTTGTGATGACTGATTAAGAATAAGACACGGGAAAGTGGGAGCATGAAGGATAAAGAGTCAAGCTGTCGACTGACTGTGTGTCTGCAGTTGCACTGCCAACATGTGAAATAAAGAACATTAGGGGATTCAGCTTCTGATGTCTGGTCTGCTCTTATTTTCCCTTCTTCACTATTATATTCTGTGAACGAATGCTTACAGACTGGGTTAGTAGAAGCTCAAAGGCTCAGACAAACCTCTGACAGCTGCTTCTTGTTTTACTGAAAGTTATAATTACTCTTCAACTCTGAGTTCATTGGGACAGTACATAGGGGTCAATCATAAACTGCAGTGTCCTAGATATTTCACCGAAGTTTCTCTTTTGAAGCATGTAGTTTACTAGCACCAAAGAGAGAGGCTCCAGGAAACATCCCATTAGCAGCAATTAAGTCAGGCAAAAGACAGCACGGGTCTTTTTTTCCGTCTTTGTGTCTCCCTTGTTGCATGTCAATCTCATACTTTTAAGGCTCAGACTCCCAGAAGCTGTCACTGGCTAATCAGTCCTAACGAGAAAGTGTTACGCTCCTTCATTGCACAGTTGGCATTAATACTTAGGAGAAGCATCAGACAAAACAACAATTCTGCAGAAGAGAATAGAATGCGCATTCTTTTGATGTTTTAACATTCCTATTGTATGTCAGCAATACATTTAAAGAAACAGCAACATAATTCGTGATACTGTATTTTATAGTTAAAAAAACAGCTGATAAAGTTGAGAGACTAGAGTGACTTCACATCAAGAGAAGAAAAAGGGAGAAGCTCTTATGAGAGAAGAACTAGGATTTCACAGAAATCCCATTCATCTGATAACACGGCCTCATCGGGTTTGGCAATGTTTGGCACCTGCCTTTTCTTTGAACAGAGCTTCAAAAAGTGACCCGTCCCTGTGAGAAGCCTGGAGAGGAGTAGAGCGGGGTGTGAACTGAGATCTAAACGTACTGCTTCCTGTGACTGGCTGGCCCTACACTCCGGCCTCGAGAGAAATGAGAAGACTAAGTGTCTTTTAGTTCCTGTTGTGAGAGAGACAAACAAAAATGGGATTGGATTTTCTTCTATTTCAACTCAGGGAGATAAAAGGTGACGGCTTGGGAAATGGTTGGTGTATGGAAGTCTGTTTTCAGGCCGTTTCGGTTCGGTTTCCTGTGACCGATGGAAACAGGAACACTGCGATGGGAACGTGATCACTCTGGTGATAGAGGCACAAACTTACTTTGGAAATGAAATTGTGACAGTAAGAAGAGCTGCTTTATCTGTGAAGTTACAAAAGGAGTGGAAAGATTAATAATGCCATCTACTTTGCCCTGTTTAAGCAATGAGTATCACTGAAGCAAGGAATCATAAGAAATCTTAGAGGCTGAGGACAAACTCAGAAACAGGAGAAACTGAAACTTTAAACTATGTGGCTTTATCACTTATCTTTCTTTCGAAATAGCACTCCTCAAAAATGGAATAATTTAAAAAGCGACCAACATGATTGTCTCTGAAAGTTATAAATTTTATAGGGTTTGTTATTAATAATTCAATAAATATAATTTTTTTCATTTTTAAGTATTTTGAAGCTGTATTCACCAGGCTTTTCCTAACGTCTACTTTGAATAAAGAGTAAAGCATTCGCTTTTCTTTTTCACTTAATCATTTTAGTTCAAAAATAAAAAAAATAATTTAATTTGACAATCATCTGATTCTAAGAAGAACCTGAAGGCCCACCTGGTAAGCATCTAATAAATACATAATAGATTTAGATTAAGATAGCAAAATAATATAAAAACAAACCTGCAACCATTCTTGAATACCAAGGGGAGGCATACATTTTAGCGGTTTCAATGACACCCTGTTTAAAAACGTGGCAGGGTGCCTCTATGCATCTGTTTGGCTCTGCTTAGATTTTACCTTTTATAGGTATGTCGCAGCCTACAAAACTGTTATAAACACTGCAGTATATATCTTTTTGTCTTAAAAGGTGGAGCCATTATGCAACACGAAATACCACTTCAGTGAAAAATTCATTCCTACCAAGACGGAGCCAGCAATCCTAACACTTGTCAAATTGAGATGCTACAGTTCAATTAGAACAATGTAATAAATCAAAAGAGAGGTGATATGTCTTTAAAAAGATGCTTGATTTTGTTTGTGTGTTTTAGGTTCACAAAAAGATTTCTTGAAAAGAAAGGTATGTAGCTGTTATACCTATGGAGGGGAAATAGGGATGCAGAAAAACACCAAGTACAGATGTAACAACGCTGATGGTTAACATTTATAGGTAATGAACCTTTGCTTAGTTTAGAAAATGATGTGATGTGAGGTTCAGGTGTACTGAATTTTCTGGCTAACTAAAAGTTAAGCAGAAACACTTCTCTGTTGTAATTACCCCAAACAGCATTGTTTCACCATTTGGTATTGGTCAGATAAGGAATAGTAATGATTCTTCAATAGGTCATGACTGCTGAGCCTTTGGGTCTCATTCTGACAATGAGTTTCGATAATGTACCAATATCGGTATACCATAAATACCAATACGTAAGTTAAAGGGATCAGGATCTTCTTTTTATTGCCTAAACCCTGGAAAAATATATTTTTAGCCCAAACTTTCTAATATCACCAAAATTTTATTACAGTTTGCCTCTTTCCTAAGTCAAATAAAACCTGCATTACTAAGTAATCAATATCTTACTTGATTCAATATTTTAAGTTGACTTTGGCATTCCACTGGCCAGGAACAAGTAATCCCACAAATGTCACTCCAGATATGATGCAGGTTTTAGTGATGCAACTACTTTCTATTAACAGGGTGCAACCTCATATTTCATCCATGTTTTGGAATGATCATTAAGGAGATAAAGACGTTTTTGAGGATATTTGCTCATGGATAATCTTACTAGTCTCTGTATGAATTGTGAGGAAGCACCATTATTTTACAGGGAGAAAGTGAGGTACTGAGAATCTAAAAAATTAGAAAACAGTCACTCTTAGAGATAATGGAATGGAAATTGTGACAAAAAACCCTTGGCTGAATGTTCTTCCATAACAATAACACTCCAATGCACATGTAATGCCATCTTTTTGATTAATTTTTCTTCCAAAATGGTCATAAATTTCAATAATTTATCTACTTATTTTGCAAAACTTCAATACATATCTAGGTCTAGCTTCACTGGCACTAGCAAAATCCAACACATTTACTATAATAGCCCATAAGGATTTTTATTTTTGTTTTATTTTTAGAGGCAGGGTCTCACTCTGTCAACCAGGTTGGAGTGCAAGGATGGGGTTCACAGCTCACTGCAACCTCCCACCCTTGGACTCAAGCCGTCCTCCTGCCTCAGCCTCCCAAGTCGCTGGGACTACAGGTGCATGCCAGCATGCACGATTGATTTTAAAGTTATTTTTTGTAGAGATAGAGTCATGAACTCCTGGCCTCAAGCATTCCTCCTGCCTCAACCTTCCAACAAAGGTTTTAAAAAATGAAAATGTAATGCTTTATATTTGAGAAATGTCTTTAATAATGTGTTACATAATAAATTGTCATGACAGTATTAGTACTCCAGATTCTTCATTTGCAATAGAAAAGCCACTTATCTAGAATTATCTAAAGCTACGATTTTTCTTACCAGATAATAATTATTGAAATTAAGCAATAAAGCTATCAATAATAACACTTGTAAGTATAATGCTCTTTACTTACAAAATATTTACTGTGTAACAGATAATATGTTAAATATCCTTATATAAAGGTTGGTATTACTCTGTCCATTTTACATATGGGTCAACTGAGTCTCAGGAAATTTATGTAAACTCTTCTAGGTTACATAGTAGTAAATAAGAGAATCATGATTCAACTAAATTCTGTCTGATTCCAATGTCCATTCTCTGAGCTATACCATTGTCTTTAACATACTTCTTCTACCTCTGTAAGTCTCCAATTATAAAGACATTTTTAAAAAGTCTTCTATTCTTGCTGTCAGTTCATCAAGTAACTCCTCATTCCTGAGGTTTGTGAAGTTGCTTGTTTAAAAATAAAAAGAAATTTCTGTACTCCAACCCAGATCTCCTAAATTGGATTTTCTATAGGCCATGCCTGATAATCTGTATAAAATTAACTTCAGGTAAGTTTAAGAAACAGTGTCTAGCCCTAGATTTTACTCTGTTCCCTTTTCACCTCCATTCCTTTTAAAAATACATTTCATTGTATATATTTAAGGTATACAACATGACATTGAGATACAGACAGACAGTAAAACAATTACTGTGCTCTTTCAAACACAGGTCATAAGGCAGCATCATTCATAAATGGTAATCTCTTCAAATGTGATCAAATGGAGCATACTGTTGGCACTCAGAATCAAAGCCACTGGAAGCTGCTTGAGTTTTCCCTAGGATGTCCCTGTGCTATTTCTTTTCTTTTCTTTTTTTTTTTTTTGAGACAGAGTTTTGCTCTTATTGCCCAAGCTAGAGTGCAATGGTGCAATCTCAGCTCGCTGCAATCTCCACCTCCCAGGTTCAAGCGATTCTCCTGCCTCAGTCTCCAGAGTAGCTGAGATTACAGCCACATGCCACCATGCCCAGCTAATTTTTTGTATTTTTAGTTAAAACAGGGTTTCACCATGTTAGTCAGGCTGGTCTCGAACTCCTTACCTCAGGTGATCTGCCTGCCTTGGCCTCCCATAGTGCTGAGATTACAGGTGTGAGCCACAGTGCCCGGCCCCTGTGCTATTTCTACCATTCAAGCAGACGTTTGAAATGCATATTCACATTTCAAATTTTAATAAGAATGTATTAGATAAAGTGCCTACTACATGTCCAGTACCATGAAAGAACCATGATGAGTACACAAGTAGAAAAGTCATGGAAACCCCTAGAGTCAAGAGAGGAATACTTAAAGACATATAGTCTAGAAAACAGCAGAATTTAGGATTACAAGAAGACCTTGGCAAAAAAAAAAAAAAAAAATTCTCAAATCAGGGTTCTTTTTAAGATGCTGGAATTAATTGCATCTGTGCTGGGGTTGAAAATCAAATGGCCACCCTTATGTAAGGTAATTTATTCCCACAACTTCTACCTGCATCACAGGGCTTTATTGGCTTAACATCAATGATACAAATTAAATACTCATTGTATGAGGTGGGAGGGAGAGAAAGATTACGTTTAACCTCATACTGACTGCAACACTGTCTGTTAAAAATGAGCTGTACACAAAACACAGAAAGCTTTTTAACAATACAATTACACTACTGAATTTTTTAACTTTAATTATTTCCTGCTACCAAATGGCTTCGATTCTGATTAGCTTCCTTTGTAGTAACTGGTGTTTTTCTACATTCAATCTCAAAAGATGAAAAAAGGCATATCTGCTCAGGTTTCCTTGGAATGTTTTTTTCTTAGTTATCTTTTGGAGTTGGGAATCATGTTACTTTGTTTAACATAGTGTGTTTATTATTCTAGCATGTTAAAGATGTTTTAACAGTGATGTTAATAGGCATATTTTATTTTAATATTGAATAATATATCCTTAACTATACACAGATCTTTTAAACATTTATAGAAAACACAACACAGCTGAAATGAGAAATTCTAAATTCCAGTAGTTTCTGGATTTGATCATTTGTGCCAATTTCCATTGAAACCAAGGCTTAGAGAGCAAGATTTCCATATGGAAAACTGAAGGCTGAATGAGTTTTGTAACTGAGTTTAAAATTGCAGGAAGAAACTCCATTGTGATTTCACTGTCTACTGCATACTCAGCAGAATAGCTGCTAGTTATAAAAGCATCAGGCTACCAAGGTAAAGTACTTGAAAACACAAAGTGAAACACATTTCACTGACTAACGTAATAGACAGTCAACCTCCTTATCACAATTGCCTGGAGATAGACACACCTTTTCATGTCTTGTATTCATCCTGGCTACTTTCACTCCTTCTGGAGGGCTTTCGAACTTGGATTTGACACCTCTTAAATTTCTGCTTTCTGTAAATGTGAAGAGGTTTTCTTTTCTTAGTTTTAGCCTTACTTGGAGCTCAAGTCTAACTTAGATTAAAAAGAAGTAGTCTTGGCCTTAGAAACTCAATGTTTGTTCTTGATCTTTCTTTTTTTCCTTTTGTTTTTTATGAGATTGAGCTAAAAACCCCAAAGTGGGACATAATGGCTTTAGAGACAGGAAGGAAATATTCTTTACTCTTTTTTTTCTAGTGTAAAAAGCCCACAAGGCTCTTTTGTACAAAGCCCACAGTAGAAGCGCTCCCTCAAAAGCCACCTTTTTTTCCTAAATAGTCTTAGAAGAGACAGTGTTCAGAAAAGATGACAACATCAAGTGTTGCTAATGTTAAGACTCAAAACAAGCTAAATGGTTTATGGCCAGAACTTCCATTTACTATATATACTGTCAAAACAGGAATTTTTTCCCCAACCAATAAAATGTTTTTTTAAAGGTCATTGCCTCTGAAATTCCATGATCAACAACTTGCTACTTAAAAAGAAAAAAAAAATAGGGGAAAGTTCTCAAATGAGATATACTGAGAAATCATCAGTATGACATCACAGAGAAAAACAAAATGGGATTATGAGAATGAAAAAGTTCTGGATTATGGATGGAAAAGAGGTGACAGATCCATTTCCTCCTATCAGCTTAAGATGTGACTTTGACTTTCAAAAACCTGGTAGCCATAGAACACAGCATCCACTTGGGATCATATGATACTAAATAATAAATCTGTATCAAAATTAGCAAAGTACAAGTGCAATTCATTGAATCAGCTGATATTTATTGAGTGTTTGTTATGATGCAAGCACTCCGTGCACATAAAACAATGGCAAAGTCCCTATTCAATGAACCCTACATTCTAAAGAGTAATAGAATCTTCCTTTTCTGTTACAAATTGTACAGGCCCTTGAAAGTGGATGATCTTGAAGTAATGAAAGATTTGTTTTCCTCCAAAGACAAAGTTTCCTCCAAGACAGAAAGCTGTCATTTAATTAAAAGATTAGAAGGGTTCTATGTTTGAAGACCTGGAGTTTAAAGCACATTCTTCGCCTCTACTTGACCAAGATAGTTTTTGAACTATCTTGAACATTTAATTCAATTTTGAACACAATTTTGAACATTTAATTCAACTCCCTGTAACACTTACAGAGCTCCCATAGGCAAAACAATATGTGTTCTTTAAATATGTTTGAAATACATTATTTAGAGCAATACTTAAAGTCTATATGTAACACAGTCCTATACATAATATTTTCTTCAGTTGTCAGCATTATGTTTTGCATGTTCAAACCACCGAAACAAAGACGTCCCCAATGCCTACCTTGAACAGTCAGAGTAGCAGATGCTTCAGCTTTTCCCACCATATTTTCTGCAACACAGGTGTATGAACCCGTGTCACCAGCCATCACCTTCCTAATTTTCAAGGTATGATCATCTCGGATTTCATATCTAATGACATAACAAAAGAAAGCACAGTTAAGTGACTTTCTACTTGAAAGATCTCATCATTATATACACAATGCTTCAAAGCACATGCCATATTCTTTTTCTGATAATTTAAAACAAAGAGTAAAATGTGGTATTCCTCTAAGTCAGCTGGCAGAAGAAAAGCTTGTTTTTATAATTATGTGGACTAACATATTAAACTACTTTCTAAAAGAACATTTTGGGGTAAAGTTGGCATTTATTTACTTATTTCCTCAAGCTCCTATGGTCACACTAAAACAAAAAGATAGTGACCATTAATTAAATTCTTATCATTTGCCAGACTTTAAATGTTTTATAGATTTTAACTTTCTAAGTTTTTATAACAATGGTATGAAATAACTGTTATGCTCACCTCCATTTTTTGGATGAGGAAAATGAGGTATAGGAGGTAAGGCAACTTGGCCTAGGTCCTCATCTAGTTCGGTGGCAGAGTTGAAATTTGAACCCAGTTTCATTTTCAAGTTCACTTGTCTTGCCTCATATTCCCTCCCCTTAAATGTTGGGTTTTCCTTGAACTTTCACTTTAGTCCTCTTTTTACTCTACATGATCTCCCTGAGTTAAGTTATCCCTAATTCATCTAAGTTCCAAATTTGGATTTCTAACTAATAATTAGACATCATATTCCATAGGCACCTAGTATTTAATGTATTAAATAAAATTTCCATTCTTCCCCTAACATAAACCAACTCCTTTCCTTAACACATTACGTATCTTCTTTCACCAGCTGCTCCTCCAATTTGTCATTTTAGTCTTAGAAATTTCTCTTTACTGTGGAGCCCTGTCTCCATCTCACCTCCCAGTTCAGACAGTTTACATCGCTGACCCGGACAACCACAAAAATTGTGTCCCTGCCATTAGCCTCTCCCCAGAATAATGTAACACCCATAGTGCTAACAAAATTAATTTTTCCTCTTATTATTTTTTGGACATGGAGTCACACTCTGCCACTCAAGCTGAAGTGTAATGATGCGATCTCGGCTCACTCACTGCAACCTCCGCCTCCCAGGCTCAAGCAATTCTCCTGCCTCAGCCTCCCGAGCAGCTGGTATTACAGGCATGTGCCACCACACCTGGCTAATTTTTGTATTTTAGTAGAGACGATGTTTCACCATGTTGACCAGGCTGGTCTCGAACTCCTGACCTCAAATGATCTGCCCACCTCGGCCTCCCAAAGTGCTCGGATTATAGGTGTGTGCCACTGCATGCGGCCAACAAAATTAATTTTTCTAAAGGGTAAATCTATTTATACTAACACTCGTGGCTCACCAATGTGCATATATTATTAGAAATTCATTACACAAAGCCCTTCTTAGTTTCAACCTGATATCTCATAACTTCTCATCATAAGTCCTATGCCCTAGCCATGCTAAACTTTATGCCACTCAAAAGATATGACATTCCTTCTCAGCTTGTGTCTATGTTGTAATAACCTATTTCCTGGAATATTCTTCTCTTCTTCCTTATCAGACTGATACATATTTTTCAAGACGTTACTTATGTGTCATGTTTCTTTGAGAACTCTCTCTGAAATTCAAATCCCCTCCTCTGAGCTGGCATAGGTTTACCTTTATGTGACAAAAGAGCTTGTGTATTAGTCCGTTCTCACACTGCTATGAAGAAATACCTGAAACTGGGTAATTTATACAGGAAAGAGGTTTAATTGACTCACAGTTCCACATGGCTGGGGAGACCTCAGGAAACTTACAATCACGGCGGAAGGCACCTCTTCACAGGGCGACAGGAGAGAGAATAAGTGCCAGCAGGGGAAATGCCAGACACTTATGAAACCATCAGATCTCATGAGAACTCACTCACTATCACAAGAACAGCATGGGGGAAACCACCTCTATGATTCAATCATCTCCAACTGGTTCCACTCTTAACACGTGAATCTCATGATTCAAGGTGAGGTTTGGGTGGGGACACAGAGTCAAACCATATCAGCTTGATATTGTTATTCTGTGTCTATCAATACATTTCATTTTCTGAGCTCCTTGAGAGCAGAAACTATGTCTAAACCACTACTGTAATCCCAACACCTAGAGAGAAGGCTCAACACATGTTTGCTGAATGAGTGAACATACTGGAGAAGACAGTCCACTGACAATACCTGAAAGCCTTTATTTTATTGGCTTGTTCCCTAAGGCTCCCTGATTCGTGCATCTCTGCTCCTGGCCAATTTAAGGACTTGACAGATATCAAGAAACTCTGACCTCTCCTACCATTCCCTGGTGATATTTTAGCTGAGGAAAAGGAAACCTGATTTTTAATTGGCTCATGGACACATCCTTAATGCTGTATCTTTCCTCCCTTTCCTGCCTACTACCATTCCAAAAAATTAGTATTAACTGTCATTTGGCTGAACAGAAGAGAAACCTGTGATATTAAAGAATATCACATTTTACAAGGGTTCCCTGTGCAGCCCAGGGTCATGAATGCACAGTTCTTCTCTGAAAGCCTCAGAGAAAGCAGGATAGCAACTTCCTGTTTCTAATTATCTCCAGTATTGTATCTGGCCCCTGATAGAGGATTCTAGAATGGACTATTCTAATGGCCTGGATGTGGAGATGATGTGATGAAAAACGTAGAAATGCTGAGTTGATAAATCACATCACGAAACTCTGATGCGTACCTGGATTTGGGCAGCTCTCCATCATCTTTCCTCCATCGTACCGTAGGTACAGGGTCACCTCGGGCCTCACATTTAAATTCTGCACTGTCATCCACAGTTACTGCCAAGTTACTGGGTCTCTTCACAAATGATGGTCTCTCTAAAATTAAAAAGAGCTGCCTTAAGGTAAAATTTTAAAATGAACCAGCTGAAAAACACTTTAGGAGTTCAGTAAGAGTATATTTTTAATTTAAATATTAGTGAGGAAATTATTCCACAGAGTCCGCTCATTCTAGAAGCTTCTCCCTAGGTTTAGTGCTTCCTCCCAGTCCTCCTCCCACATCTTTGGCTATTTTATCTCAGGCTGCTTTCCTGATTTCTTCTCTCCTCTTTCTACCCACCCCACAAAAATACTTGGCTTAACAATATTTCTTTCTCCCTTCTATACAGATACAAAATGATAAGAGATCTATTTTTCAGGAAGAAGATTAAATAAAATTGCACTTACCTAAAACAGTTAGTTCTGCTACTTCACTCTCACGTTCCCCAACCATATTGGTACCAACACAAACATATTTGCCAGCATCACTTTTACGGGTGTAAGTGATCATGAGTTTTCCTCCTCGTATCTTAAAAAAAAGTTTCACATGAATACTATTAAAATTGCTTCAGGTATGTTTACCTGACAGAGGGCTTCACAAATGAAGACTACTTTCTAAGCATATACATCAAAGCATAATTACACCAAACAGCTAATGTGTAGTATTTGCTATTTTTAGGTAGTAACCTTAAAGAGAACTGACTCCAAAGGTACAATATAAAAAAAGCAAAAATGTTTCTCTTTACTTACATTTCATGTAAAGTTATATTCTGTATAGCTAGAAACTTGTTGCCCACTCGGCCAAGTTATTTCATATTATTTAGTTAAGTGAAAAACCACAAAAAATTGCGTGAATAATTTGGTTAGCAAGAGGAAAAATAAAATTTTTAATACCATATGACTATAACTAATATTGAAATATATATTAGCTATAAGTGATTTCAAGAAAATGTATTCCAGCATTATATGAATTAACTAAAATGTCTCTAATAACTTAATTTGCCAGAGTTGCTTTAAAGGAATGTATCTTCATTGCGAAAACATAGTAGAACCTGTCATTTCCTTAAAAACGTGATGTTGCTGCCACCCAAGCTGGTTTTGGGGACTTGGGAAGCAGAGAATGAATAGGTCCCAATAAATCATCAGGAACGACACATTTGGGTACACTCTTGAACATATAATTGAATGCAAATTAATTTCAAATGTTATCAGGCATACAGTACAAGAAGTTGACTGAAACTAAACATGAATTAAGATTGGACTATCCTTAATTTAACACGCTTTTGGATGAGAGTTGAGTTCAATTACCCACGAATATCTACAATGTCCTGATCTTAGAAAGGTTTCATTAGGGACAATTTCCAGAAGGTTTATTCATAGAGGTTTTTACCTCATAGTTACCAACTAGATAAAGGAAGAAGGAAGAAGGAAGGAAGGGAGGCAGGGAGAGAGGGAGGAAGGGACGGAAGGAGCAGGGGAGGAAGGGAGGGAAACATCTAAGCACATTTTTTTCATAATACATTAAGGAGTTCATTGAAACTACTGCTTTGTAAAGGTGAGGTCCCTTCACAGTTTTGAATGCCTAAATGGATTTATTTTAATCAAGGCATCCAAACTAAGTATTCTGGCCAAGTCTTTAAATACTAGAGGAAACAAAACATTAACAAAGTTTTTAATTTTTGTGGGTTTAGAACTTGATTTTTTTTCAGTAGCATCATAAAGAAATGATCAGCCTGCTCCAGATTACCATCCAGGGATTTTTCTCTGCATCATTCATCATTCTGTCTCTCATACCCAGAACAATGCCTGCACACAGTAGTCACTCAAAATACTGTTGTTGAATGTAAACTACTATTGTTAGTCTGTTATCCAAGTTAAAATATTTCTATAAGGTTTATAACAGTTATAAGATATATTAAATTGTTTTATTTTTTCATACTTACATTTTCAAATAGAGAAATATAAAGAAAATGTCACACAAAAAATGCACGTTAGTGTTAGTACTTTTGAACATTCGTCTTTCAATTATGTGTGTATACATACACACTCACATACACGCATGCATATACAGAGATACACATTTACAGTGAATGTGTTTATATATACACATACACATATAAACATATATACATACACATAATTTTCCTAAAGTAGAATAATGTTATATATGCTGTTTTGTAATCTGCATTTTCAACAGTATGAGGCATTTTTATATTTTAAATGTTCAAGAAATTTTACACAGATCCTCAGCATCAATTTCCATGGCTACACACAATTCTAGTGTTTGGGTTTATGACATTTTACCTAGCTATCCCCCTACTGATAGATATTTAAGATATCAGTGCCAGGTAATATAGATATCTCATTCTTCCCACTTATGAACAGCACTGAAATCAGCATTCTTTTTGTATACACTTTTCTCATATGTGCAGTTATTTCCTTGGAAGGTAGCAAAGTGGGATTCTTAAACGTATACCCAACTTAAGGCTATTGGTTTATATTGCTAATGATCTTATGTTTCATAAAGTCATTTTAATATATCATTTAAATTTCTGTCTTTATCATAACCCTGCTGTGAGACTGTGTGGGGAAGTGTTAAAATAACCTCACTTTTCACTAAAGGGAACAGAGGCTCAGAAAAGTACAACCTCTCCTCCCACATACCTCTGGTATGCGCACTGTAACAACATGTTTTAATTATGCTTCCAAGTGTCAGTCCCCTGACCTTAGTGTGAGCACTGAAGCAGAGGAGCACATGTAATTCCTCATGGGAGCCCCTGTTACAACGCGTTGTAAATAGTAAAAATTGTGTGGGAGGAAATGACTTGTGCAATGTCGCACAACAAGTTGGAACAAGGTGAAGACTTTAGGTAAGATATGTGTCTTTGGCTATATGCGTTATACAAATAAAAATAAATGCACAGCTCACATCCTTATTATCTTAATGTTTGATAAACTTGAGTTTAAAAAACTTGAGTTCTTGAGGTCCAGAACAATTTGAGTATCATCTTATCAAAATCTTCCTAAGAACTTTTGTAACCTTTCATGCACTGATTTTGGAACACTCGCATAAGCACTTCCAAAAACCTTAAGGAAACAAAATTATTACAGGAAAAGAGGAAGACGAAAAATCCAATATCTGAAGTGGAAGTTAAGTGAGCTGAGGTGTAGCTAGATGTTTCTTTATTAGTTCTATAACTTTGGATAGCATACCGAGCCTCTTGTTATGCCTCAGAATCTAACCTTGAAGTCTCTGGATATTTAGGAGACAAGTTTATTGCTGAAAGAATTATACAACGATACATAAAAGATATACCAAAATAAGAGGAAACAAACACATAATTTAACATTCTCTTTGTTTTAAAAGTGAGTAAGTGTTCAATGTTTTTTTATCTACTATAAAATGTAAGGCTTTAAGGACAATTTTAAGACATTCAAATACATAGAAAAATTGTGAGTCAAAGGATAATAACATATAAATAGGCCGGGCGCGGTGGCTCAAGCCTGTAATCCCAGCACTTTGGGAGGCCGAGATGGGCGGATCACGAGGTCAGGAGATCGAGACCATCCTGGCTAACACGGTGACACCCCGTCTCTACTAAAAAATGCAAAAAAACTAGCCAGGCGAGGTGGCGGCGCCTGTGGTCCCAGCTACTCGGGAGGCTGAGGCAGGAGAATGGCGTGAACCCGGGAGGCAGAGCTTGCAGTGAGCTGAGATCCGGCCACTGCACTCCAGCCCGGGCGACAGAGCGAGACTCCGTCTCAAAAAACAAAACAAAACAAAACAAACAAAACAAAACAAAAAAAAAAAACAAAAAACATATAAATAACTTGCAACAGTGTAGATTTATTTCTACAGCTTCAGTATAATATAGTACTAATTCACTTTTACACATCTTAAATACTTGGGAATGTAGAGTTTTAAATCAACTTGCTTATGCACACGTGGGGCACCAATTAACATTATATATGACAGCCCAATGCTATTATATGTTGAAAGAATCCATACAAATGGAGAAGGAGGGAGATTTAGTTAACAAGAGTAATGAGGGGACTGCCAGGAGATCCACAGACATGAAAAAATTCCGATTTCGAGATGAATGGGAGGAAACAATAGCTGAGGTAAACCAAAATTCAAAGAGAGGTATAAAGGCCCAAGGACTTCGTAGTATATACCCTGTTACTATAGCTCCAATTACATATTACACTTGACTTAATCATGGAAAAAATTGTGTCACTAAATCTATCAGATCTATTCTGAGCCCATATCATGTGTTTGGTATTGAATATAGATAGAAAAACTGTTTCTTTTCAATCAAAATTTATTTTATAGCCATCTTTTACAACTAAATCACATTGGCTGTGTAAATTGAAAGTAACCCACCAGGCATTTTACAAATACTTTCTCTATTCTTTGTAAGTAAACAAAGCTGGAGTTTGTTTACTCTGTCAAATTTTTCTACAAGAAATGTTATTGGATAAATTAAGCATCATGAAAACCTGTTTTCATTAGTAACATAATATGACTAAAAGCATATGGTTACACAGTGTTCATACATGTAAAACTTTCATATCAATGCAAAAATATAAAACAAATTCAAGGCCTGAAAAATATTAAAATTTCAAAACACTTTTAATGAGAAAAATGCACTTTTTGTAACAATAGCAGAGATATTAATCATCAATGACTAAGTAAGGTCAACTAAATAGCACCTTTGTTTGTCTACTCAAGGTATTCTTTACCAAAATTACCTAGGTAAAGCCCAAAGACAACAAAATATATACGAAAACGTAACATTTTTAAAAAAGATTTCTAAATCCTAGATAAATTTTCAGATACATATACTTAGGAAAGCAAAGTGAGCATGGGCTCTGGAGTCAGGCTACTTTTTATTATATATGTGTAACTTTAGCCAAGATATGAGTTCCTCTGTATCTCTGCTTTTCAACTCTAAAATGGAAATCCTATTAATATAGAACTGTAAGGATATTATGAAGATTATGAAATAAACCATAAGAAGCCCTTAGAAAATGCCTGCACATTATTATTATAATTATTTATTACACATATGCAGTTAATGATTCAATATTGTTTTTGATCTGTCTAATAAAAAACAATATTCCTTCCTTAGGCTAAATCCAGTCGCTTTTTATTAAAATTACAATTATAGGTCACATAATAAGGTTTAGTTAAGGATGAACCTCATATATGATGACGATCCCATAAGATTATAATGGAGCTGAAAAGTTCCTAGTGATGTTGCAGCCGTTGTAAGATCGTTCCCCAATGCATCACCTTTTCTACATTTAGATAGATTTAGAGACATGAAAACTTGCCGTTGTGTTAGAATTGCCTACAGTATTCAATGCAGTAGCATACCGTACAGGTTTGTGGCCTAGGAGGAATCGGGTATATCGTATAGCCTAGGTGTGTAACAGGCCATACCACGTAGGTTTGTAAGTAAACCCTATCATGGCCACACAACAATCAAATCACCTAACAATGCATTTGTCAGAGCGTATCCCTGTCATTAATCAATGCATGACTGTAATTACTAAAGCGACTTCCACTGGTTTCATCAGGAAAATATATATTTGCATGGACACAGCCTAAGACTTAGAAACAAGTAAATGTTAGGCTTTGTAGATCATTATTATCTCATCCAAAGCAGTGGTTCTCAATGGAGGCAATCACCTCCCCTCTCCCAGGAGATACCTGGCAATGCCTGCAGGCACATTCTGTCGTCAGAACTTGGTGTGGGATTGGAGGACTGAAGAGTGTGGGGGTGGGGGGCGGTGCTACTGGTATCTAATAAGTAGACGCCAGAAATACATATCAAAGAATTATCTGACTCAAACTGTCAATAATGCAGGGATTGAGAAACTGTGTTCTAAAGACCCAGTTCTGGACTAAGAATAAATGCTGGATTCAAATGACAAAAGGAAGGAAGGGATACAATTAGATAATACAAATAATACTTGTTGTATTTAAGGAAAAACTGCTTAAATTTCCCAGATTCGTATAAATACTCTCCCCCATAAATTTCCCACCTCATCAACAAACCAATTTCATTATAAAATACAACATTCTGTTATATACTCACTGACAATAATGGTTAAGGACCCCAAAGGAGATGTTACAAAAAATAAAAAATAAACAAGCCTCACCAAGGCTTACTGCCTCAGGGATGACAGAGATAGAAACTGGTAAAAGTGAAAGAACAAACCACAGAGTAGGGCAAATGAACTTAAAAAACAGAAGAAAAATGGCAGCTTTCAATTTCCAAAAATTCAAATTAATTTTGGCATTATGTCAATGACTATATTGAAATGGACCTTAAAAGGCCGTAATTCTACTCTCAGTGGTCACAAATATGGAATCCATGGTGGGCTGTTCATTTCAATAAACAAAAGAACAGAAAAATGACATAGTACTATGACCCTGATTGAATATAACACACTTTCAAGCAGTGCCTCCTAGTAACAATCAACATTTTGGCCGGGTGCGGTGGCCCATGCCTGTAATCCCAGGACTTTGGGAGACCGAGGCGGGTGGATCACCTGAGGTCAACAGTTTGAGACCAGCCTGGCCAACATGGTGAAACCCCATCTCTACTAAAATAAATAAATAAATAAATAATTAGCTTGGTGTGGTGGCACATGCCTGTAGTCCCAGCTACTCTGGAGGCTGAGGCAGGAGAATCGCTTGAACCTGGGAAGCAGAGGTTGCAGAGAGCCGAGATCGTGCCACTACACTCCAGCCTGGGCGACAGAGTGAGACTCCGTCACACACAGACATAAAAGCAAAAAGAAATCAACATTTTATGTTGAGTTATATAAAAATACTGATTGTGAATTTAGGGTGAGTTTGTACATTTTAAACTGTGGTGCCCCTATGTAAGCCAAAAATGAACATTTTCTCCGTCTACATAGGGAAGAAAAATATGTCTAACACAAACAAAACACTACAAATGTGAAAATAGCACTATTTAAAATAAGCTGAAATATTTCTTGGCAAGTCTCTTCCTGCGGCTGGATTTGACAGCTGAATTGTAAACCTATCAAAAACTAGTTTGTGTAATGAACAGACACAATGTTAAACACTGAACTGCTGCAGCACTGCTTCAATTAAGATAATCCGGGTAATGGAGAAGCAGAACATGTTAAAGTTTCAGACAATGTGCTGGCATTTAGCCTGTGTCAAAAATTCAAGGCAGAGGTCTTCCTTCCTCATTACCATATACCTTACCAGCCCACAATAGTAACCACATTAGAAGACCACATTTCCATAAGCTCTAGACAGTGCTTGAAGAGGCCCTTAGCTATATACATACTTGATGAAAGCAAAGCAAAACAAAAAAATGTCCCACTGGTCTTGCTCCTTTTTGGGAAAGAGACAGAGGAGAGAGGAGAAGAAGATAAAGAATTTTAAAGTTTAAATATATTTAAACTTTCTACTTTTCTCTGTAATAGTCTCAAGTTTAAAAAATGTTTTAGAGACATAAAAATGTAAAAATTCTTGATGTGTTTAATATATATGATTTTTATACACCAGGAATTTTCCCTGTAGAAAACTAGAAAAGACTACTTTTCTTAGGGGTAAAGGCTTCTCTGAGCAGTAGGAAATCCTGCCTGAAGTGTTTACTGAATAATTATAGAGAATAATCAGGTTTAAGATGTAGCTTTTCTACCAAAGGTGAAGAAAACCATTTTATGTCTCTGGTTAGCATGGAAAAACTAGCATCAGTATTCTTATTTCCAGAATACAAAAAAAAAAACTTTACCTTTGCACACAAAGAAATATACTGCCTTTAAAAAAGTAAATTCAGTAAACTTTTTTCATTCAGTTCCCTTTTAAAACATAAATTCAGTAAGTTTTTTGATTGGGTTATTCTAGAGTATACAGCTTACCCTGAAATCAGTGCTCACAATCAGAAATAAAGATGAACTTAAAATGAACTCCTTGCGATGTCTTCATTTTCTACCCTAAAGCAAGTCAGATGATTTGCAGTATCTGTTACACAGGAATTTTTTTTTTTTTTTCCAGACATCACCCCCACAATGTTATCCATACACCTCTAGGTTAACACACTAAACAGACTGGAGCTAATTAACTAGTTTGGCTACACAAATTCTTTTCTGCTTTTAATTACATTAACCTAATGTGACTTGAATTCAACAGACCAAAAACAAAACCGCTAATTATATTAAGGGCTTCAAAGATGATTTCAAATTGCTAACCACCAAACTGTCATAGAATTTATCTCCTTTCCTTTAATATATTTTACATGCAAAATCTGTGCTTTACTAAAAATACTATTTAAAAATACATCAAAACAATGAATAATAGAATATTGATTTATAATGCTAAAAGAGAAATATGTTTCAACTAACACAGATAAGACACACATAGGTATCATCATACCAATAAGCAATTATGCAGTACTAAATTTTTATAATCTTTGAAAAGATTAAAGGCTTGAAAATATTCATTTACAGTAGTAAGGGCTTGACAAGTGGGATTTACCTGAAGAATGAAGTTGTCTAAAGCACCTGAGTTTAGAAATTATTTTTTCAGAAAAAAAACTTGATTCGTTTTGCAAAGTAAGTGAGATGAGAGGTTTTGAATTACAGTCTAGTGTATCATCCTTAAACAATTCACCACTAACTCTCCTTGTGCAGAATATCTCTTCATAGAAATGCTGTCAATTCTGCCTGGATCTTTGACCTACAGAATAGAGAGCAAGCTGTTGTGAACTACAGAAGTGCCTGGCATGGCTTCTTAACAACAATGAGATGCAGGTAACCCAGATGGCCAGTCATAGCCCCCAGACATTCCGCTTGGTGAAATCAGCTGCAGGACAGTTTTAGATGGTCCCTAAGGACGCCTTTCAACAGAAACATATGAAGAAGAGTCACAACAATATCGACTTTTATTTCTCTAAATTTTGGCATCAAATTAACAATAACAACAACAACAACAACAACAACAACAGTAACAATCCAGAAAAAAATAACTTGTCTGAGGAGGGTGCAGAGAATAAGAGGAGGCAAAGTAATACCCATTACTTTCCAATCTGGCTGCAAGAATAATATCAGCCTTTAATGTTAGTTCAGATTAAAGCATTCATATTGTCTAATGCATGCCATCCTATTTCTCAAAAATAATCATGCTTTATTGCATTCTAATTAAGCAAAAGCATTGCTAGTACCATAATTATTTTGTATAAATGATAGACAAAGAATTGGATAATCAATCTCAAAAGTATCCTAGTAACCTAAAAATATATAATCAAGTAAAAATAACTCATAAAATTCAGATATTATACAATATAAAAGAAAATACAATATTTCTTATTTTATAATATTTCTTTGTCATATTCCCAGGTAGGTACTGCAAAAAGATTAATTTAAAAAACTACATCTCTTATTAAATAATTTCATGTTTTTATTAACTATGCTTTAATATCAAATCCAGATAAATTATATTTCTGAACATACACATTAATAATTTTGCTGTTTGTCTTTAAGACCTAAATTTTAATGTAGTTAGGTATTAGATAAAAATGTAAATTGTTGATAAATCAATTCAAAACCATCACCATAAAAAAATCATTGATAGAGAGCAACTTATACTTACTGATCTAGTGACCAATACTTCTCTTAAGTGTAAGAACAAATTTCAAGAAATTCGTTTTTATATATTCTATAAAAATGTGTATTTTATATATTTATTTGTACTAATCTCATAAAATAATTTTAAAATTCTATGCATTTATGACAAAATGATTTTATATTAAATATCAAAGCAAATGTTTTATTTTAGATTAAATAAACAATAAACCTCAGCCAAGTCATGGTTCTTCTTGGTTAGCAAAGTTTATTAAAGATTTTTTGATCTTTGTATTTTTTATAAAAGCTATTGATTTTTTATTCATTTTCCCAAAATTTGTTACCTCGCTCTATTCCTATTTTATTCTGGTTCACGGGGACCTAAAAGAGAGAGAAAGGGGAAGGAGGAGCGGAAGGAAAAGGAGGAAGGAGAAATGCATTATTTTAATGACTTCCCACTCAAGTCTCTGGATTAGATATGATCTGGTTTCACGCTGTGCATCCACAGGCCATCAGGTAAACTTGTCTTTAACTCAAGACCAGTCTAATACGAACTCAAAACACAAAATGACAGCACTGTACCCCCAGATGGATGAAACTAAGGAAAACAGATTGTATACTAATATTTATAAGATTTTGCTTTTTCTTCTAGGCTATAAAATAATTATACCCAGATTAGTCAGCTTTCAATTAAACTGCAAAAAGTACCTAGATTTTACAAATTATTCACTAGTCCATTCTCGAGTGAAGGCTATTTCATCATTTACAGCCTGCTTCAAGTGTAAATAATGTTCCTGGGATTTGCACAAAAAATGTTTTATATAACAAAAGGACACCGGGGCAAGTACACACACATTGTAAAGAAAATATGAGAATGATAAATTGAAAGCCATGACCATTCTAAAAATTCCAGGTGACATAAAAAAGGACAGCATTGCATGGAGAAAAGCCACAACTTGTTTCAGGTCTTTCAACTACTCTCTTAGGAGTGGAATGGAGAGGAAAAATAGGCAATTCGGATCTCTCCATTGGCGTCCCACATTTGCCCGGGCTTGGGCTACATACACACAAGAGAACACGATCCAGTTTCATTTGTTTCCTGGTACACTTCACAATACCATTTGAAAACCACCATGAATTCAGCCAGGAGTTTAAACACTCTTGATCATCAGAGAGAAGCAACAAGAGACTCATGCAGAAAAAGCAATTATCCCAGTGGGAACACGTGGCTCTTTGCACAGCTTGGTGAGCTGCCAGCTGAGAACACAGGCCTGGGAGAGTCCCCGCCTAGGACTCTGGCAGCTGCACTTCCCTGCTATTTCCATTTCTCCTCCTAAACTTCTCATTTCTTCCTCATAGCAATTTATAAATTGGTAGTTGGCTGTTTGCTGCTGCAGAAGCACACCTAGGATAATTTGATTATAGACTACATCAGGAAGAGCTGTACTGCTAACTGCAGGTAAGTGGGAGCCACCCTGCAGAGAGACATAGTTACAGGAAAGGATTTTCTTCATGAAAGTAGAAATTAGTATCTTGCTCTCTATCAAAAGTATATCACCAGAGAACCTTTTTATGATTCCTAACTTAAATAATAGAAAGAAGTAACACAGCCCTCTTTAAACATACCAATTTTGCTTGCTTAAGTGTAGCTCAAAGACAATATGAAGCCTTGGGTATGGCATTTTTCTGCTGGACACCCATTTTCCTGGGCTAGACAGAGGTACGTAGCCTAAAGCCATCAGCCAGGAAAGCCCCTTCTAATTGATAGTATTAACCAGGAACAGACAACTGCTGAGTGCTGATACAATGGAGAGCAGAGAAAACAGTGAAGGCTTTTTAGCAGATTCCCCAGGTGTCTGGTTCCCAAGTCATTAAGACTAGAACCCCAAAGTGAATCCTAGAAAGGAGGCAATATAAAGAGTGGTTTTAGCCTTTGTTAGCTATCTTCGAAAAGTAAGAAAGCTAATTGATTTTTACCTCTATGAAAATTCTAGGTAGATTACATGCTAGCATTCAGCATTAATATGAAAAATTGATTTAGCTTATAGCTATTAAAGTTAATGTATTATTTCCTTCACAGGTCTCATGAAACAGTGTCCTGCTGTTTTAAAGGTAAAAAACAAAGTCTTATGGGCAATTTTCACTTTCCCACAAAACCAGGTTTCGTTTTTATCACCTCATCCAACCATCTGGCTCTAATTCTGAATTTACATACAGTCACTGCTAAGACAGCCTGAAATAAAAATCTACAAGGGAATTATGACTATACTCTAGAAATAAAGATGACAAATGTTCATAGTATTTGAGGGGAGAAAAGCTCATTTTCAAACTCTTGGCTCTTCTGAATTACAAGTACACCAGCTGAAAATACTTTGCCAACAGTAAATCCCTTTTCCTCTCTGTGGGTTCTTACACTTAGCTCTATAGTTTGGTCCAGTGTGAGAAATTTCCCTCACTACCAAATGCTTGCTAAGATAAAGCCTTTTCCAGAGATCATGTGTAACTTTTTACCCTTGAAATTTACATAGACTTACATTCTGTAGAAGACACAACCATGGCAAAGTCAAATCAAGGTTGGGTATGAAAGGGATTCCTTGATACAGATTGACCAATTTTACTTTATATAAATACATTTTTTTATGAGAAAATATAAAACACATTTAATATTACTAATTAAGATTCTATAGAAGAAATATTCCTAAAATAGCTCCAAATTCAAGTAAACACTCATGCACATTCTGTGGTATTTGAATCCCAAAGAGTCAAAGGAGAAAAAGAAGAGCTTGCAAGTGACAAGCTTAATTGATTAATCAGAAGTTAGGGCTCATCAGACCAGGGTAAGAGATTCAATATCCATATGGCCAGTTGCTTCACCCTCCTTTGTTGAACACGAGATTATGCTAGAATGTAGCTCACTCATTTGGCAAATTTGTGCCTCATTTCATATGGAAAACATGTTCAAAACATACATAAATCCCATATCTTCCAACAATACACATGTTAACATAAATTAAAATATTTCTACACACCTCCTAAGAGGAAGCAAGTAGGCTAACTCCTCAATATGAGGAAGAAAATATGATCCTAGAAAAACAGGTCTGACCTAGCGCTTAAAAAGGAGCTTTCTAGTGGGGTAAACTTCAAAATTATAAATAGGTACTTTTTGCTATTTCCTGAGAACTAATAATTAACTCATGGACAAATAAGAAATAAAAATAAATTCATCCTGACCATTTCTATTTCTATAATTGTTGGTGAAAACAAAATAACAGAGAAAATGATCTGTGTAAAGGGTATTGTAAAAACTGGAGGGATATTTATTCGGAACATTCTTTTTTAGTCATAAATGGTTCCATTCCATAGCCAAGACAAAAGCATGCTGAACAGAAAATGTAATGCAAATGGTATTAATTGTACTAAGGGATATCAGTGTTTTACATGGCTTCTAACCCACGTCTAGGTTATACTGTTGGAACTTTGAGCTGAGAAATCAGAACCTTGTGCATCCTAGGTTGCTTCCATAGAAATCTACTAAGAGTTCCAGCATTTAGGGATTGGAAAGGTCCACTAGAAGTTACATTAGTCAGTGTGAAGATTAAAGAACAAAGTAAAATCAATGAGAAAAGCTTGATCTGACATTCCCTGCCTCTCTTCTGCATAGAATATATGTTTTGTGATGGCAAAAACTTTCTCCTAGTTTTAACATTTAAAAACACATCACTTACATAGAAAGTATACTATCAGAATTTTTCACAATCTAAGAGATCGGACATACAGAATTCTTACGATTTCAGTCATCTCTTCTGAAAAAAAAATGCCAAATATCTTAAAATTTATGTTAAAAGCACACTATTTTATACTGCACTGTAGAAGACAAATTCAAATTCTGACCACTCCATACTAAAATAACAAATATATTTAAATTCTCTGGAGTTTCTATAGAAATTTTAAATAACTTAAGAACTGCAAAAGCCTCACATCTGAAAAAAATTATGTTCTATGTGTAAAATGCCTTTGACAGTTCTTTCTGCAAGTATACAAAAAATGCATCAGTGAATCCGTGGTAAATTTAATAAATGTGCCAGTGTATTTAAGCAACAATCTGTATTATTGCTATTGTTTTAATTAATGAGAACTGTGATACACCAACACCAGCTATGTACATAGCATTGTTACATGCATCATTTTTAACGTTGAAAACATTCTCAGAAGGTGTATTTTCCTATATTTTGGATGAGAAAATTAAGGCTCTGAGAATATCAAAAGTTGCTCCAGATCATTTGGTAAGTGCACTGAAGGTCATTCTACATAGATCCAACATAAAGCTTCTATACAGGGCTTTCTTTGAGACAGAGAACAACGGCTTACATTTTTTTTTTTTTTGCTTCCCATGCCACAAACTACAAATTCACAGTATTTTTAAAATGTATAGATCCTCAAACTGAATGGCTGGAAGAATGAATAGTTGCTCTCCATGGACCTTCCTGAGCACATTACATTGAAGTTCCCCCCTTCCAGCACACCCCATATTTAAGCCTGACCAATCTGGACATCCAACCTAATGGCCATTAGTCCATGTAATTGTCAGCAGAAAAACAATGTGCATGTTTACATTTCATATTTGCATGTGTTGTCTGTAGGACTAATGTTGTAAGGTAAATATCCCACATGCATTTCTATGCAGAAGAATGGCTCTCCTGTTCCCATGCAAACATGCGCTTATTATTATGAATGTTTAAAGGTTAAACAGAATATTTACAAGCTTCCCTAATAAAGATGGGGAAGTGTGGCATGATCTTTTATACGCATGATGCATGGAACAATACAGTGATGTGATATATCGAGGTGAGAGAAGAGTGACACCATGCATGTGAAAAGACTAAGGAATAAGAAATCATGGATTCCTTAGTAAATTGTACTCTATCTCCTCAAAGAGACAAATTTACATTATTTTCAGCCAGTATTATACAGGTTCAGCTCAACTGCTTTTGAAATGTTCCCATACAGTATGATGCTCTTAAAGGTGACTTAAGCAAAAGCCTGTTTCTAATGCAATAGGCCTTTAAAGCTTTGTGATCACCTCGATTTGTAAGATTTAAGAAGAGTAAACCTGTACCATCTGGTAGTAATTTTGTTAATGCACAACAGACTATTTTACAAGTGTACAATTTATCATATTATCAAATTCTTTGGTCTTAAGGAGATAAAAACGGCAGTGGTCAGATGTTACCAAGAGCTGTTTGGTTAAAGTAACTAACCTTTAAACAAAAGAATTGCAGAATCAGCATTAGATTGAGGAGATACTAGCCTCACCATAAAACTTAGAATTATTCTTTGAGAGAGAATATTTAAATAAAAGTGATAATGTGGGCAAGATGAAGAAATAATGCTAATCATCACCAATTATAAATAATGAAAAGGAAATCTCAATCCCCTGTAAAGTGATCAGATTAAAAATAATTGAAAACTAAAAGGCTTAAGAAAATGTCTTTGATTTTTTGCATTTTGAACCCTGTTTTAAGGAAAGGATATTGTTCACAACATCTTGTAAAATCAAATGCCCTTTTGAATGTACTACTTTTTTTTTTAAAGATTACAATTCACTTTGCTTGATGTCAACAGAAAGAAAAAAATGCAGTCTGTACTATCCTAAGCAATCAGAAAGACTATAAGCAATTAGAAAAGTCAACTTTTTAAAAATAGAGAATTTACTAGAAAGTATTGATATGTAAATATTTGTCCAAATTAAAGATAAAATGTACAAACAATTCTTTAAGATAAATTCTAAAACTATATTTTAGAGAAATATTTCATCTGATAAATGGAACACTGAGAATTAAATAAACTATTTAGGACATCATCCATGAACCCACAAAAGATTGGGTCTTTAATTTGGCAAACTACTTTAACCTATAATTAAACAAAGTGCTCCCTGACAGTAGAAAAATCCCACTAGTCCTTGGCTATTGGGAGACATTTAATGGCCTGATCAGATATATCAAAGTGCTTGGAAACTGAAGAAACTCTAGCTGCTTGTGTAAGCATATATTTTAAGAAAAAAGTAAGAGAAGAAACAACATTTGCATGTCTGCTTTCTATGCTGGGGTGGCAACCTAATCCGAAATTCCTACTGCAGGTTTGTTATTTGACCATGTGTGTTCATTTTGTATCATTTTAATACAGTACTTCTGCTTAATATATGGTATTATTTTGAATTATGAGGTACAACTTTCTTTTTGGCTGATTACTCCAATTTCTGAGACACTTTCTGCTTTCTGGAAGGTCTATTCTGACTAATAGATCATGGATGCTAACTAGCAGCATGCAACCATATCAGGTTTCGTCTCAGTGATTTTCAAGAGTTGGCGGAATTCCCTGTGGAAGGCAGCATAGGCATACTTGGTGAGGCAGTCCTCTACGTCATGCAACGTTACTTTGACTGAAACTAACATGTGGGTGGAACTAACTTTTGGAAAAGTATCCAAAACTGTTTTGGGTCTGAGTGTGCTGACTCATGCCCATAATCCCAGTCCTTTAGAAAACCAACCTTGGCAACACGGTGAGACCCCATCTCCACACACACACAAAAAAAATAGCTGGATATGGCTGCACATACCTGTAGTCTCAGTTACGCACAAGGCTGAAGTGGGAGGATCACCTGAGCCCAGGAGACTGAGGCTGCGGTGAGCCATGTTCACACCACAGCACTCCAGCCTGGGCGACAGAGAGATATCCTGTCTCAAACAAACAAATAAAACCAAAAGACTTGTTTTTTAGGAAACCTATTTGGAAAAACAAAAACTCCACAATCATCTCAGGAGATTTAAGAGGATACTAACAAACACTATGCAACAGGCAAAGCAGGATAGCATATCAACATTGTATGATATCAAAACTGAGGACTTTAATTCATATGTAAGTTCATTATAGTACTTAGATGAAACTTGAAAATACACAGTATATTGTTTCCCAAAGTCACCAAAGATTATTTGTTGAACTAGAAAATATTTTGTTTGGCAATCTTTGGTGTCCAATGCCTTACTTCTGCATCTAAACATACTTCACCCCTCTATGGTCCTGGAGTCAGTTTATGTAAAGTTAAAAGAACTTTATAAGGAATAACAAGCAGGTGTTTCAAAGGACCTGGACAAAAATGGGCATGTAGATTATACATTATAAAGCCCATCAAGGTATATATCTTACATATTGAGACTCATATATTGATGTAAACCTATACATTGACCAAAACAGGATATACTACAGTTTTACAAGTGTTTGGTTTTATGATCCATGAAATATCTAATTCAAAAGGTTTGCTTTAATTTTTGAAGTTAAATATCTTTCACCTTTCTAAGTTATTAAATTTAGTGTAGAATGAACAGGAACTGAAAATCAAGACAGGAGAACTTAAAATAATGCTTTACAACGAGGCTGCCATCAACAGTCCTCAAAATACTTTTGACTACTGTGGTTTGATTCTCAGAATGATTCTAATAAACAGGCAAACAAGATATCATTGTCTGAATATTTTCAACAATTAAAGGACTTGACCAAGGTTTGGTTGTTAGGACAGTTTCAAAAAACATGCTTTGGACATAACAGACCTTTCCCAAGATGGTCACAGATTAAGCTTAACTTACTATTTAAATTGCTGCAATTTATTTTCTGTTTTGAATGAGATTGTGTGACAACCTCTGATATTCAGTCATTTAAGATCAATTTCTATATGTTCGCAATAATATGCAGAATGTACAAAATATTAATCAAATCGATGTAAGGCCATCCCTGTATCTAATGGATAAATAAGCAGAGAAATGTACTAAACCCTATATATTTAAAATACTACTTTCAATGCTGTTACCAAGATAGGAAATACTGAATTTAGAACACAAAACAAATGGAAAAATTGTATGAAATAAATCCATGAAAACCCTTTGTTGTTGAGTTTTTTGTTAAGATATATCATAATCAAATTTAAGTGTCATTTTAGATGGGTTGATCAGGTCTAGTCTGTCATGGGAAAAATCCCAAGAAGAACTCTTATGATGGGAGACTCTACACTAAGCCATTATGTGACTCAGGGTAAATCAATGGGCTTGGCCTGTCGTCCCTGAAAACAAGGACCTTGCCTATTCACAATCTCTCAACTCTGCTCCATCTCTAAGATTCTATATCAGTATGTCACACTGATAGCAATGTCTTTACTCACAGAATTAACTTGTGTAGTATCTCCTATTTTTAAGCCAATAAAATATCATGCTTTAGAATAGAGAAATGGTGTGGATGATACCCTCTTCCCATTTTACAGGAGAGTAAGATAAGAAATGCATAATTATATGTGGAAATAAAATTAACAAAATCATATATATTCAAATTAGCAACTTTTCATCCCTGAGTATCCTAAAATACAAAATTTCTGACTTATATTTCATTCATTTAACACCTTCTCAAGAAATATGTATTGAGCTTTGACCACAAGACAGACATGAAGAATACAGGTAGCCTTTCATGTCTTATGTATATTAGATAAGCAATATATAAATCATAATTTAGAATAGATTATAAGAGAAGCACTTGGTAAAAGGAAAAGGAACAGATCATAGGAAGAAGAAATCTAGTGTGGGTATTTGGGTGGGATTTTGCTGATGGTTCCTCTGAAGAAGTTTTCTTTGAGACCTGAAAAATGAGTGTGTTAGACAAAGGGGCTGTAGGAACAGAACATTACAGATAGAAAACCACATGCCACGACTCTCATAAATTGGTACACCAAGCTGTTGGCATGCAAGCTTTCAAATGCACATGTAACATATGAATAGTGAAAAGACAGAGCAACAACCAAATGCTCATTGAAATTATCTTTTAAATTGCATTGTCATCTAAACTAATTTGTGTACTAGAATGGAGAATGCTTTAGTTTATTGCAATCCTTTCAAAAGAGTGCTTGGACTTCACAGGTAGGTGTGAAATACTTGGCTTTCTATTTTCTAGTTTCAGGGTCCAAACGTGATGAGTCTATGTGTAATTACTTATATAAAATTGCAAGCGTATGGGAAGTTTCAGGATGTTTCTTGGGAAGAGGAACCAGCCTTTCTCAACCAGAACTTTGCATCTGAATCACATAATTTCTCAATTCCCCTAAGGATAATACATAACGAGAACTGTTCTAGATGCATGGGAAAGAAGCTGATTCATTACACACAGTGGATACCTTTAGGGCACTAGGACAGAATTCTCCTGTGGAATAAGCAGTTGATGATAGCATTGCCCAATAAAGGTATACATAGAACTTGAATCAGTTTCTTAATTTCAGTGTTAGTCTAAACACTTTACTTACTCATAATGTTCACCCAGAACACTCCTAGTGATTCTGTGGCAACTGAAAATTCTCACAGTTATGAATCAGATATAGATAGAAATACGTGCAGAGGAGATAGAAAGCTGGACTTTGTTCACATACATTTATATTATCATCTTGCTTCTTGAAGAAAGTTGGGATTGTTACGGCATGAGTAGTTTCGGATTTTCCTTTACCATCAAGATTTAGATGACTAAACATATTCAGAGTTCAAATAGGTATACTAACAACAATAATAAAGAGAACACCATTACTAATGTGTATTAAGTGTGTCACGATTTACAATGATATTTAACATGCATTTTCTCACTGAATTTCCTCAACGACACATTGAACTAATCTACGTATGATTAGATAATTCATTTCACAGATGGAAACGATGAAATTTATAGAGATCAAATGTCTTCCATAAGATCATGCATTTAATAGGTTTTGAAACCCAAAATTATAATGTGGTCTTATAATGCCCAAGTCTATGCTTTGTTCTACTAATCCCCAGTGTTTCAATTATTAAATATGAAAATTAAGATAGACAGGAAAAAATTATTTTTAAGTCATATATTCAATCCAATTACTGGTATAATAAAGTTGTGTTGACTTAACATATTTAAATCCCAAATAGAAAATTTATTTTGGAAAATAAATAGAATACATAACGTGCATTGACACTTTATGTAAGATGAACCCGAAAAAAAAAATCTACTTCTAGTTTACTACTCAGGTTTCCTTTGACCTTCACACAACAGAGCTATATATTTATTTTGCAGAAACACAAATTTAACTTCTCAGGGAAAAGGGGCTTTATGACATCAGCTGTATTAAGTATGTTAATTTCCTCTAGGGGAGAGGAGGGGAAGAGGAAGCAAAAGACATTGAACAATGAAAGAAATTGGAAGAGCAGACGAAAGCACTAATCGAAGGAAGGGAGGAGAAGCAGATGGCGTAGGAAGGAGACATGTGGGAATTGGGGGGAAAGGAAGCAATTGGCAAGGAGTGGGCTGAATGCCAAATTTGTGAAGGATCTGAAGGGCACTAGGGATTTGGATGGGATGTGAGTCAGCTGCTTTTTACCAAAATATCACACCAACAATGGAAATCAAAGAAGCCTACAAAGACACACAGGAAGCCGAAAAGGACTGGGAAAAGACCTGATGACACACTCCATTCTAATAATTTTACCTCGTCAGCATGGGAATGGGAAGTGTTACATAGTTATTTTTGGTTTTTTGGTTTTGTTTTGTTTTTTTACTGCATAACTAAGTTGTTCTCCGACCTTCATTACAAATTTTCAGATCTTTAACTTGCTTTTGAAAGAAATGATACAGATAAAACCCTTCTATATATTTTAGCGATTTTTTACTTACCTTATATAAATGTGATTTGCTATTCAATGTCACTCATACACAAAACAATTCATTTAAACCTTCTAGGATTACAGTGACCAACTATCCCCATTTTCCCAGACCTGAGGGATTTCCTGGGAATAGAATTCTCATTTCTAACACCAGGACCATCCTGGGCAAAACAGAATGGCTGATTTTCCTATGTAAGGTAAAAATCTTAAGAAAAAGCTACTAAATGTACTTGTTCATCATACTAAAGCATACTGATGCTGTAAAATTTTTTTCTACATTTTGCAAAGAAGAATGGATAAAATCTTAATTCAGTTATGCAATAAATAGACGAAGTGAAAAAAAACAGTTACTGATTGGAAAATGGCTTTGATGAAAATAAATATCTTATAAACAAATTCTTTCCCCATCATCTAAATTGTTTTTTCAATCAAGTAAAAACAATGGTAGACATAGAGGATATTTGTGACATGCTACTGTGAGGACAGTAGAAAGAAGAATAAACAAGTCAGCATAACTTATCTCAAGGAATAATATAAGTCATTCAAAAATGCTTAAGTCACAAAGGCTCATACCAGCTAAGAATTTGAAGCATGAAAAAATGACTTTTTAAGCTCTTGTTCTTAATAAAATGAAACAATTCAGGATAAATGATTGACAAAGGTTATCATGAAGAAAATAATTCTGAAATTTCAGAATTGAGTCTAGGCAGAGCTTAATATTTATACTGTGTTGTTAATGTGTTAGTTTTTACTGTACTTTATTATATCTATACAAAATTCTCCAGACACTATATTAACAATATTTTATTTAACTCAATTTTTCATTTGTTATGTAACATCTCACAATTGCTTACTTTTTTCAGCAATAAATTTTGAAATCTGTGCAGCTAATGATATTAGAACCTGGCTAATTCACAATTTGGACTGATAACTACAAAGCATATTCAGTTGAATGATTTACTGATTTATAATATCCTCTTCAATATAAATCCTTCTTTTGGTAAATGCCAAATGATGACAGTTAATTGTTTTCTTTAGATAATCTCTAATCTCTTTTTAGGTAAGACTTCTGGTCTTCAGAATAAATAATTTTAGGTTGTCTGAGCTATAATATCTGGCCATATTGGACCATTTATGTGCCATCTTTTATGAAACTACTCAACCTTTCAAATTTAAAAATCTTTTTTATGTTATAGATTTCAATACTGAACATAACATGGACTAGTTCTTGAACATGCCAAACCCCAGTTTCAAGATCACCACAACTTCCATTCTGTGAACTAATCTCTCCAAATCCTTGAATATTAAAAAGAGTACTTCATAATGGAAACTAAGAGATACTGTCGTCCTGAGTCAAAATTTGCACTGATAGCATAGCAGAGTTGTTATATATGTTGCAGAATCTATAGGATCCTATAAAAATGTTATGAATGAAAAAAATGGAAGTGACCCCTTGGTTGCCCTCTCTTTCCCCAACAGCCAATTTAGATGTAGCGACTGCATTAGCAGAAGTTTAGTATGTATCTGACAAGATTGTTGTCAGGATTAAATGGGTGAATATACATAAAGTGCTTATACTACGACCTGGCACATAGCAAGTGCTGTCACCATCATCATCTCCTCCTTCTTCATCTTCTTTGTAACACTAAATTGACAAGTATAAGCGTACCCTAATGTAAAGAAAATAGCTTAGGCATTGGGTTTTCAAGCGGATAAAATGAGATTATATAAAGCATATAATACATAGCAAGTTCTTAATATTCAATAGCTATATTATCTCTAAAAATTGACATTTATTTAGATTATATTTAATAAAGTAAAATTTAAATAAATAAATGTAAATAATTTTTATTTACAATTTTTCAGATTAAAAAGGAACTTTTTTCTTTTTTCTTTTTTTTTGGGGGGGGGATAGAGTTTCACTCTTGTTGCCCAGGCTGGAGTGCGGTGGCGCGATCTTGGCTCACTGCACCCTCTGCCTCCCAGGTTCAAGAGACTGCCCTGCCTCAGCTTCCCAAGTAGCTGGGATTATGGCATGTGCCACCATGCCTGGCTAATTTTTTTGCATTTTTAGTAGAGATGGGGTTTCTCCATGTTGGTCAGGGTGGTCTTGAACTCCCAACCTCAAGTGATCTGCCTGCCCTGCCCTCCCAAAGTGCTCAGATTAAAGGCATGAGCCACCGTGCCCGACAAAAGGAACTTTTTTGCAAGAGACTTTCATGACACAGTTATGCAGAAGAGCTAAATACAAAGCCTTAGATAACTATCTTGTAACATTCAATAAACATATCATGTATACTATGTAGCAGATATTGGAAATTTATTATTGTTTCTGTAAATATTCATTTACTAATCTAAAACAAAAGGTTTAATTCCTACTTGCCAATTTGCAGATCTCATATAAATACATAAAAGTATCATATTCTGTTAGTATAATGGTATTAATTTATGATCTTATTTTAATAGATATTAAGATAAACTATACAGTTGCTTTTGTCTCATCAGTTATCACCTAGGTACTATTAAATACCTTAATATTTTATTTCATAAACACATTTGTGTTTATGCTTGTAACAGTCAATTAAACAAGTTTTATTTATAAGCCATCCTCCCTAAGAGATCAGCAATTTCATCTCTATGCCTGCAATTCCTGCAGCTACCACCAGGTTCATTTTATAGAAATCCAATACAAAGTATGAGAAATTGATGCCTGGAACTTGGTGCAATTGTCTGTGACCCAAAGAACTGTGCTAATTTATAACAAACTCACCTTTTTGCTGAGATAAAAATAACAAAATTGTCTAAGAAAACAAATATAGAATGGCAAAATTTTAAACAAACTTAATCTAGGAAAATATTTGTGATGTCTACTTTAAATGTTTTAACTTTTTCCTTAATGTACAAGGCAATTTCAGTTTTCAGACTGAACAAAATAATTATGTTTTCAATACTTGGTGTTAACTTTTTCCCAATCTTAACATTTTCTTTTTCCCACCCTAATAAAATATCTTGAACTTAAATGCAGTATTTCTAAAAAGTAGTGAAATTTTTTAAAATCGCTTTTTGTAAGGTATTTTCAAAGACATCCAAAAGAGCACTTTAGTCCTCCAATTTATCTTTATAAGAAAATTTCATTTATTAACAAGATGGATATGATTAAGTCTCAAACACATGAAGTAAATCAATTTAATCTAGCCTACCAGTTAAACTACTTTTATTTCTAACTCTAAATATAAATACTCATGTCTAGAAAACAAAGAACACTAGAGACAAACATCATTTAAGGCCTCTTTCAAATGATTCTAAGAAACATGTGCCAAAAAAGTTCTAAGAAATTCTCCTATCATGTAAGACAATAAGAAAATGTTATTTATATATTCATGGTTTATAATCATCTGGATCTAAAATTTGGCTCTGAATCCAGGTCATTGTAAGAAGAAATGAATTAAGAACTTAAAAAAAAACACAGGTGCAGCTATCATTCAACTACATATTTCCCTTTTTTGTAGGGTGTGTCTTTGTTCTCACAGCTGGGAGAGGTGTACTTTAAATCTTCAACAAAGAAAGCCACCACATTAAAGAACTCTAGAAATTCCTATAACCAAAACTGTAGCAATAAGCATGCAATCTTCAATTGTCTTTCATAATGATATTATGCGCTTTAATCTTCTGTTCATCTGCACTCAGCACATTTGGCAAAGTACATTAACAATAGAGATGAATACACTCATTTGAATACAAGGCTTAGGAAAGAAGAATCACGTACAATGGCTAATAACCAACATCTTTTAAGAATTTATTTTCACTATTGAAAAAAAGAACTAGAAATAATGTCACGTATTCTGTTTATGTTCTAAGTTTTTGTTTTAATTATTCAATTTCAGTTTTGCCTAAAGGAAGAAAATAAAACAAAAACAATTACGATTTACATAAGATCAGTGATTTTGAACCCAAACTGCTGATTTTTAATGTATTCCTTTTCCCAAATGTATAAATGTGCTTTTTACCTCCAGTGTTTTATCAGTTCCACAGTCATAATTTATACAAAACACACAGATGGTCTTAGAAATAGTAAAAGTTTCAGATGTTACAACTTCCTAGCATATGGAACACCATCATGGATCATCATTTTGGCAGCATGTAAATGATTTAAAAGTTATTTATATATTAACATCTTGGCATCATTTCATAGTCATAGGTTTTTACAACTTTAAACTGTTTGATTCCTTATTGTAGGTGGTTCTTACATTAACTAGAAGCTACTGATGGCGTGGGGGAACTGGTGCTCTTTAATTAGAGGACAGCATCCCCTTAGACAGCAAAAGTAAATGAAGATTCTAAAATAAATTAAACATTTTGGCATAAACAATAAAATGTCATCTAGTTCACTATATGATACATCAGGAAGTTCCAAGAATTTTTAAAAATCAAATTTATTATAGTGATTTTAAACTGTGAATGTCACAAAAAAATTAACACATACACAAGCATACCCACAAAATACAACCTTTAAAATTAACTGAGATCTTTCAAAATGCAAGACGACAACCACCATTATTTTTTATCTAGAGTATGGAACACGACATTAAAAAGAGTCATCTATGCTCTGTGTCTAGTTTTGATCTTTCCAGTCTGTCTTGAAACGTTCAATGAGGTTTTAACCCCCAGCACTCCCCTGAAATGGCTCTTGTCAAGGTCATTCATGATTGCTCACCGAGTTGTTAAATCCAGTGGTGAATTCTTAATCCCCATTATTACTCCATCTACCAGCTGTAACTGGTAGTCACCGACACCTCCTTCAAACCGTCTTTACTCGGCGGCCCTTCTAATTTTCCTCCTTTCCCAGTGACTGCTCCCTCTCAGTTCCCACTGCTCTTTCTGCCTCTTCTCTGTGAGAACTAAGCATTGGACTGCTTTTCCTTTCTATCTGCAACCATTCCCTTGGTGATTGCAGTCTCCTGTTTTTAAATAACATGTATGCACTGATGACTCCCATATTCATCAGGAAAGGCTATGCTGTATGTGCTAAAAAATCCTCAGTGACTTAATCAACAAAAGATTTATTTCTCATTCATTTTCCATGTCCATCTTGAGAAGACAGAGGTGTGGGGTAGAACGTTCTACACATAACTCAGGGCTCAGGCTCTCAGGGTGTCTTCCATGTTGCAGTTGCACTACCTACATAAAACAAGTAGCTTGCTTGGTTGCAGAGTGGTAAAGAGAGTACTGGAGTATTTAAATCACTAGTATTTAATTTCTTTAACGTTCACTCACAACCCATGAAGCTGAAAAAGTCCAGCAGGTCTGCCGGACAGCAAAAAAGCTGGGAAGTAGAGAGTTTCATCTGCCCAAAAGGATACGAGAACTGTATAGTAATGAGTACTTGTATGTCTACCACAATTTAATTTTTTCTCCAACCTCAACCTCAATTCTGAATTCCTGACTCATGTATCCAACTGCCTATTTGACAATTATAGTGGGATATCCAAGAAGCATTTCAAAATTACCATGTCGAAAACTGAGCTCCTGATAACTTCCCACCCCAAATTTTCTCCTACAATCTATGGCATCTCCGTTAATAGCATCTACACCATTTCAGTTGTGCAGGCCAATTAATTAGGAGGTCCTTGACTTTTCTCTTTCGCTCACAAACACATCCAGTCTGTTAGCAAATTCTGTTGGCTATTGCTTTGTAATGTATCCAGAATCTAGCCACTCCTCGCTACCTCCCCATCCTAACAGCCTGGTTCAAACTACCATTTGTCTCTCACCCAGATTACCCTAAGAGCAATCGATGGGCCTCCCTGTCTCTACCATTGCCACGTTTCAGTGTGTTCTCAGGAGAGCAGAGGCTTCCCAGCTTGCTTAGAAGAAAGGCCAAACTATCTATAACACCTGTAAGAGCCTACACAGTTGGACAATTATTAAATTCACAGCCTTTTTTAAAAGGCTGTCTCCCTGATAGTATCTCCTGTAAATCTTTACTCATTCTGTACAACCAACACTGACTTTTTACTCTTCAGTGAATGCGTCAGGTATACCCCACCTCAGGGTTTTTGTATTTACTATTTTGTCTGCCTAGAATACCCTTTTTCCAGACACTTGCATAGTTCATTCCATCAATTTTTTGAGGTTTTTTATGTGAGGCATTCTCTCTAATCAGCCTCTTTAAAATTTCAATCCCACCTGAACCCTAATGAATTCATCTACCTCTTCACAATTTTTAATAGGACTCACTATAGTTTAACTTACCGTATGTTATACCTATTTATTTTGGTTTTTGTCTGTATACCCTTTCTCCATTTTTATAGGATTTATTATAGTATAACTTACTGTATGTTATACTTATTTATTTTGGTTTTTGTCTGTATACACTTTCTCTATTTTTGTAGGATTTATTATAGTTTAACTTACTGTGTATTATACTTATTTATTTGGTTTTCTCTGTATACACACTCATAAAATGTAAGCTTCAGTAGAACACTCACTGAGTTTTGATCAAGTTGCATTTCCAGGGCTAAGAATTTTGTCAGCCAGGTGTGGTGGCTCATGCCTGTAATCCCAGCACTTTGGGAGGTCAAGACAGGCATATCACGAGGTCAGGAGGTTGAGACCATCCTGGTCAACATGGTGAAACCTCATCTCTATTAAAAATACAAAAATTAGCTGGGTGTGGTGGTACACGCCTGTAATCCCAGCTACTCAAGAGGTTAAGGCAGGATAATCGCTTGAACCCAGGAGGCAGAGCGTGCAGTGAGGTGAGACTGTGCCACTGCACTCCAGCCTGGTGACACAGCAAGACTCCGTCTCAAAAAAAAATAAATAAAATAAATAAAAAAAGAATTTTGTCATTAACTTGTATTAAACACGAATAGGTTATCAGGAAAGGCATGAGGGAAAGTCAGGGATAATAATGGTTTTAATGTGTTTGAATCAGTAAGGAAGGGAAAGGGGAATAATAGATAATGGTCATTAAATGATCTAGAATATATTTTTAAGGGCAAAGTATTCTTATCTTCATTGTACATGAATCCAAAAGGAATCTGTTATCGCTAACAAGAGAAGAATTTGTTTCTCCACTCTATTTCTTGCATGGTGTTTCTTGACTTCATTTCCAAAAACCAATGTTTCCAAATATAGTTCCTTTTATCGTGTGACTCTGCAGCACCTCTGATAAGCAGAACCAGGTCATCCTCACACCAGTCCCAAGAATTATAGAAATCCTTCGGGAGACTCATTCTCATTCAGATTTACATGAAAAAAATGCTTAATTTTCTTTCAAGGTACCTAAAACTTTGTCTCACACAACTTTCTCTACTTTTCTCACTATTAATTTTTTCCAAGCTAATCTACTAACCAGTTGCTCAGAAATAGTGCAACTACTAACTAGGTTTGTGTGGTCTGCATTATAACTTTGCTCTTGTACATCTTCAGCAGTGACCTTTTCCTCACACATACATTCTTCTAGGGAACTTTAAATCTTGACCAGCGAACTCACAATGGACAGGTATCAGTGCATGCTGAACAAAGAGAACTGTAAAGGGAAATATTGAGCAACCACAAAATCAATGAGAGCTTGGTGACTGAGGGGCTTTAGTCAACACCTTCCAAGACAAAACAAGCAAGGAAGTCATAAAGAATCACTGCTGTCAAGAAGAAAATGCATCTTGACGTCATACAAATCACATATAATTTCTTACATCAGAGCAGGCATTTGAAATCCAATAATCTCATCATATGACTTCATTTTATATTGAGATAAATTCTTCATTAACCACCTTTCAAAATAAGATTTTATTTTTCAGAAACAATATTGAACTCTATAGAACAGAAAAACAGTTATAAAAATGAGAAAAAAAACATAAAAACATCTTGAAGTGGTTTAAAAGGCCTTCTGGAAACATACTAAAAACAGATCTTCTTTAATAAATAATTTTTACTATAACACATGGAAATTTTATAAGCCCTGAGTTATGATAATAATTAAGTCATACATAAAAGTGTTAACTCTGAGACATTAAAACAGGAATTATAGTTTTTCTTTTACTGATCTCTAAACACCATGAATTTTCCTCACTTATTTTCATGTCAACACAGAAAGAATTGAAATATGTTTTTTTTAAAAGAAAAACTGAATATGGGAGCTGATACAAGCCTTTATTTAAAATAATCTACTTCATTTTTCTCTCTTTTCTTTGGTAAAGACACACACAGTTAGACCTACAAATGCCCTCTGCTGTTGAATTCAATACTCACAGTTATTCTTTCATCTTTATCATCGAGTGGAGAGCCATCTTTCTTCCACGAAATGGTGGGCTCAGGATGGCCTCGTGGAGGCTGGCATTCCATTACTGCAGGCTCTCCTACTGCAACCATGACATCCGAAGGGTTTTGTCTGAAGTCATCCCGAAGTACTGTAGGAACAAGATTAAATCATTATACTCAAAAGTGATATATACAGTCCTAATCTCTGAACTTCTGCAGGAGATATTTACTATAATTATAATAAACTCCCACTAAAAGCTCTTGCAATACAGCTTTAAGAATCTGTATCTACTTACAGATATCTGCAATTTAATAAAGATATTTGACTTTAAACATACATAGGAGGGATAATCTGATGTTCTCCGCTGTTTAGTGTGCTCACAGTTAGCATTCGGCTCATCTTTAACTTGCATTTCTTTTCTGCCTGCTGCCTACATTTTTCTCAGCCATGTGCTAACGAATACAACTGAATCCTCCTTTTATCTGTGTGACACCACAGGATAATGCTTTCTATAATTAAATGAATTACATATTCATGCAAAGCTAAATATTAAAAGAAAAAAATTAAGGTACTTCCAAGCATGAATTTAATTGAGTGATATTTTATACATATATAAAATTAATGTATAAGGTTATATAATCATTGTAATTTAAATATGTTCATTATAAAAACTTTAGACATATCTACAAAGCCAAGACATTGAAACTCATTATGTTTTTCCATGATTACTGAGAATGTTAGAAGGCACCAATATGGATAACAGCAGTGCTACCAACAGCATTACTTTTATATTCTATGTTTTTGTTGTTTTTTGTGTGTATATTATCTCATTTAATCCTTAACCTATTCACAATGAGAAATACTATTAATTCTACTTGTACTACTAACATTAGTCCCATATTGTCGAGGAAGAAATAATGCAGTATTATAAATTCACTACTGTAAATTGTACAATTCACTATCATAATCTCAACTGGCTACTAATATAATATTAACATACTGTAAAACAAGCAGTATTTTGTAACTGTTAGAATTAATGTGGAAAGGAAACCAAATACATATTCCAAAAATAGTTCATACAGTACAATTGTCCCAGTGTCTTGATAACATCAAGAAATCATGAATTATTTGGCATGTTAGTCTTAAATACAACTCTAAATAGTATGTTCAAGACATGCAATCTTTATATTGAGATCTTTATATAATAGTTCATACAGTACAATTGTCCCAGTGTCTTGATAACATCAAGAAATCATGAATTATTTGGCATGTTAGTCTTAAATACAACTCTAAATAGTATGTTCAAGACATGCAATCTTGAACATACTATTTAAGACTTTTGCTTCCCTTCTCACAAAAGAGGGATGAAGATACATATACTTCAGTACAAAGTCCAATAAATAGTTATAGTTCCTCCACCCTGCTTTCCTTGATCTGATGTGTAATAGAATGTCAACCATTTTGGTAACCTAATTTAACATGGCACTGAAAATGTTTATTAGTATGTTAAGTGCATAGATTTGGATTGATAAATGTTATTTATCTTTTAAAACCTATTGAATAGGGCTGGGTGTGGTGACTTACACCTCTAATCCCAGAACTTTGGGAGGCCGAGGCAAGAGGATTACCTAAGGTCGGGAGTTTGAGACCAGCCTGACCAACATGGAAAAACCCAGTGTCTACTAAAAATATAAAATTGGCCGGGTGTGGTGGTGCACACCTGTAATCCCAGCTACTCAGGAGGCTGAGGCAGGAGAATCGCTAGAACCCAGGAGATGGTGGTTGCGGTGAGCTGAGATCGTGCCATTGCACTACAGCCTGAGCAACAAGAGCGAAACGGTCTCAAATAAATAAATAAATCCTATTGAATGTTTAAATGAATATTTGAATTTAGTATTTATTACTATAATTTTGTACTGGATGTCTTTCCATTCCACTGACATTTAAAAGTGCTTTCATGGATGAAGTACTACCATGTAAAAAACTTAAGATCTAACCGTTCTTTCAAAAAATCACTCTTAAGCTTTGGTTTCAAAACCTCAGACAAGTTTAGGGGCTTACAAAAACCTATGTTTTTCTCTTGCTTTTTAAAATTTGTCCTTCCTCAATTCCAACCAAGTAGATGCATACATTTGAGTAAATTATCAAATCCATGAAAAAAAATCCCCATTTTCAAAATCTGAATATTAAGACAACTTGGGCATAGCATGACTATGTTAATATTTGGAAACTACTGCTTCAAAGAGAAGACTTTTTTTTTTTTCTTATCTTTGGAAAGAACAGTAAAAGGAAAACCAAACTAAATCTGATTGCACCAAACTCTTTAAATTCTAACTTCAATACTATTCACTATTAATAAAATATATAGACACAAAGGTAAACATTGTTAAACTGAAAACTCCAGCTACTGTTACCACATAATAAAAGAACAGAGTATAAAGACTTTTACTATTTATAAGCTTATATTATTAGTAGGTGTTAAGAATGTAACACAAATAAAATGTAAGGCTTGTAGAAAAAGCAAATGGATTGACCTTGACAGGCAGTATGTGCCTTTGCTGGATCACATTATTAATCAATGATAACACCTCTGAAAAGGTGAACACCTTTGAAACACCCAAAAGTAAAATACTTTTCAAATAAAAGTAAACAATATGCTCAATTTTTCTATGTAGCAAACTTAAAACCAGTTTGGTAATGCTATATCTTATTTACATACCGAATCATTTCTCAAATAAACCAATGAATGATAAAATGTCTTGAAGAAATATCAAAGATCTAAGTCAGATAAATCAAGTTATTTTAACATTTATTATGTTATTTGGCCTTTTACAATATATAATGAAAAACTAACAAAATGTAATCCATTAAAAATTGTTGCTTAGTAATGCTCATGTAATTATTTTTGCAGCTGTAAAGCATAAAACTTTAGTATTGCCTATGACTATGGGCAATTCTGCATAAAGTTATGAATTTAACATTTTTCTTCTCTCTTCTAAAACTAAGTTTTCTTTCTTATACTTATCCCAAAGATTTCCTTTTGGTGAAAAATAATATGGTATCACATTATGAAACTATATGAAACTTTTAGTTAAATTGTCCAGTTTTCAAAATTCATGTGTATATTTAAGTCATCACAATAAAAATCAAATTCAAATGAATCACAGCATTTTGGCAGAAAAACCAAAAGCATCCACATACATCCCAGATACAGATCTTTTGACAAGCTTCTCCTTTTCTCCTTTAACATTTCTATTAACCAAAGTATATATATTTTTAGTGTTTCTTGATTTGAAACGTATGAAAATTTTAATTTGGAATTGTCAAAAAGGTCTAATATTAATTTGAAAAGAGCAAGCAGCATACATAGTGTATCCAAGTAGATATAAACTAAAAAGGTATTAAACCAGAGTTCCCCCTAATATTATACAAATATAATATTTATTTCATATTTGTGTAGTCTTATTTTATGTATACAGTTTTGTACATATAATTTAACTGAATGGCATTACATTTTTTTTCATTCTATTAAATTAGAGAAAATATACGCTTCATTGAATATTTGAATCCTAGAAGGTTCAAAAAAACCTTTTAAACCTTTTTCTTTAAAAAAAAAGTGGTTCACTCACCAGGTCAGGAGATGGAGACCATCCTGGCTAACACGGTGAAACCCCGTCTCTACTAAAAATACAAAAGATGAGCCGGGCGTGGTGGCGGCGCCTGTGGTCCCAGCTCCTCGGGAGGCTGAGGCAGGAGAATGGCGGGAACCCGGGGGGCGGAGCTTGCAGGGAGCCAAGATGGCGCCGCTCACTCCAGCCTGGGCCACAGAGCCAGACTCCGTCTCAACAACAACAAAAAAGTTCACTAATTGTACAAAACATAACAAAGCATAAAATCACCTACTTTTTGAAAACTTTACATCAATTTTAACACAATTCTCAAACTAAGTAAACATCTTTTCAGAAAGGAATTCTAAAATTCAGTGGTGTCTTTGCAACTTATCTGGGTAATATTAAGACAGGAAGCAAAGAATTAAAAAAGTTAAACAGAAAGTGTTCCAAGTAATATGGAGACTTTAATACCTGCAAAACAGTCTTTGAGTGCATTGTAGGAAATTTTAGAACTGAAACATAACATTACAGAATGGGCAGAGGTCTTTGACAACATATAATCAATCCCATAAACAGAGGGAACCAAGTCCCAGGAAGCTTGGCTTGTGTTATTTATGAGAAGGGGACCAGAAGAAAACCCAGGCATTCTGATTCCCAGTGAAGTGTTTTTTTGTTTCTTTGTTAACCATGTCACTACTGTGCTGTAAAAATGCAATTGTTTCTATCTAATCCATTGTATTTCCAATAAATTCACTTTATTATTGCAAAAGGCTTGACGTATGGTAATTGTGCATCACTGCACTACAGTCTCACCACTATCCAGTCTTGGTAGGCTCAAGTTCTCAAGTTAAGTGTGAACAACTAATTGTGAATATTTGTGAACTACATACAATCCCTTTATCTTCATGAATCATAGAATCTCAGTGCAGTTAGGGGCCTGTCAGATGTGTGATCTGCACTTTTTTGTTTTAGAAATTAATAAATTAAGGCTCCTCAGGAAGAGAGAAGCATGCCACATAAATAATAATAATAATAATGTCAGCAACATAATAATGATGTTAGCAATGGCTGATGCTAATTGAACATTTACTGTGTAAGGAACCTCAGTAAGTAACAACTCATTTAATACTCATAACAAGTCTATGATAAAAGGAATGTATTGGTTTTTATTTGCAGATGAGGAATTTGTAGGACGTGGTACCCAAGCTAGAATACAGATCTCCAGTACATAAAGAACACTTCTCTACCAAGTTACCTGCCTATCTGGTCTTACCACAGTGTTCATAATTCTAAATACACAAGTATCATGATATAATTAACATTTCAGACTCATTCTATTGTAACATAAGTGAGAAATTTCCCTCCTGATAATCATATGGCTATCTTTGAATATATTCTGCATTCCTGTGTTTTTTCAGATTTTTTTTCTTGGAAGAGGACACCACATTTTCAGAAAAATATTGAGAATTTGATTTCATTATTCATAATACATATGATGTGCTCGTTTTTATCAATGTTTCCCCTATTTCAACCACAAAATGATTGAAAAAGTTGTATATTAATAAGCATTTTAATTAAATATGGGCAATTTAATTACAAGTGGGTATCTTGGTAAAAATAGGGGAAGATATTCTGCAGTCCTGGGATTTATTTTTTTCTACTTGCAGCAAATAGTAACCTCTTGTCAACTAGGAAAAAAAATAAAATGAAACCCTTAAAAAATAAGGTATACTGGAGAAGAAAATAAAGTAGAGGTAAATAAAGACAGCTCTACGAATGCTCAGTAACAACCTGTTTCTGTTGCCATGTAACATTTTAATCGTTCTCAAAATTACTACTCACATACCTAGTCTTTAATTTTGAGTACAGATATTACTTACTTTTATGATACTCCTACTTCCCTGTCTGAACACCAACTTCATGCTGATGTAAATAAGTGTAATTTAATATCAAAATAACTATCATTCTTTCATTTAACACATCTGCACTGAGCACATACTCTGTGTCTGGCAGGTATGCTATAACTCTTGTATATTCCTTGCAGTGAAGTATATGTAAAATGTTGACGTCTGTCAAAAAACATTAATATTCACCTTTTTGGGAGACAGTAATACCATAGGGTCTTATTGCAGGTTATTTTGAATTAAGAGATATATTTTGAAGGCTGGATCAGAAAGCATACCATAAAGTTTTCTATAACTATTTGCATTCCTACTTTTTAGCTGACAGTAATTACCCAGAAGAACAAAGTGCTGTTCTTTGTACAAATGTGTGAAAAATTCCTTAATATTTCTGAAATAATTCCAACCTTTAAAAAAGACTCCAACAAAAAGATGAATGTACAGAAAGATAACCCATTGAGGAGGAAAATTAAAAGAATAACAAGTAAAATAATATTCCATCAAGTATTATCCATCTTACAACATCATCTTCTAAAGCTAAGGAAATGGTTTCTAAAAAAGATGCATGTGAACATTAATTCTATATAAAGTGTTTCCATTTAATTTTTAAAATTTGACACTGAATATATCTAGGAATATTCTACAATAATTATGTCATCTTCTACTTGTATTTTTCTTTTTTAAAATTTATTATTATTATTATACTTTAAGTTCTAGGGTACATGTGCATAACGTGCAGGTTTGTTACATATGTATACTTGTGCCATGTTGGTGTGCTGCACCCATCAACTCATCAGCACCCATCAACTCGTCATTTACATCAGGTATAACTCCCAATGCAATCCCTCCCCCTTCCCCCCTCCCCATGATAGGCCCCGGTGTGTGATGTTCCCCTTCCCGAGTCCAAGTGATCTCATTGTTCAGTTCCCACCTATGAGTCAGAACTACTTGTATTTTTCTTGTATCATGCAACTTTGCTTTTAAACCTTAAATTATGCTTTGCTTAAGACCCTGGAAGAAAATATGCTGGTAGAAGCACTTTTGAAGATTTGACAAAACTCTTACGTTCTAACCGAGGAAAGGAGTACTTTTATTCAAAAATTATACATTCTGAAAACCTGACATAGCGGATGGATGACAAATATCACTCAACATTATATGATAACAACAACCTAACGTGAATGAATACAAGGCATTGCAAATAGAATGAGAAGAATTACCAGAATAAAAACAATTACTAGCAAATTGTTTATTTATATAGTGTATGATGGAGAAGCAAGCTAACTTAAATACAGTTGTATGTTTCTGTATTCTGCTGGGCTGCAGAAATGGGGCCATGTTGTCCCTGGTCTTTTAATTGTTAGAATTACATCCAGATTGGGTTCCAGCTTAAACCACATTCACATTTCGCATAAACATGAACACCATAATGACACTTCCCGTACCACTGTGCAAAACACTCCCTAGTGCTTATTCCAGCAGCACTAAGTCTTCAGGACAAAGAGCAGGTAAGTTTGGCATAGTAGGTTTCAGTTAAAATTTGTCATGTGTTCCAGAGAAAAGTGTACATCAGTAAGGATCAACATTTTTTTTTTTTAATTTGACTTTAAGTTCCAGGATACAAATGGAGAATGTGTAGGTTTGTTACATAGGTATACATGTGCCATGGCACTTGGCTGCACCTATCGACCTGACATCTAGGTTTTAAGCCCCACATGCATTAGCTATGTATCCTAATGCTCTCCTTCCCCTTTCCCTTCTCCACCCCCCGACTGCCCCAATGTGTGTTGTTCCCCTCCCTGTGTCCACGTGTTCTCATTAGAATCAACATTTAAATAGTTAATATTCAGCAGACTTGAAAGTCTGGTAGATCATTTTAAAATGTATCACCAAAGTAAGTCAAATAGATAAATCATATGTTCTAACTTAAAAGTCAGTAACTTACTATATGTTTGCATTTTATACACTTTAAAATAACCTATAAATTAGATTTATTTTAAAAGTTCACTATTTACAGGACATCATTTTATACAGTAATAAATGTTTATTTATGAATCAGAAAACAGAAGTCTAGAATGTCAGAATCAACACAGATTCTTTCACCATTCTGTGATTTTAACAGGTACATTCACAATGACTCAGTTATTTCCACAAAAAAACAGAGAGTTTTATACTCTATCTTGATAGGGTTATTATGAAAGCTAATTATTTAATGTTTATACAGGACTTGCCATTTATATGGTGCATTACATCTGCAAAGAAGTATTGCTATTAGTCACTATGTAAGGAATTGCCAAATTTCTCAGCTGCCAGTACAAATGGAAGGGAGGACAAAGAATGCCATTGATGAGGGTTTTAAAGTGCCAGAGCAAAAGTCACACCCAGGAGTAGCCTGGCAGGGTTAAAAAAACACAGACAAAATGAGGATATCTGAGCTACGGGACTCTGATTAGGGCAAGACAGGCATGCATTCTTTCTTTTGTAAAATCCAACTTTTCATGTAGCGCCTTGCAGCAAGAGTTCTCAATCAAAGAAATATGCTTCTGTATTTATTGCCTGGCTCTTTGAATCTGAAGGTCAGTTCCACGAGAACAGGGAATTTGTGATTATCCCCTAGTATTTCCAGTGCCCAGGACAACATCCAAGATATAGGAGGTATCCAGTAAATGTTTACTACACTTTCCAATATGCTAAGTAGTAGATTTTAGATAGTGGCTTGCATTGGCAGGAGTTCTATAGTGGTAGTGCTTGAGGTATAGGGAGGTAGACACACAAATTCAAATAAACACATACATACATATACAACTATAATTGTGATACATGTCATGAAGGAAAGGGATAGGATGCTATGTGGGAGAATAATAAGAAACATAATTTAGATTGGAGGTGAGGGAATAGTAAGGAAGTAACAGTTAAGGTGAAGCTTGAGTAATGAGTACAACTTATCCTAGGGAAGTGCATTGCAAGCAGAGGAAATACTTCAGGTGAGGACACATCCTGGCACACTGTAAACGTCTCGGATGCCGTGTAGTGGGACCGGTGGAGAGCAAAACAAGACAAGCTTGGTAGGGACGACAGGGACCAGATTTGCTATGCACAGCAGCCATGACCAAGAGTAAGCTTTTATTTTAATTCCAAGGAGAAGCCACTGGAGTCTTAAGCAAAATAGTGTTATAATGAAATTCGCATACTTAAATGTTCATTCTAGTCGCTCTGTGAATGAAATGGAGAGGGAAGTAAGAATGGACGTGGAGGCCGGGTGTGGTGGCTTATGCCCGTAATCCTAGCATTTTGGGAGGCAGATGTTGGAGGATGGCCTGAGCCCAGGAGTTGGAGAGCCACCTGGGAAACACAGTGAGACACTGTCTCTACACAAAACAAAATGTACAAAATTAGCCAGGCATGGTGGTGCTCGCCAGTGGTTCCGGCTAGTGGGGAGACTGAGGTAGGAGGGTCGCTTGAGCCTGGGAGATTGAGG